>NC_142465.1:121880833-122193750 GCF_049115385.1 Moschus berezovskii
TGCGGCACGCCAGGCCTCCCTGTCCACCACCCACTCCCAGAGTTCACTCAAACTCATGTCCATTGAGTCAGTGATGCCATCCAACCATCTCATCCTCTGTCGTCCCCTTCTCCTCCCACCTTCAATCTTTCCCAGAATCAGGGTCTTTTCCAATGAGTCAGCTCTTTGCATCAGGTGGCCAAAGTATTGGAGCTTCAGCTTCAGCATCAGTCCTTCCAATGAATATTCAGGACTGATTTCCTTTAGGATGGACTGGTTGGATCTCCCTGCAGTCCAACTAACTCTCAAGAGTCTTCTCCAGCACCACATTTCAAAGGCATAAGTGAGGCTGGAGTCCAGGCTGGAAGGACAGGCATGAAGGGACCCAAGGTACCTGTGCAAATCCCACCCTCTTCATCTTAATTTGGGAAACATCTGCAGCCAAAGAGGGGCTGGGTGGTTTCTCAGCACACCCACAGAGCACTGTGTCGGGGAGTCTCTGGACTGTGATTGTGAAAGCCTGGCGGGTGCGTCCATGAGTGGGATTAAGAGGAACTGTGGGCCTGGGGCTGTTGTGTTAGGGATGTAACTTACCACTGGTCCAAACTCCCCAACAGGAAGCCTTAGACTCACAGGTCAGATGCCTCGGAACCAGGAAGAGGCTCAGGAGCAAATCAAAGAACTGCCAGGGTGTCCAGGTGAGCAGAGGAAATTTTGTACTCAGAGTGGAGTGAGTGTCACATTCTGAAGAGAGAGGGGCCCCACCTAAAAGGGAAGCCTGACAGTGTGGGGCAGGTACATCACACTCATGTCTCACCGAGATGAAGCAGAAAAGAGGGAGCCCTTTGTTGCAAGTAGGACTGAAATGCTTTCTCTGATGCAAGAAATCAACAGAGAATAGGAGGAGGAAGCTTGGAGGGCAAACCTGAGGGGTGACCCACCCCCACCATCCAGAGAACAGCAGCCATTAAACGAAGCCTCTCAACCCAGGGCTCAGGAGAACCACTTTCAGATGTGGGGACAGCTCTGGTAAGCAATGTGTTACCTCACACCGGCGGGGGGGAGGGGGGAGGGCGTTCAGGTGACACAGTTGCTCCATTCATGGGCTACAGGTGTGGCTTGATCCAGGTATACAAGCTTAGGGAGCATGGGGGTAGGCAGAGGCCCAGAAGTCCCCTCCCAAAGGGGCAAAGACCAGTCTTGGGGTACACGTGGTTCCCAGCCCAGCCAGGGGAAGGATAGCAAGCCTTACAGAAACCCAGGATGCTCTGCCCAGACTCCCGGCCCCTGAATACACATCTGTCATTGGAGAACCGAACAGTAGACTCTGGAGGAGGCAGACAGGACGAATTCTGAGCCCCCAGATCAAAAGCAAGTGCAGAGCAAGAAAGGTTCCTGATCCCTCACTGTGGCTCCTGCAAGAGAAGGACAAAGGAACGCTGTCCTTCAGGTTAGAACGCTGCCCACAGGTTAGAAACATGGCACCTCGGGATTCCAGAACCCAGGCGCGGCCAATGGAAGCATCTCTCTCAGCACAGCAGCAAGATGTGACAGCTAGAAAGGGTTCTGCTGTCATCTGAGGCTCGTTTGCTTGAGGCCCTGGCTGCTCAAATTGGAGGACAGACAGCATCCGGAAGAGCTCGTGGCCCACGCATCGGTCTGTAGGCTCCAGGCTGCCTTGGCTTCGGTGGCATCTGAGGCCGGGTCCCCTCAGAGATGTGATGATGGGGACTTGTGGGTGGAGACCCGCGCCGGGTGGACAGTGTCAGAGGCCCCAGCAACACCCAAGCCAGAGGCAGCTGCCAAGGCCGTGTGGGTCCCAGCAGCCAAGCCTGTTCCTAGAAAGCGTGGGGAGAGCGGTGCCCGGGACATGGGCTCAACAGGGATGGCAAGTGTGTGTTTTAACCAAGTGGGATGAGAAAAGACAACTCGGGAGCCTAGAGGCGACTCAGGAGGGCACGATGCGGGTTCTACCCGAGTGAGCTCTGCCCCTCCCCTACAAGCTAGGGACTCACGGTCATAACTTGGCTTCCCTGGTGGCTCAGAATCCACCTGCAAGGCAGGAGACCATGGTTCGATCCCTGGGTCTGGAAGGTCCCCTGGAAAAGGGAATGGCAACCCACTCCAGTATTCTTGCCTGGAGAATCCCATACGCGTAAAAAATGTCACCTGTCGTATCTATCAGTAAACAAAAGGTACTGCAGCCACTCAGCCACGGTTGAGGCCTGGACGGGGAGCCCTGAGGGGACTTCCATTGCCCTCTGCCCCGATGGGAAAGTGAGCGATGCTGGCCCCGTTAAAGGAGCGACTTCAAGATGCCCGGACTCTCGCATCTTCCCATACATAGAAAAGCACTAAATTCCTTAACCTGAGATGTCTGGGTTTTTTAATTAACGGTAAAGAGTTTGAGTGAACTCTGGGAGCTGGTGATGGACAGGGAGGTCTGGCATGCTGTGAGTCATGGGATCGCAAGGAGTCGGACACGACTGAGAGACTGAACTGAACTGAACTGAACCTTTTTTAAACTGAACCTTTTTTAAGGCTGTGCATTGCAGTATGTGAGATCTTACTTCCCTGACCAGGAATCGAACCTGTGCCCTCTGCTTTGAGAGCACAGAGTCTTAACCGCTGGATCACCAGGGCAGCCCCCAGCAGTAATCTTTTGACTTTCAACTACCTGCTTTTTGTTGTAAAATCCCCCTATATATCCCAGCCCGTCCCTCACTTGTTCACAGCAGATCCTCAGAGTGATCTGAGAGGCTGTGTCCCAAGCTCAAGTCCTCAGAAATTCTGCTGGATAATAATTTTCCATTTGTAGGGTGTGCATTTTTGTGTTTTTAGTCCACATTACCTTCCTGCAGAAAGATTATTCCAGGGCCACAGGCCCCAGATAACAGGACCCACTGGTGGCATCTGACCAGGCTGAGGGTGGGTCACTCTCTCCCCATGTCCCCTGTGTACCCCTGGCTCTCATGTGACACTGACCACTGAGCCACAATAGCTTGGCCCTCAGCTGTCCCAAACACCTGGTTCTAGGACCACCACTTTCCTGGGAAAACTGCCCTAGAGACTGGTGACCTGTGTAGAGGTTTATCAACTCTGTGAGTGCGGGGTGAGTGCTGCATGCTTGTAAATGAAGGCTTGGGACTGGCGGCCGGGGTTGTTGTTCAATTGCTCAGTCGTGTCCAACACGTTGCAACCCCATGGACTGTAGCACATCAGACTTCCCTGCCTTTCACCAGTTCCCGGAGCTTGCTCAAACTCATGTCCATGGAGTTGGTGATGCCATCCAAACATCTCATCCTGTCTCCCCTTCTCCTCCTGCCCTCAGTCTTTCCCAGCATCAGGGTCTTTTCTAATGAGTCAACTCTTTGCATCAGGTGGCCAAAGTGTTGGAGCTTCAGCCTCAGCATCAGTCCTTCCAATGAATATTCACGGTTGATTTCCTTTACAGTTGACTGGTTAGATCTCCTTGGTGTCCAAGGAACTCTCAAGAGTCTTCTCCAACACCACAGCTCAAAAGCATCAATTCTTCTGCACTCAACCTTCTTTATGGTCCAACTTTCACATCCATACATGACCACTGGAAAACTGTAACTTTGACTAGATGGACCTTTGTTTGCAAAATAATGTCTCTGCTTTTTAATATGCTGTTTAGGTTTGCCATAGCTTTTTTTCCAAGGAGCGAGCTTCTTTTAATTTCATGGCTGCAGTCACCATCCACAGTGATTTTGGAGCCCAAGAAAATAAAGTCTGTCACTGTTTCCATTTTTCCCCATCTGTTTTCCACGAAGTGATGAGACTGGATGCCATGATCTTAGTTTTTTGAAAGTTGAGCTTTTTCACCTTCATCAAGAGACACTGTAGTTCCTCTTCACTCTCTGCCATAAGGGTGGTGTCATCTGGCTGGGATTAGCTCTGATCAAATGGTCCTGGGGAGCCCGTGTTTGCAGGGAGAGTCAGGTCAGGCTTGGCGGATGAGGAAGGCAATCTGCTGGAACATGGCATGAGAGTGTTCTCAGCAGGATGAGAACTAGAAGGTGAAGGGATTCTGTCATTCATTTTCTGTGTGTATTTGAACATGCAAAGTCTGGGCTTAACGTTAAAAGGCTATTTAATATTTGTACTTAAATTTTCTCCTAAGTCTTGAGCAGTGGGAGATAGTGTTCTACTTGGGCACATTTTTAAGTCATTGATGCTCTATCATCTATGACATTTGAGCCACTGCATTGTTGTTGGTCACTAAGTCTTATCCCACTTTTTTGTAACACCATGGACTATAGCCCACCAGGCTTCTCAGTCCATGGGATTTCCCAGGCAAGAATACTGGAGTGGGTTGCCATTTTCTTCTCAAGGGGATCTTCCCGACCCAGGGATAGAACTCACATCTCCTGCATGGCAGGTGAATTCTTTACTGCTGAGCCACTGCATAACTGCTGCTAACTTACACTGATGAATTAAAGCTTATAACTCATCAATAGAATTAAGGCAAACAGAATGGGCAGTACACCTCAGAGGAAGAGACACACTTCAATCAGAATGGTATTCTGGTCCATCCAAGCCTCTGGACGCAGACGTCACACGTCCTTCCAGCGACCTTGAGAGGGTTCTCAACAGAGCGGGATGTTAGGGGAGAGACCCCCAAGGAGACTGTGGGTCTTCCCAGATGAAAGGACACACTCCCAGGTTGACCACAATTAGCCCAGAGGACCAAGAAAACAAGACTCTGAGTCAACGTCAGGGGACCTTTCTCATCCTTATGTGGCCAAGAGCTGCTGGAGCGGCTTCCCCGGTGCCCCCAGCTTTGGGTGAGGCTTGGGCGTTACAGACCTGGGCCCTCTCTCGCCTCTTTCCTTGTGATGACATCATCATCAGGCCTACGGCTCTGAGAGGGTGAACCAGGTCAAGGGCAAAGGAACAGGGAACTTGGTTCTGACTAAAACCCAAGCACACCCTCCAGCTGCTGTAGCTGAAAGAAAGCTGCTGGATTGACCACCAGCTCCCTTTCTCCAGTAGGATTTGTCGTGAGTTTAGGAGGAGGCCTTGCTGCACTCCAACAGGGCCAGACATGGAATACAGAAGGAGGCTGAGGGGAAAGCAGGAGCTGGATCCTGAAGAGTATGAATTCCAGGCTCAGGAGCTGGCCTGCCACCAGACTGTCCTGAGAGCTTCCAAAGGGCTCGCAGCAGGACAGAGTCACATCCAGGTGGGAAGGTCATCCTGGTGTCCATGAGAAGGACTGTGGAGTCAACTTTTTGGAACCAGGAACTTTCAAGGACTAAAAAGCAGAGACATCACTTTGCCAACAAAGGTCCATCTGGAAAACCATTATGGTTTTCCCAGTGGTCATGTGTGGGTGTGAGAGTTGGACCATGAAGAAGACTAAGTGGATGATTTTGAACTGCGGTGTTGGAGAAGACCCTTGAGAGTCCCTTGGGCTGCAAGCAGATCAAGCCTGTCAATTTTAAAAGAAATCAACCCTGAATACTCATTGGAAGGACTGATGCTGAAGCTGAAGCTCCAACACTCTGGCCACCTGATGCGAAGAGCCAACTCATTGGAAAAGACCCTGTTTCTGGGAAAGACTGAAGGCAAAAGGAGAAGAGGGAGACAGAGGATAACATGGTTAGAAAGCGTCACCGACTCGATGAAAAGGAATCCGAGCAAACTCCGGGAGACAGTGAAAGACAGAGGAGCCTGGGGTTCTCAGCACCTGTGAGCCTCTGTGTTCTCTGCAGAAAGTGATCAATTTCTTTTCTGCTGGAAATCTCCCGGTGCATGGGAGTGGCCTGCTCTTTTGATGACGACAGGGCTGTGTTAGTTTCCTGGGTCTGGCCTAACAAAGCACTAGACTGGATGGCTTCAACCACCTGAATTGACTCTCACTGTACTGGAGGCCTGAGACCAAGGTGTTGTCAGGACTGGTCCCTTCTGAGGCCAGGAGGAGAAGCAGCTCCGGGCCCCAACCCAAGCTTCGGGTGGGTGGCCGGCGTCTCTGGCGCTTCCTGGCCTGTAGAAGCGCCTCTCGAATCTCCATTGGTGTTGTAGCCTCTGCCCAAGGCCTTCTCCTTGGGTGCTTGTCTCCACGTCTGAATTTCCTCTTTTCAGAAGGACACTGGTCACACTGGTTTGGGGCCCAGCCTGTTTACCTCACCTCCACGGACATCCGCAAGGACCCTGTACCATAATAAGGCTACATTTGGAAGTTCTGGAGTTCAGGACTGGATTTTGAATTTGGGGTGGGGTCCTATTTCAACCACAGCAAGGACGTCACCAGAATGAAGGGGACCAGCTGTCAAAGAGAACTCAGTTGAGGATCAAGAAGCAAGAACTCTGCGGAGCAACAAAGCTTCATCTCCGGGGAGACCTGTTCATTGGGACCTAAACCATGACCACCTGGGTGCTGTTCCTGACCCAGCCCAGTTCCAGGAGAGAGGACAAGACAGATGAAGTCACCAGGAGTCCTTCCTGGAGGAGGAGGCATGCCTAGACCTTCACACGACTCGCAGCAAACCTCGTCTGCCCATCTGCTTACAAACCTCTGACTGTGGAGCCTGACCGACTGCCTGCCTCCAATCAGCTCTGACCCAAGGCAGCCACCTTGCCCGGCTGAGCATCACAGCTCTGGCACCTGAGCACTCATGCCTCCGGCCCCATGGCCCCCGTGCAGATGGGCAGGCCCACAGCCTCACCAGCCTTGGTTTCCCCCGGCCCCAATAGGGCTGCCTCTGAGGCAGCTCTGCTCACCCAGCCCCAGGAAAGCCCACTGAGAGTTTTTTAATTGAATGTTTTTAAATTTTGTGCTCAAGCCCAGAGGCTATGTGCTCTCAGAGGGCATGATTTTACAAACTGGAAAAAAATAAAATAAAATAAATCAAAGGTCTTTTCATCCTCTCCCTGTTCTCATTAACTTTATGACAAGACCAGTATGACCAGAGCGTGCTGGAGTAAGTCTGTGAACTTCCTGTAAGACCCCAGAGGTGCAAGGTACTCCAGGGCCCCGGGGGTCTTCGCACTTCTCAAGTAAGAATCCAGGCTCTGATCCACAATCTGGCAGGACCCAGCTCTCTTGACCTGCTGCCCGGAGTCCAGCTCTTTTGCCAAAGGCCCCAGTGCCCTGTTTTAACTGCATGTAATCACACTGGAAGGTAGACGAGTGAAATTAACATGAGGTACAGACATCTGGGTGCCTGGTTCCTGAGAGGATGGCCAGGTCCTGTCCCCTGCACACACACACACAGAGCACATATACATACACATATACATGCACGCATGCACACAGATATACACACAGACACAGACACACACACACGTGCATAAATGCACACAGAGATGCACAAACATACATATAAACAGGCATACGTCCATAGAGATAGGCATACACATATAGAGACGCAGACACACACACACACACGCAGACATGGGTACACACATACATGTACATGCATGTACACACGTGCACACACGCGTGTGTACTTATACACAGACGTGCATACACACAAATGCCCTCAGAGACTCTGACTCTGTTCTCTGTCAACTGTCCAGATAGGAACTTCCAGCACCTCAGTCCTGAAACCCCGAGCCCAGCTGGGGGGCCCATGATGCAGATCAGACAAACCTGAGGTCTTCTCTAGGGTGTTTCCAAACCCGACCTCAGAGAGGGCTGTCTGTCCGCTCTGGCTGCAAGAAGGTGAAGTGAGAGCTCAGCTCTGCTTGCTGCCCGTCGTCCAGCTTGGAGGAGCCCAGCTCTCTCCTGGGAGAAGCACGGGCATGTGCAAAGGGGACGAGGTGGAGAGAGACTGACAGAGCGGGCGGCTTTGAGCACCCGAATCGTTCACCTGGAGACCTGAAGGTCCGGTTTAACCTGGCACAAGTCACTTTTCTCTTACATGCCCCTGAAGAAATCCAGACAGAGGCAGGAAAGCTAGGAAGAAGGACGCAAGGAGGGTGGAAAGGGCATCAGAGGTCACCACCGGGCACCCTCAGCCAGGTAGGAGTCACCAGAGGCATTGCTCTCTGATCACAGCTCAGGGGGCTGAGGGATTCATGGGGAAGGGGGGGTTGCCTGCAGGGTCTCCACGCAATCCAGACCCTCAGCCCAACGTGGAGCCTGGAGGAGCATGTTGGGCAAACGGCCGTTGTAGATTTACATGTTCCCAGAGGTGATGAGTCTGGGACTGAACCCAAGAAAACTGATAAGGGAAACCCCTCTCTGAGGTCACCAGTAGTCCACTGTTAGTGCATTACCCTGGAGAAGCCCAAGTTCTCAACCAAACTGACTTTTCTAAAACATTAACATGACTATGTCACATCCTGTTTAGACACGTTAGCTGAATTTCCATCATTTGAAAACCCGTTAATTATCCACACTCTCTGGCCATCTCTCAAACCTTATCTGTCATGCATCTCCCCTCCAGACACATCTGCCTGCAGCCTCCCAGCCACCACTTCAAAGCACTGAACTTCTTGTGCCTCTGAGCCTTTGAAGATGTTTTGGCCTTTACCTGACAAATTCCTATTCATCCCTCAAAACCCAGTTTAAATATCCCCAACACAGCTGCTTTCTTTCTCCTTTCTTTGGAGTTTATGCATCTTTCCTTCACATTTTCACCTTTTCCGTTATGTCCCAGCCACAGTGAATCCCCTCCCATTGGACCACAAGCACCTCTGTGACTGGGATGGTATATAATTTGTTGCCAGGTGCCTGGCATGGCAAGCTCAGTGCCTTCCCAGAGCCAAGTGCTCAGGAGCTCCCTGGTGAATGAGCATGTGGCCCTCTGCTCTCCCAGATACCTTTGTAGAGAAGGTAATCTGAGCCACGATTACCGAGTGGACTGCTCTCACATGCCACCTTTGTTTAGTTAGAAAGTCCTGCCTGCAAAGCTTGGTGGGGAGGAGTCCAGGCTCAGAGGCAATGAGAGCAGAGATGGATTTGTGAGGTCCACTCACAAGAGAAGGATGGAGGAACAGAAGCCTCAATGCAGATGCTCCATCCTGACCTGGGCTACCCTGGAATTTGTCTGGGGGGTGGGGTGGTGGCCAGTGCAGAGAGCACAAAAAGGGAGGAGTCAGGGGGAGGGCCCAAGGGAGAGAGCCCCCCAGAGCTGCCAGCCAGTGGCCTTGTAACCACTCTAGGTTTGTGCAGGAGGAAGCAGCTCGGTGTGCCTGGCACTGGAGATCAGGGTTCTGGGCACACAGCTTGGACCTAAAACAAGTAGGTGCGGCCCCTCCTCCGGCCTCCTGGAGCTGATCGACGTCTTGTTCAGTAACATAGCTGATGTACAGCCTGCCTTTCCCATGACCCCAGTCCTTGAGCGGGTGGGGTCACACCATGGGACTCCGAACATCATGTTAATTGCAAACGGTAATGTCTAGAACAGGCCCCCGCCCGTGGCATGAAGGGCGATGCTCTTCGTGGATGTGCCTTTAAACGGCGTGAAGACTGAATTCTGGCCTTGGTTGCCTGTGTCTCGATGGTGTCTTATTTATGTCATGCCCATGCGGTGTTTATGTATCTAGCAGGCCCCCCTTTCTGCTCCATGCAGCGCCTCCGGAGTCTGCTGCGAGCCAGGGAGGTGACACCGCATGAATATTTTATTGGGGCGCGTGCGCGGGTAACAAAAACAAGGCTGGTGCAGAAGCTGGCAAAGTGGACCGGATCCCACACTGGGTGGGCAACTCACGGCCCCGTTGCTCTTCCCCTTGAAAAATAAGAGAGATGTCATGGAGCCTGGCGCTTTGTTAGAACACAGGGAAAGAAATTAGGTCCTCTCCATCTGTCATGGCGATGATGGAGGGCCTCCCCCAGCCTCCTGTGCGATGCCCTGAAATGAGCGGTGCTCTGCGATGAGCCTGCCTTAACCGCGTCCCCCTGCCAGCCTGCAGCCAGAATACAGAAAGGAGAAGGGAGGTCAGGTGGGAAGCTCTTCTGCTTCACCTGCCGGTCGGACATCACAGAGACAAGCACAGCTCCGCCGCCTCCCTGGAGAGGTCGCAGTGAGGGGTCTTTGGAGACGTTGTGGGCAGGAAACTGCATATCCAGTGCCATGTTTAGCAGTTTTGAAGCTGATGGGGAAGAGTGAGTGGGTTTCTGAGAGGTTGATGTTGCTCCCGAGGCCCCTGGACACGTGTGTTCCTTGTGACTTGTATCGATAGCAAAACACAAACCTGCATCGAAAAAGCAAAAGTTCCAGAAAAACATCTACTTCCACTTTATTGACTATGCCAAAACTTTTGATTTTGTGGATCACAACAAAATGTGGGAAATTCTTCAAGAAATGGGAATATCAGATCACCTGACCTGCCTCCTGAGAAATCTGTATACAGGTCAAGAAGCAATAGTTAGAACTGGACATGGAACAACAGACTGGTTCCAAATAGGAAAAGGAGTGCGTCAAGGCTGTATATTGTCACCCTGCTTATTTAACTTATATGCAGAGTACACGATGAGAAACGCTGGGCTGCAAGAAGCACAAGCTGGAATCAAGATTGCCGGGAGAAATATCATAACCTCAGATATGCAGGTGACACTACCCTTATGGCAGAAAGTGAAGAACTAAAAAGCCTCTTGATGAAAGTGAAAGAGGAGAGGGGAAAAGTTGGCTTAAAACTCAACATTCAGAAAACTAGGATCATGGCATCTGGTCCCATCACTTCATGGGAAATAGATGGGGAAACAATAGAAATACTGAGAAACTTTATTTTCTTGGGCTCCAAAATCACTGCAGATGCTGACTGCAGCCATGAAATTAAAAGACGCTTGCTCCTTGGAAGGAAAGTTATGACCAACCTAGACAGCATATTAAAAAGCAGAGACATCACTTTGCCAACAAAGGTCCATCTAGTCAAGGCTATGGTTTTTCCAGTAGTCATGTATGGATGTGAGAGTTGGACTATAAAGAGAGCTGAGTGCCGAAGAATTGATGCTTTTGAACCGTGGTGCTGGAGAAGACTCTTGAGAGTCCCTTGGACTGCAAGAAGATTCAACCAGTCCATCCTAAAGGAGATCAGTCCTGAATATTCATTGGAAGGTCTGATGCTGAAGCTGAAACTCCAATACTTTGGCCACTTGATGCGAAAAGCCGAATCATTGGAAAAGACCCTGATGCTGAGAAAGATTGAAGGTGGGAGGAGAAGGGGATGACAGAGGATGAGATGGCTGGATGGCATCACTGACTCCATGGACATGAGTTTGAGGAAGCTCCGGGAGTTGGTGATGGACAGGGAGGCCTGGCGTGCTGCAGTCCATGGGGTCGCAAAGAGTCAGACACAACTGAGTGACTGAACTAAACTGAACTGCACACACAGGTTCGCTGCTACCAGAAGGTGAAACAGCCCACGTGTCCATCCAGGGGTTTGGGGAATGTGGTGGGTCCAGATGATGGAAGCATACTGAGCCACATGAAGGGAGGAAGGACCCACACAGGCCGTTCGCAGGGGCCTTGAAAATACCCCAGGCAATGAAATGAGCCCACCGCAGACATGCTCCGGAGATGGGTGTGGTTCCCCAGGATACTGCTGGGTCTGGGCTGGGCCTCCCTGTGGATTCAGGTCTGAGGCTTGGCCTGGGGAGCTGGGGTCCCACTCGGGGTCCCATCCAGGAAGGCAGGACTCGCACCCTGGAAGGACCAGCGAATGTGTGTGGCCGCTCCCTCCCTGGGGGATGACTCTCCTCTGACCAAAGGACCAGCTCTATTTGGAGCCACATGGAACACAAACGGGGCAGGCCTGGAGAAAGGCCCTGCATCCAGCGTTGCCCGAGTCTGCAACAGGCGGGTGAGTCTCTGTTTCTGAAGGGTTTTCCCCATGGATGAAGTGGGGAGGTGAGCGGGGCAAGAAGCATGAGGCCACCTCTGTCACCAGGGAGCTCACAGCCCAGCTGGGATGCTGAGATGACCGCTGCCAGCCAGTGTCTCTGCAACGGTGACCCAAGGAGGTCTGGGCTCCGGGAGGGGGTGCCGGGCGCTCCAGGCCCCGGAGATCTTGGGCAGCAGAGACGAGAAGCGAGGGCATGGCTGCAGGAGCCAGCTCAGAAGGCAGGCGGGCCACTCCAAGGACCCACCCTGGGCAGGGAGGGCCGGCACAGGCCAGGGATGCTGCCAGGAGAGAGTTCCTGTGGACAGTGCCAGGGTGAGGCTTCGTTAGGGAAGGGCTCGGTGGGGGCCCACCTGCAAGTAACTATAGGATGAGTCTCCCAGGCGAGGCAGGCCTTCGTTTCTTCTCTGAGATGTGCACACACACACAGATGCACGCATGCGTGCACTCACACACACGCACACACACATGCACGCAAATACACACACGTGTACAGATGCTCACACGCATGCGCGCAAACACAAATGCACTGCGTGTGCAGTCATATATGTACATGTACACGAATGCACGCATGTGTGCTCTCATATATACACACATACACATGCGAACCTGTGTGCAGCAGACGTGTACACCCACACATGTAGATGTGTGAACACAGACACGTGCTTATATGTACACACATGTACATGTGGATAAACACATGTACAAACGCACACACTACACACGTGCGATCATGCACGCTCGGGTCTATGCACACAAACGTGTGTGGTGCACAGGCTCACATGTGTGTACATGTACACAAACATGCACACATGCACACCTGCACACATACAGATAAACACACTCATCATGTGCGCATGAAAATATACACCCACCCACGCACAAACATTCAATTATCTATACACACGCATCTACTTACAGGTACACTCATATGCTCACATGCATGCGTGCACAACACCCCCCCACACACACACACACACACCAGCTGAGCTTCAGGCTATCGGGGAGGACACCCGCCCTGTCCATCCGTGTGGAAGCTGCCCTGGCCGCGGGCGGGACTCCCTCCCGGGAACCTGAACACTCTGTTTCCTCCCCGAGGCTGCCTTGCCAGCTGCCAGGGGAGCTGTGCCCCGCGCAGGGGTGGGAGGGGCCGCGCAGGCGCAGACCTGCTGCCAGCCCCGCGGTCCGGGCATCAGAAGCCGGGAGCGCACTCCGGAGCGTCGCGTGTTGGGCTGCCTCGGAGCGCCGCACTGGGGAGACAACCTGTGGCGTCACAAAGTCTGGAAACGGAAACAGGACGGGGGGGGGCCTTTAACTCGCTCTCTCGTCCAGCGAGAGCCCGATCTGGAGACATTCTAAGGGAGCCGCCTTATTGTAGGCGATGGGGAGGCCGGAGCAGGGGAGGCGAGGGGACGGAGCAGGGAGACAGGGGCTGCCTTCTCCTGGCTCTGCTCCTAGCCCCTGACCCCTGACCACCCAGGCCGGGACCCCAGCTTGCTGGTCAGAGTGCTCACCCGCCCCAGGCTCAGGCTCCCTGAGTGAGCTGCTTGGTCCTTACCCCCGTAACAGCTGAGAGAGTAAGACCCAGAGCGGGGAGGGGAGAGCCACACCCCCTGCCCATCAGCGGTGGGAGAATTGAGCCCCCAAAGGGTGTGAGGTCATCTCGGATCCACCCCCGCTCAGTCTGGGGAAGAGAAGGTTCTGGAACAGGCCAGAGCAGTCCCAGGCCGCTGGAGGTTGCTGTGGACCCGGCCTCACAGCCTGGGCCCTACCGAGGGGGGCGGTGGGCAGATGCCAGCTGGCTCCTTCTGAAAGCGGCCGCCGATTCCCAGGCCTGCCTGGGCACCAAGCACCTTCTGCGGGGGCCTCCTGCCCGCGGCCGGCGCCCGGCGATTATCCTGCCCGCAAAGGGCCTCACGGGCGTTGAGGGCTTGGCAATTACTGAAAAGAAAGCGTGGTTATTATTCATGTCGTGTGTTGAGAAATCTCTATAAAAGTTTTACAGCCGCAACTGTAAAAGGGGTTTTGATCGGCTTCACATTCTGCCCCACTCTTGCGCCCTCTCCCAGAATCTAGCCTTTTTCTCCTGCCTTCTCCATGTGGGCATCTAGAGACAGCATCCACCCTGCCCTCCAGTGGGGCGAATGGTAGCCCCCGGGGAGTGTGGATGCCGCAGTCCCCAGAACCAGCCCAACCTATGGGGTCTTGGCCCTTGTTAAAGGACAGCAGTGTCACTCAGCTTCCTTCTTTTGGTCAGTGAACCGGTTCTGAAGGTTCACAGTGGGTCAGACACGCCTTAGGTGGTGAGAACACAGAGGCGAGCAAGACAAACCCTTATTTGCTGAAGGAAAAGAGAAAGAAAATAAAGAAAACAAGAAAGCGCTCATACAGTCACAGGTATGGCTCTGGGCCCTGACCCGAGGGCCCGGGCTGGCTTTGCTGTTCTGTGACTTGGGATATGTAAGAAGTGTGAATGCTTTCCTTCCGCACAACGCAGGGCAGGGGAAAGGCTGGGAGCATCCAAGTCCATAAGGACGGGGCCTAGTGTGGGACTGGCCAGGAGGGTAACTCTGGGGAGGGACGCGGGGGCAGAGAGCAGCACAGACCAGGGCTGGGAACCCAGAGGCTGGGGTGAGGGGGCGTGCCGGGCAGAGAGCCGGGCCAGGAAAAGGTCAGGGCAGAGAGCTTGGAGGGTTTGCGCAGAGGCAGGGAGGCTGTGCGGTCAGAACACAGGACAGGTAAAATGGGCGGGGCCTCAGCCCTGGGGAGGAGCCGGGACGCAGTTCAGGAATGTGCGCGACCTGCGCAGCTCTCAGTAGGATGAGGAGCAGCAGCCCTTCTTTCCCCTTAGAGATCGCCCTGGCTGGGTGCCAGCATTAGGGTGGAGCGCGGGCACCCTGTACAGAGGGATGCTACCGGTCGGGGGCTGTGACTCCTCCCTGAGAGCAGGGAGGAGGAGAAGGGCTGGGGTGGGGCGGTCCCCAAGGGAGACCCTCCCAAAGGGTAGCCCCGACCTCAGGCTGGCCACTCAGACGGAAGTCAGCATTCCGCCACGTTGGCGTCTGCCCCTCTAGCCTGTGTGTGATCTTCCTGCTGAACGGGTCTGGTTGACCTTGGGAAGGGGTTCTGACCCTTTCCCCTTCCCATCACACTTGGGTCACATGCGGACACAGTCCAGACAGGTCCCGCAGCCTTTTAATCAGGGCTGACACTTGCTTAGCTGAGGAACCTCAGTGGGATAGAATCACGCCCAGAGGAAGATTTACTAACAGCAGCGGTATTGTGACCGGCCTGTGGGCCACACCACTTGCTGCAGCGTTCATGGCATTCCACCAGGCCAGGAAGGAAGGCGGGAGGAAGGCATCTCACCAGCAAGGAACCTGGGACCAGTCATGAGCATCTCTCTCTTCCCTCCAGGGGACCATAGGGAAGCACCTGCTGGGCCGCTGTGATTACACGTTGTACCTTTGTAAACACACAGAGAGACTTCCAGCTTCATCTTCAGCATGAAAAGAACTTGGAGGTCATCCCTCCTGTCTTCACAACATGAAAAAAAAACAGAGCAAGATGAAAATCAACAACTTAGCTCCGTCAGAGAGTTGAGGTCCCAGGGCAAACTGGAGAGACAGATGCAAAGAATCAGAGTGAGATCAGCTGGCTTGGGAGCAGAAGCCAGCTGAGCTAGGAACTGGCAGGACACTTAAACAGTGATTGATGAATCTCTGGAGGCGGAGTGTGGACTTGCTGGGGGAAACCGGTCTTTTGTAGACTTTACCTCTAGGAACTCCAGCTGGGTCTCAGAGTGAAGATCAAAGAAATACTGTGCGTCAGTGAGGAACAGGGGAAAGTAACTGAATATGCCCAGTAGGTTCTGTTTCTGTAACAACCCCTATCCCCAAGGGAAACAGCTTTGTCAGAGCCTTATTCTGACCTCCAACCCTCTGGTCTCACACAAGTGAAAATTAAAAAAGACCAGAAATACTTCTGGGGGTCACAGCACAAGAAATCAGGCCCAATAATAAAACCTGATATGTACTTATAAGACCATAGAACACTTCCCCTACCTGAGGCCTTACCACCAACAGGGCTCCCATATACAGCAGATGGGGCTTCCCTGGTGGCTCAATGGTAAAGAATCTGCTTGCGACCTGGGAGACCCAGGTTCGATCCCTGGGTTGGGACAATCCCCTGGAGAAGGAAATGGCAATGCACTCCGGTATTCTTGCCTGAAGAATCCCAAGGATAAGGAGCCTGGTGGGCTACAGTCCATGGGGTTGCAAAGGGCTGGACATGGCTGAGCGACTAACAGTTTCACTTCCTTTCACAATAAGAAGAGCTGCAAAATACAGACTCTGTTTAACAAGGAGTTCTCAGGTAAACCCAAGACAACAGGAGAGAAAGCAATGACAAAAAGGAAAACAGGAAGATCTGGTCAATTAGAAAGCACTGCACACAGCCCAGCTTCCAGGCAAAGCCCCACAAACTGCACCCTAACGTCCTCAGTTGCTATTACCAGATACATCATTTCCAGCTTTCAAGAAAAAAAGAAATGAAAATCTTCCTAAAAGCCAAGGAAAAACACAGTCTGAAGAAACAAAGTTAGGCATAAAAACTAGACTCAGACACAACACGTATGTTGGGATTACGAGACTGGGAATTTAAAACATCTGTGACTAATATGTTAAAGGTTCTAATGGAAAAAGGAGACAACATTCAAGAACAGATGGGCCAGTTTAATGAAAGGGATAGAAAGTCTGAGAAAGAATCAAGAAAAGTGATATGAATCAGACATGTTTTAACTGAAAGAAAGAAATGTCTTTGGTGGGCTATCATAATAGAGCAGACTCGGCCAAAGATAGAATAGATGTTCTTGGAAAATGTGTCAACAAAAACTTGAAAACTGAAGTAGGAAGGGAAAAATGTATGGGAAAATAGGGAACAGAATGTCCAAGAAATGTGAAAAAATTACAAAAGGAGTTGGATATGTATAATGGGAACAGCAGAAAGACAAGAAAGAGAGAAGATAGAGAATATAAAATATTTGAAGTAGAGATGGCTAAGCATTGTCCAAAATTAATAACAGACATCAAACCACAGATCAAGGAAGCTTTGAGTACACTGAGTAGGATAACTACCAAACATCCACACATAAGCACATTAAACTCAAACTGCAGTACACTAAAGACAGAATCTTGAAAGAAACGAGAGGGTAAAACTTACCTTTTTGAGGAACAAAGATAAGACTTAACATCAAATTTCTCATCAGAAGCTATTCATGGAAGGAAAAGATTAAAGTCAAATATTTAAGGTGTTGAAAGTAGAACCCACCAACCTAGATTTTGGCATTCAGCACAATTAGCTTTCAAATGTGAAGGAGAAATACATCCTTAGACAACATAAAAAAAAAAAAAAAAAAAGAGGGAATTTTTCAACAGAAGATCTTCCCTTGAAGAAATACAGAAGACATTTTCCAAAGAAAGAAGTTACAAAAGTCAGAAACTCAGACCTACACAAATGAAGAGTATTAGAGAAAGAATAAAGGTAAAATAAAATATTTTGTTTTCTTACTTTTAATTTGTTTAAGAAATAACTGTTCAGAGTCATAATAGCAATGATGTATTGAATGATTGGGCTTCTCTGGGGGCTCAGCCAGTAAGGAATCCGCCTGCAATGCAGGAGATGCAGGCTCAAGCCCTGAGTTGCGAAGACGCCCTGGAGAAGGGAATGACTGCCCACTCCAGTGTTCCTGTCTGCAGAGTCCCATGAGCAGAGGAGCCTGTCGGGCTGCAATCCCCGGGGTCACAAAGGGTTGGACATGACTGAGCAACTAACACACACACACACACACACACACACTCGTTGAATGATTATAGCATATGAAGAAATGAAATGAATGACAACAGTGCCATGAAAAATAGGAAGAATTCAGAACCCTCTGTTATAAGAAACCTACATGATCTCTGAAACGTTAATGGAATACAGTCTAAAGGTGGCCTTAGATTAGCTACAAATGTATGTTGCGAACTCTAGGAAAACCACTGATTTTTTTTAAGTAATGTGATTGGTATGCTAACAGAGGACAGAAAATGGATCAAATACTCAACTGAAACCAGAGAAGGCAGAAGAAGAGGAGAAAACTTAATAAACTGAAAACAGCTGACAAATGTGATGAACAGAAAATGTTAAACATGGTAGATATTAATCCAACCAGATCAATAATCACTGTAAATGTGAACAAATTAAAAGGCAGATACTATCAGAGAGGATTTTAGAAAAATATTCAACTGCATACTATATACAGGAAATCCATTTTAAACATAAAGACAGATAAATCAAAAGTCAAGGAATGGAGAAAGACACACCAGGATAACACTAATCAACAGAAAGTTTAGGCAGCTATATTAATTTTAGACAAAAGAGACTTCAGAACAGGAAAGAGTGTCAGGAAAAGAGAGAGGTTTACATAATAATAAAAAGATTCAGTTCTCCACAAACACGTGAGTCGTTATGTGTATATGTCAAATATACGACAACTGTGTCAAAATATGTCAAAACCAACCGAGGCAAAAACTAATAGAGCCACGAGGAGAGACAGACAACTCCACTGGAGTTAGAGGCTTCAACACCCTCTACTATGACTGATGGGCCTCACAGGGACAAAATCAGAAAGGACACAGTCGCTCTGAACAGCATCGTCTATCAACTGGACCTAATTGACATTTATAGAATACTTCACCCAACAACAGCAGAATACATATTCTTCTCAAGCTCACATGGGACATTAACCAAGATAGACATTCTGGACCATAAAACACACCTTGCCAAATTTAAAAGAATATAAATCATAGGAAGCATTCTCACACACCACAATAAAATTAAGCTTGAAATCATTAACCAAATGCTAGCTGGAAAATCTCAAAATATTTGGAGTAAACAAGACACTGCTAAATATTAAATTTATCAAGCAAGTCTAAAGAAAAAATTTTTAAATATTTCTAAACGCTTAGAGCAGAGAAGGCAATGGCAAGCCACTCCAGTACTCTTGCCTAGAAAATCCCATGGACGGAGGAGCCTGGTAGGCTGCAGTCCATGGGATCCCTACAAGTCAGACATGACTGAGCGACTTCACTTTCACTTTTCACTTTCACACATTGGAGAAGGAAATGGCAACCCACTCCAGTGTTCTTGCCTGGAGAATCCCAGGGACAGGGGAGCCTGGTGGGCTGCCGTCTATGGGGTCGCACAGAGTCGGACACGACTGAAGTGACTTAGCAGCAGCAGCAAACGCTTAGAGGAAAATTTATGGTATTGAATGCATACATTAGAAAATTTTAAAAAGATGGAAAATCAATCTTCTAAGCTACTGCCTTAGGAAATTCTTAAAAGAAGAGAGAATCTAATCTAACATAAGCATAAGAAAAGAAATAAAAATTAGAGCAGAAATCAATAAAAATGAAAAGAGGAACTAGAGAAAATCAGTGAAACCAAAAGCTGCTTCTTGGAAAAGATGTATAAAAGTGATAAACCTCTAGTCAGGCTAAGCAAGAAATAAAGACAGACACAAAGTACTGACAGCTGAAATGAAAGAAGAACCACTAAAGCTTCCATAATGTAAAACGTTAATAAAGGAACATTAGGAACAATTCCGTGACTGTTACTAGTCATCAAAGCTGGTTCCTCACTGCTGTTGCTCAACATCAGACTCAGAGCCCTGGCTAATGCAAGAAGACAGAGAAAGAAATAGAAGAATTGCAGATTGGGAAAGAAGAAATAAATGGCCCTTGCTTACAGATGAAATGACGGCCTATGGAGAAAATTTTAAAGAAACACACACATGCACACATTTTGGAATTAATCAACAACAAAGCAATAAAGAAAGGTTACACAGTACAAAGTTATTGTGCAAAAGTCAATTGCTTCCCTATATAAAAGCCAGGAACAGTTGATTTTAAAATTAAAAATACAGTATCATTTACATTATCACCATAAATTGAAATATCACATATAAAACTAGCAAACTTTATACAGGATTTGCATGATGTGAGGAGAACAACAAAACTGATGAAATAAAGAATATAAAATTAAGTGGAGCCACATTTCATCTTCAAGGATAGGATTAAGAGGTCAGTTCTTTTTAACCTGACCTGTACAACCCCAATCAAAATTTTTTGTTATTTGGTGATACAAACTAGTTTTAATTTTTATATGGGAAAGCAAAGACCCAGAATAGTCAACACAATGCTGAAAAAGAACAAAGTTGAATGACTGATACCACCTGACTTCAAGACACACTATAAAGCTGCAATAATCAGGAGGGGATGATTTTAACAGAAGAATAGATTAACAGACTAACAGAACACAGCAGAGATCCCAGAAACAGACCAACACAAACGCAGGCAACTGATCTTTGAAAATGAAAAAGACAATTCAATGGCAAATTGTCTTTTTAACAAATAGAGTTGACCAACTGGACATTCATGTGCAAAAAATTAGATAAATTCGTTAACAAAGGAACTAATTCAAAACGCATCATAGACCTAAGTGAGAATCACAGCTGTGAAACTTCTGGATGATAGCACAAAAGAAGCTCCACGCAACCTTGGGTTTGTGGGTGACTTTTCAGATAGAAGTGCAATCCATGGAAGAATTGGGATGTTGAATTTCATTGAAACTGAAAAAATTCAACTTTGCAAAAATATCATTAGAAGAACGAAAAGACAGACCTCATACTGGGAGACAATTTTTTCAAAATGCGTATCTGATAAAAAGACATGTATCTTTGACTGTAAAACATACAAAGAAATTGTTTCACTCAGTTTCCTGAAAGTATTAAAACTCAACAATAAGAAAACAATCGAAGTTTTAAAAAATGAACTAAATATTTGAATATCAATATCACCTTAAAAGATATACAGATGTCAAAATAAGCTTGTAAATAAGATTTTTAGCATCATTTGTCATTAGAGAAATTCAGATTGAAACAGTGTGATACCCCCACTACATACCTATTAAAATGGCCAAAATACAGAACATCAACAACATTAAAAGCTGACAAGGATGTGAAACAATAGAACCTGCCATTCATTACTGGTTGGAATGCAAATGGTGCAGGCTCTCTGGAAGATAGTTGGCAGTTTCTTAAAAAGATAAGCATAATCTTACCATACGATCAGTAATAATGCTCTTTGATATTTACCCAAAACAGTTAAAAACATGTCTACAGTAACAAAAATCCTCACACAACTGTTTATAGTGGCTTTATTCACAACTGCCAATCGCCAAAACCCAGAAGCAACTAAGAACTCCTTCAATGGGTGAATGGATAAGCAAATTGTAATATAGTTATATAATAAACTGCTATTCTGCAATGAAAAACAAATAAGCTATCAAGCCATGAAAAGACATCGACGAACCCTAAATGTACATTTTTAAGTAAAAGAAGCCACCCTGAAAAGGCTACCTCTTGTATAAATCCAGTTATATGGCCTTCTGAGAAAACCATGGAGACAGTAAGAGTTTAGTGATGGGAAGCTGTAAGGGCAGGGATGTGATGAACAGGTGAAGCACGGGGGATTTGGCGGATGGTGAAGCAGTCTTACTCTGAATGATGCTGCAATAGTGGATGCACGATATTGTGCATTTGTTAAAACCCAGGGAGATTTACAACATAAAGAGTGAACAACAAAACAAGCTATGAACTTTAGTTAATAATAGTATATTAATATTGGTTCATTAGGTATAACAAATGTACCGCCCTCAAGCAAGGCGTTAGTAAGAGTGAGAAGTCTGTGGGGATGGAGGTATATGGGAACTCTGTGTGCTATCTGTTCCATTTTTCTGTAACTCTGAAACTGCTCTAAAAATTGTCTATTAATTAAAAATACATATACTGAGAAACTGTGTCAGGTTTATGAAGATGAAACAATTAAACAGACACAGTCTCTGCCTTTAATGACTCACTGTCTGGTGGAGGAGACAGCAGAATAAGTCAGCAATTACAGAGAGTCTCGGCAGATGCAAAACCGAAAATACAGGCGATGGTGGGGGCAGGGATAAAACAATTAGCTCCCTGGGGGAACCGAGGTCAGGGAAAGACTATAAACCATAAATTGTCATAAAAATACAAACCACTTATTACTGTGATGCTGGTTATTGTTCTCATGGAACTTCCTCTTCTTTCTCAGATAAAAACAGGCAGGAATTCATAGCCAGCCAACCTGCTCTGCAAGAAGGAATGTGACATAGGTCATAAACTTAATTGACATAAAGAAGAGTATCAGAGAAAGGAGTGAAGGCAAAGGTCTGCTGTGTTTTACTCTTCATATATCTAAAAGACAATTTGCTTGAAATAATAACGATGTATTGGGTAATATATTGTTGCTTCGTCACTAAGTCATGTTGTTTGGACTCTTTTGAGACCCCATGGATGGTAGCCCGCCAGGCTCCTCTGTCCGTGGAATTCTCCAGCCAAGAATACTGGAGTGGGGTGCCATTTCCTCCTCCAGGGGATCTTCCCAATCCAGGAACTGAACCTACGGCTTCTGCATTGGCAGGCAGATTCTTCACCGCTGGGCCACCAGGGAAGCCCATTGGATAATACAGCACATGGATAATTAATAAAAATGAGAGCAATATCATGAGTGACGGAAAGGAGAAATTAGGAACCATACTGTGTGTGAAGCAGTGTCATATCAGTGAAGGGAGACCTCAAATGTTTAACTCTGTGTTGAGAAATCTAGGACAGCTACTAAAAAGAGGACTACTGATATGCTGAGAGGGAAAAGTTTAATCACATAAAATGCTCAGTAAAACCTGAAAGGGCAGAAAAAGTAGAGTGAAAAATGAGAGTAAACCAAGTGCAACAGGCGGGAAGTAGTTACAGACGTGGCAGGCGGGAGTCCAGCTGCATCAGTGACCACTTTAAATGGGAACGGCCCAAACACCCCAGTTTAGAGACAGGGTCACAGTGGGCCTTAAAAAATATCCAGCTATACGTTGTTTATGAGAAACTCATTTTAAATATACGGGTACAGTGAGGCCAGCAGTAAACAACTGGATTGCCATGTACACACTTCTATATCTAAGATAGGTGACCAACAGGGATACTGTAGACAATAAAATAATAATAAAAACACAAAAAAATATTGCCTTAACCAGAAAAAAAGTAAAGTGCTGAGTAAAGATATGTCAATCCTCATCAAAAGAAAGCTGAAGTAAGCATGCATTTTCAGACAGAAGTAACGTCAAAACAAGGAAAATTATCAGGGGTAAGAAGGGGGATGACATGCCAATAAAGGGTTCAGCTTTCCACAGACACACAACAACCCTCAATACATATGTACCTAAGAACAGAGCGTGAGATACATGAGGCCAAAACTGGTAGAACGTCAAGGAGAACTGGAGACATTCTCTGTGGCAGCTGGCGCCTTCGACACCCTTCCGCTGGTAACAGGCAGACCAGTCAGTGTGAGAGTGTAGTTGAAGTGAGCAGTCTATCATCAGCTTTGATCTGATGGACGTTTGTAGACTATTTTACCCAACAAGAACCCCACACGTATTTCCTCCCAAGTTTTCACCAAACAGTCACCAGAACAGACCACATTCTGGGCCACGAGACAACCCGATACACTGTTAAAAGCAGACATGAGACCGAGTAGGTTCTCGGATCACAAGAAAATTAACCAGAAATAAATGGCAGAAACGTAGCTGGAAACCCCATATTATTTTCATATTAAACAACACAGTGTCTAAATAACACGTGAGACAAAAATAGAAATCTCAAGAGAAGCTAAAGTGAACTAGACAAAAATGAAAATACAACAAGTCAAAGGACATTCTATAAAAAGCCCGATGGCATCCTTCAAAACTGTCCAGATCATGAAAAACAAGGCAAGTGTGAATGACTGCCACACCCAGGAGGAGTCTAGGAGGACCTGATAACCAACTTTTCTGTTCCCAGAACAGGAAAAAGACATTGCTTAACAAGTAAGAAAATTTGAAAACAGTATGGATTTCAGATAATACTCCTCTCTCAGTATTGCTTTGTTTGTGGTATAAAGGCCCCACGTCAATGTGAGATGCACATATAGAGGACCAAGGTATAGGGAGCTGTCTGTGTCTTTGCAATATTCCGGGAAGACTGAAGCTGTTCTAAGATTTTTAAGTTTGTTTAATAAAAACAAAACATCAAAATTTGTGGAATGCAGTGAAAACAGTGCTTAAAGGGAAATTTATAGCTTTAATGAACACATTAAAAAAGAAGAAAAACCTAAATCTAGTAATCTATGCTTCAGATTTAGAAAACTAGAAGAAATAAAGATCAATTGAACCCTAAAGCAAGCAGAAAAATAAATGAAAATAAGAGGAGAACTCAATGGAAGCTGAAAACTGGAAGGCAAAGAAAAACCAATGAAAGCAAAAATAGCTTCCTGAAAAAGATTAATAAAATTGAAAACCTCTAGCTGGTCTAACTGAAAGAAAAGCTACAACAAACCCAGACAGTGTATTAAAAAGCAGAGACATCACTTTGCCGACAAAGGTCCGTAGAGTCAAAATTATGGTTGAGCACTGAAGAACTGATGCTTTCAAACTGTGGTGCTCGAGAAAACTCTTGAGAGTCCCTTGGACAGCAAGGAGATCAAACCAGTCAATCCTAGAGGAGATCAATCCTGAATATTCACTGCAAAGACTGATGCTGAAGCTGAAGCTACGATACTTGGGCCAACGGATGTGAAGAGCCGACTCACTGGAAAAGACCCTGATGCTGGGAAAGATTGAGGGCAGGAGGAAAAGGGGACGACAGAGAATGAGATGGCTGGATGGCATCACCGACTCAATGGACATGAGTTTGAGTGAACTCCGGGAGTTGGTGATGGACAGGGAGGCCTGGCGTGCTGCCATTCATGGGGTCGCAGAAAGTCAGACACGACTGAGCGACTGAACAGCAAGCTGGTCTAAATCAAGAAAATAAAGGAGAAGACATAAATTCCTGATGCCACAAGTGAAGAGGAGCCATCATGTCTGATCTCACAGGCGTTATAAGGAAGATAAAGGAATCCTATGAACCACTCTATACCCCAAATTCGATAACTTAAATGAACCAGTTCCTTCAAACATCATGAGTGGCTCATACTTACTGAGGAAACAGAATCAAATAATTGATTATGTTCCAAAAAAAATAAAGCACCAGGTTCAGGTGGTTCACTAGCAAATTTTATGGAACTTTTTAAAAGGAAACGATACCAATTCCTTACGTCCCATCCAGACACCACAAGCCGGGGAAACACCTCCTGTCTCATTCTATGAGGTTGGCAATTCCTTAACATCAATGCCAGTTGAAGTCATTATTTAAAAAAAGAGAAAAACTACAGACCAGTGTCTCTCAGGAGCATAGGCGCCAGTATCATCAACAAAGCATGAGAGAATGGAACCCAGCAACGAATAAAGACTCATACAGCATGACCAAGAGGGCCTTGGTCAGGTGTGAACTCTGCTTCTTTCCTGAAACGCCTCAGGATCTTGTCAGCTGTTTGCAGCTCTGCATGGGCTGTGGTTTCTACTCTAAAAGGCTGTTTTGAAATAATAAATGAATAAAAGCTGCTCTGTTGTGTTGAGGAGGCTGCAGCACCACGTGCCCAGCCCACCGTCTCCAGAAGGAGAGTCCCAGGGCCTGTCCTCAGGCAGCGTTGGGTTTGCAGCGCTTCGCAAAGGCTTATACGCGTAGTGGGTGCTCCGCAGACGCCTGATGAGTGACCCACTCGGTAAACAGGCAATGAAGGAAAACGGCTCTTCGTTTTTTGTTGTGAGGTGATGCATAATAAAAGTTTTCCAGCTTTATTCTGACACGGGGACCGTCGGGGGATGCTAAGCCACACGTCTGTCCTGAGTCCAGATGATTGGGATGGAGCTCCTGGCAGAGAGGAAGGAAGGTTTGTCTCCTCTTTCCAGATATCACACACCAAGTCTAGTGAGCCGACGTGAGCCGATTGACTGTATTAATGTGGAGGGAATTGAGGAGGCCAGGTTTCCCAGGCGGAGCTAGTGGTAAGGAACCTACCTGCCAATGCGGGAGACATAAGAGTCACGGGTTCAATCCCTGGGTCGGGAAGACCCCTGGAGAAGGGCAACCCCCTCCAGTGTTCTTGCCTGGAGAATCCCACGAACAGAGGAGCCTGGCAGGCTACACAGATTCGGACATGAGTGACTGACACACACAGGTCAGGGAGACTCCCTGGAGAAAAGGTGCAGAGCCTGTGAGCCCTGCGAGCTGAAGAGCAGAGGTGCAGACGACACTGCAGGGGAAATAGCTGGTGCCGCAGGCCCTGGGCAGGACAGAGCATGCTGTTTAGGGAGTGAGAGCCAGAGAGGCTGGAGGGAGGCGGGCATTGTGGGCCTCAGGCCTGTGAGAAGCAGCCTGCACTGTTCACTCTGCCCGCGCGGACCACAAAGGAGAAGCCATGGGAGGAAGGCAAGCTGTGACCAGCGTGGTCAGGGGTTCCCTGCAGACACAGGGCCGGGCAGACACGGTGGTGGCCCTGATCAAGGCGGGCAGTCTGGGGAGGAAGAACTGAGAGGTTTAGATACAAGCAAGAAATTAGCAAGCTGGGCTGGTTAACTGGACATCGGGGAGCAGGGAGAGAGAGGAACACACCAAGAAAAATGCCAGCATTTGCGGCCAGAGGGCCTGACGTTCAGAAAGTGGCAGTGGGATGGGGACTTGAGGGAGATAATTAGCCTGAGCCCTCTGCACCCAGCCAAGGGGACCTCCCGCAGACTGCCAGGGCCCTTGACCAAGCCACCTGAGTGTCAGGAGGCAGGCCTGGCCCTGAACACCTGGCCAAGGGCGCGCCTGGCTCAGGGTTGCTGGAGTCTCTGCACCCCTGCCGGGAACCTCTCTCCTGCCTCTACCAGAGGCTCCCCAGAAGTGCCCAGGGGTGTGCTGGGGCTCATGGGCCTCTGTACTCAGTGGAGCCTGAGGGATCTGCTGTGGACATCACTGTCCCATCCACCTGCACCCATGCACCCCTGCCAGCAGCACTGGGTACCAGGCTGCTGGTGGAGCAGGGGGGCTGCTCAGAAAGTGCTCGGAGCCAGCCTGGCCCAGGAGCAGCCCCTCTGCCATCACACTTTTAGATACAAAGGAAAGGACTAGAAGGAAACACACATGAGAGCTGGTAGATTTTAAGTGACTGGATTAGATCCTATTTTCATTTAACATTTTGCTTCTCTACAATGTGAGTGAAATACTTTTGCTATTGGATGGCGAAACGCCCCTAAGAAGTGATGGGAGCACCTCAGGGCCAGGCGCTGGGGAGGAAAGCAAGGGGCAGAGGGAGGGTGAGCCTTGTCCCCTTCAGAAAAATCCACCTCGAGTCTCTTCATCCCGGAGTGGCCCGCAGGTGGGACCCAGCCCCGAGGCCTCTCAGGGCCCACCCACACCTCTCTAGAACGCTCGGCTCGCCAGCTCAGCAGCCCGGGGATGACAGCAGGCCTCTGGCCAGCTCCTTGGGTCCCTGAATTCCTGTGTCTATGGTTCTTTAAACCTGAAAACTTGCCCTCCCCAGACATGGTGCTCATCACTGCTGCTTGGGGTCCGTGTGTCTCTCTAGGTGTAGGGCAAACAACCACTTTGGGGGTCACCTGAGGTTCCCGTCTTCCTCTCCACGTTCTGCAAACTTGCAAACATACAGAGGGACCCTGGTAGCCCCTCACAGTGGACGGCAGGGAGGAGGGGACATCTGAGGCCCTGGTCCAGACTTCCGAGGTTCAGCGACGGTCAGCCCTGGAGGACACAGGGTGGACGGGGCATCCTCCTCCCGGCCCACACCCAAGGGGAGTTGGGGCAGCGCCTGGGGGCTTTCTGTCTACCCGCTGCTCCTGACCCCAGCACAGTATTCCTAGAATTTCTGGGTGTCTCTTAATACAATTATTTTGACAGGAAGAAATTTTGATGAGGAACCAAAAATTAAAGCAGAATGTCATCTTTGTAAAATCGCCCAGCTTCATCACCTCAATCCATCTCCCACGCCCTTTGTGGGGAAAGAACTGGACAGCCTGGGACTTGGGTCCAGGTGGGACCAGTTCAGAAGCCCCTCTGTCCCCATACCTGCAACCAGAACCCCTCGTGGCTGAAGAAGGGCCCGGAGAAGCTGTGGACCATCAGGTCTCACACAGCCCCTCTGTCCATCCAGAAAGTTGGGTTCCAGCTGCCGCAGGGTCCGAAGCACCTGGGGTCAGGGTTCTCTGCATCTCTTGGCAGGATTTCTTTCCTGGCCGCCCTCCCCAAGACCCGCAGGGATGACCTTAGCCGTTCAGCACTGTCACCCCTGCTGGCGCTGCAGGCCTTGGGCAGATTTGCAGAGAGGAAGTGGTTCTCAGTGACACTGGGGAATCGGGCTGATCACGTACGGTGTAGCCAGTCCTTCCCAGACAGGGCACTCCATGATCATGGACAGCTGGGGAAGCTGAGACCCTGTCGGGCAGCGGGGTGCCTGGCTCTTTCTCCCTGTGCCCTGAGAGCTCAGTCTGTTTGGCTCATGTAAAAGGCAGAGGGGCCAGTGAAGGAGATGAGAGGGGTGTCAGGCTGGACCCCTGCTCTATCCCCCAGCTGGGTCACTGTGGACAGGCGTCCCGGCCACCCTGGGCTCTGGGCTCCATCATGAGAAGAGGAGCTCACAGGAGCAATCTCGCCCACAAAAGCAGACAGGGCCCAGACACAGTAAGTGCACTCTGACCTGGGAATATCTCGGAACCCTAATTTGGCCACCCTAAGGGGGATCTCTGGAGGAGGAAATGGCAGTCCACTCCACTATTCTTGCCTGGAGAATCCCATGGCCAGAGGAGCCTGGAGGGCTACAGTCCACAGGGTCGCAAAGAGTCAGACACGACTGAGCGACTGGCACTTTCAAGGGCGCTCCCTCACCTCAGTCCAGGCGGCCACCCATCCCTCTGGCCAAGGGTCCCGCAGAGAAACTGGACAGAGCGTCACAGGAGACGGAGGCTGTGCCTGGGGAGCCAGCTCCCTCCCCGTCCCCCATGTCCCTCCTCCTGTCTCCATCCCTCTGCCCAGGGAGCCTGAGGGCCAGCGGCCCCCGTTCAGCTGTGCCGTCTGCTCCCTGGGTGACCTTGGGAAGGTCTCCGGGAAGACGGTCAGCATTCAGGTCTCAGTTGCGTCCCCCACTGAGGAGAGCAGCCCCTTCCGCCTTCTCTGAGGGGTTCTCAAGCCAGTGTCCGGTCTGCGTGCTGTACTCCCAGGGGTCTCTATCCGCGCCATCTCCGAGCAGCCCCTGAATCGTCACTCAGGCTCATGAGTCAGGTGATGAGCGGGAGAAGGGGAGGGGTGGGCGGGGGCCCAGGGGGAGGGTGGGAGCCAGATCCGTCCTGACCCTGTGGTTTACCTGGGGAGGCCCCCCACCCCTGTCCCAGATGGCAGCAAAGTAGAGCCCGCGCTGCCTGCCCGTTTCACCCCCACTGTATGGAAGGGGTGTGAGGTGGCAGAGAGCCGCAGAGAGCATCTTCCTCAGCTCAGCGAGCGTCGGAGGGGTGCCTCCCTGTCCTCCTGTGTCTCCCAGCTCCAGGCAGGAGCCGTCGCTCAGCTGGATGGGGACACACGGAGGTGGCGTCCACACAGGTGAGCTGTGGCCAGCGCCACCCCCGCTCGGGGCTCTGCATGCCAGGCCCGCAGGGAGCCAGACCGGGGAGCGGTGACCAGCGCTGCGTGGGTCTGCCCACAGGTTCCGGGATGTTCCCGGCTCCCTCGGAAAGGAGGGGACCTCCTCAACGCATTTTAATAGGAAAAGCCCTCCTGCCAGGGTGTCTGTGTTTACTAGACAGTCATTTACGGACAGGGGAGAAGCTGTCCTGCCAGTGGATTTTTACAGCCGTGGCTCAGGCCGCCCTTTCGTGGATAAATGGCTAAGAGCTATTTTTCCATAAATTAACAAGAGAGGAAAACCCATAAAATGTGTTAGGAGGCTTCGGAATTGGGCCATTTTCAAACAGTGAGCATTGGGGTGAGCTAAGGTGGGCAGCCCCCCTCCCTTTCCCCCAGAAACAGGGACGCTGCCCCCCGAGGGACTCACAGTCGACCGTGACGAGCTAGCCTGGTGTCCCTGGGGCTGAGACCTGCCCCTCACAGGTGTTAAATAGTAGCACGGAGGTCACACCAGGAGTGCAGAACGAGTGCAGCTACCGCACCAGTGCCGCGGTGTGGGCACTGAGGACACCCTGAGCCCTCCGGGGGGCAGCCCAGACCTGCCATGGGCAGCAGCTGGGAGTGTCCCCTGATGATCGGGGACAGACACATGGACTGGGGCACTGCCAGGGGCCGCCGGCGCCCAGACAGCTTCCCAAGCCCGCCACTCAGCCCCTGCTGGGTCCCAGATGATTGGCTCAACTCCTGCAGTAAGTCTCCTCGGTTGGGGGCGCCATCTCCACAGTGCAACTGGGGGGTTCTGGGGCTCAGAGAGGTTAGGACACCTGCCCAGGGTCTTGGGGGGCATCAGTGGTGGCACGGAGGCTCCAGCGCTGTGGCACTTCCAGGCCAGCCGGGTGGCCCCAGGCAGCTGCACCAGCCACTTGCTTCGCAGCTCCCCTGCGTGCTCCTGCCTTGTAGGAGGGAAGGTTCACAGCTCATGGACCAGCTTAGACCTCTAGAGAGCATTCCAGCTGGTGAGAACACCCACAGCAAAGGAGCAAAGGGGGACGGAGAGAGGCTGCTAGTATGTTGGGCTCCCTAGGTCTGTGGCAGGCCAACAAGGACCGCTGTGTGCCCTGGCCTGCCCTGGACATGGCCTGGAGGGAAGGAGAGGGGAGGGGGAGAGATGGGGGGGGAGAGGAGGGGGAGAGGGGGCTTCCTCCCTCCGAGGGCCAGTTCTTGCCGCCCTGGCTGCCTGTGCCCCTCCAGAGCCGGATCTTAGCCCTGGCAGCGCTCCGCGCAGCCCGGGGCATCGCCTCTTTCCGCCAGTCTCCGAGAGAGGCCTGGAGAAGCGCTTAGTTCCCTCATGAGCGCGGCCCAGCTTCAGGGCCACCCTGCCCCAGCTCACCCCTTCCTCTGCTCACCTGTCCACTTCCGGGGCTCTGCCTCGTCATCGCACCCCACCTGGTCAGGACGCTGGTCCCCACGAATCAAAACCCACAGCAGGGGGGGAACTGCAAGGATGCAGGGGCCCGTCTGAAGCCCCGGGCCCGGCATCGGAAGGGCCGGACGTCCGCGGGTGGAAAACGCCCTCCCGAGTGAGGATCTGACAGCGGAATTTGAAATGATTTTCCTCGCAAGTGAATTCTAAAATAAACACGCTGGAGCCTGCGTACACTGTGCCCCGCTTCTCGGCACAGCCTGAGACTCACTGACGATCTTGTTGGTTATAAATTGCAGGCTGCATTTCTCATATCAAAATGCACAGCTAGTGATATTTAACTCTAAAGAAATATATCCTCCGGCAATGAATACAGTCAGAAATTACTCACTGGATTTAACCAAGGAGAGAACGATGCCATATAGATGTACTGCATAAATTCAGAAATGTGGGACAACGGCCGCCATTTATTAACATTTTATCTCCTCGTGGAGATGTTTGACCTTGCTTCAGCAGTTTTATTGGGAGCAAATGCTCTGGAAGCTCCCATCTCCCCCCCGCCCCATCTGCAAAGCAACCTGAGCTGCTCTGAGTGGCAAATAGCACTTACACTGTCATTTTCCTGATGTTTTCTTTAACCCAGGAGGGGGGACGGAGGAAAATGTGAGGGAAAAGAGACCCCCAACAAACTGCCTCTGGAATGCATGGAAATTCAGGTCATTTAAACAGGCTTCAGCTCATAAAGGGAAATGAAAGCAGTTTAATTGTGAGGGACTGAGTTTTCCGACAGGCGCTCAGGACCCAGGAGGCAGCATATTGGAGAGGGGAATTGGAGGGGGGAGTGCTCTGTACCTGGCAGGCATAACCAAATCAAATCCATCCATTCCTGCCGGGACCAGGCGCTAAGCATTTGCTCTGCACTCGGCCATGGCGGGAGATGGGGGTGTGAAGCTGTCGGAAGAGGGTGGAGCTCCTGGCCTCAGGGAGCTGGCAGTCTAGGCAGGGAGATGATGGTAAGTGACAGACCCTGCGGTTAAGGGGGTCTACCTGTCCTCTTCATCCGTGCCCCCGGCTCCCCATCCCTCTCTTGCTCACCTGGAGGCCTAAGTGCTGTGTATCCCAGGTGTGGGCAAGCAGGTGGAGGGCAGGGGACCTGGCTGGACCAAAGTCCCCCTATTCTAGCTTGCTGAGCTGAAGATGGTTAATGCACTCAGCTATACCTGTCCTTCATCCCACGTCCAGAACACCCTGAATAGGATAGATAATGGCTCAGAGGGTAGTTACTTTGTGTGGACAGACCCAATCTGACGGGCTGAAGCCCCGTGCCCAGATGAGTGGCAAAACCAGTCTTCATCTGTTTCTATGTAGAGTGACATCATAGATTTTGCAAAAATACTGTGTGTTTCTTGACCTCTAGCCTCATTTTTCTAGATTTTTCCTGGGATAAAGGAAAATGATGACATGAAAACTTTAGGTTGGTATTGTTTTTTCTGCAACATGTTTTCATTTTATTTTGTGATTCCTCTCAGAGGAAGATGAGAACTCAAACATTCTTGCTGCCCAGCCCACCTCACCTCTGCATTTCCAGATGTTTCCCAACTCTGTTAGTTTTGTGTTTTAAATTGTCAAGGTTTATAAAGGCATATTTTGTTCTGATACCATAGCTCACACAATATTTTTCATTTTGTCCTGATTTTTAAAGGATTCAATGCTCATTGCTGAGCCCTAGAATCCCGTGCCTTCACAGCCTAGTAATTTATTTTGATTTTCTAAAGAAGTATTTTTTTGGTCTGTTTCATTTTTTGAAAAACTCAAAAAGCCTAAGCTCCTTCAGGCTGGAGAAGGTGTGAAAGTTGACTGGATACTTAAAGGTGATTTAGCTGGGTATAAAATTTTTAGTCAGTGCATTTTCCCCCCAGGAATATAAGTGACTTTTGTTCTTCTGAGTTGATATTTAAAGTTGAATTTGTTGTTTCTGGTTTTTATCCCTTAATTTGCCCAGATTATGTATTTATGCATTGTTTAAAGAGTATTCATTGGTGATCTCTCATGCTTGAGAATGTATGACTCTTACATTTATAATTAAATAACAAAAGTTAAATATAAAGCTCTGTACTTAAATGACAAAACTCTTAGGTCAAAATGTTTTCCCTTTTAAAAGTGCTGCAGATGCTGTTCTCCGATTTGAGCCCATGGTGAGAACAGGCAAACCCTAAGAAGCGCAGAGACTCCAAATTTGCCTCCATGAACTCTGAGTCTGAAATGCTTCCCCCACACCTGAATCTACTGTCGAGGAGAAGTCTGATGTCAGCCTGGATGGTTGGGTTTGGTTTTTTTTTTTCAGCTTACACATCCAAAGGATTATTTTATTATCTCTAAGGTCCAATTATGCGAAGAGCTGACTCACTGGAAAAGACTCTGATGCTGGGAAAGGTTGAGGGCGGGAGGAGAAGGGGACAACAGAGAATGAGATGGCTGGATTGCATCACCGACTCAATGGGCATGAGTTTGAGTGAACTCTGGGAGTTGGTGATGGACAGGGAGGCCTGGCGTGCTGTGATTCATGGGGTCACAGAGAGTTGGACACGACTGAGCGACTGAACTGAACTGAACTGATGGTCCAATAACCCAACCAAGATACAACTTGAGCTGTTTCTGTGTCAGATTTTCTGATGAGATCGTCTGCTTACTCATTCTGGGGAAGTTCCTCTTTCCCCCCGCCTTTCATTCTCTGCAGACAGCCCCCGCCCCTCAGTGGGGCTGCTGCAGGGGCGGCAGTCCGCACTGGCCAGCCACCGTGTCGCCGGCCGCCTCACTGCCCTCTCTGCACTCCCTCCCACGTTGCTGTGATTGCCGCACACCTTCCCCGATGTCAGTAATTCCGGCGAAGCCAAGTTCGCTCTGCTCCTGTCACTTCTGACCTCCTGTCGGCTCTGTTGGCGGTGCCTGTGCCCCTGTGTGCTTCTTCTCAGCTGCGCCTTCTTCCTTCCATCCTTCACGTTAGCTTCACCATTTGGTCTTTTGGCTCTTGGTTATGTTTTTTTAATTACCATTAAGTATCTCTCTTATTAAGGTCTTCACAGAGCCGGAGGCCTCCGGAGAATTGTCTGGCTCATGGGGTTAGCTGAGCTGCAGATCAGAGTCTGTCCCATGAATGTGCTCATTTCCCATGCCTTCCCCTTCTTCCTCTTGCTCAGGTGGGGACTGGGTTCTTCCCTGCCCACCTTAAGAGACATAGTCTGTGTTTGCTTCGATTCCCTCTCTAGCCTATGGTTCTAGGTGGGGATGGGCGGGTGGGTCATAGACCAGTTCATCTGAAGCCAAGGCATCTTTCGGGAAGAACTGATTCATCCTGGTTTTCTGGGCTGGTCCGGGGCTCTCCATGGCACTGTCACTCCAGGGGCTCTGCACAGCCTCCCATACCTGGGACATCCCGAGTCTAGGTCACTGTCTGCCTCCAGGCACAGAGGCCCACGTTCCCTTCCTCCCTGACTCATCTCCCCCTACGCACCACCATCACCTTTTAAAGCCAACGTTAAAGTAAAGCTACTTCCACAGTCCATTTTACCAGAGAATCCTTCCCCACCGCCACGCACAACACAGAATCCCCGTCTGCCTCATCTCTATGTCCTCCTGGGGGTGCAGATCCCCCACAGGTCCTTCCCACGCCCCTACCCCCTGCACTGTGATGAGGTCCTCTGGGTCCTCTGCCATTCAGGTGCAGACTCAGCCAGGAAGATGTACTGCCCTGACCCGGTCCCTGGAGGGAGCAGACCCCTGACAAACACAGAGTGGAGCATCCCCAGGGTCTTCTCTCAAGTGCTGGGGGGCCCAAGGGTCCCCTGGAAAGGAGATGCAGACGGAAGTATGAGGGCTGAGAGTGGGGGCCAATGCTGGTGAGTGGTGGGCCACAGAAGGCAGAGCTGACCAGGAACGCCGTGGTGCTGGGATGCAGACATGGGGGTCCCAGCTCACCAGGGGGCTGCAAAGCAAAGAACCCTGGGACACCCTGGGTGCGGCCAGCACTGGGCAGTGAGTAGCCTGGCTCTGGGCTCCGCAGAGCCCAGCACCACTCAGTGCTTGCTGCCCACAGCTTCAGCTCCGGCCCAAGTGGGATCCTGCAGGTGCTGAAGCTGGAGTCCAGGCCATCACCAACCACACTCCGGAGGCTGCAGGCAAGTTCTTCCCGAAGGACAGTGTGCCGTGCTGGTCCTCAGCTGCCTCATCTCTGCCTGCCCAGGCACCTCCCCGACTGGCCTCCAGACAAGGCTGGGAACAGAACCACTGCAAGGACGTGGGCACCTCCACCTCCCCCAGGTCAGCCCAGAGCACCAGCCCCAGGCTGTAAACTGGCCCACGTGTTCCAGCCGACCCGGAAACCAGCTCCTGAGTAACACTGGGTGTTGAGTGTGGAGCTGAGTGACTTTGAGCAGAAATGGGCATCCGGCCTCCGGTGACCTTGGATCCTGGTGTAGCCCTGCCCTAGACAGGCTGCCTGGTATTCTTCTTTGAGGTCTTCCTTGAGCCCCCCTACTGGTTCAGGATGCCAATGAGGAATCTGAAAGCCCTGGAGGCTTCACCTGGGCTAAGACCTTTAACTGTGAGCCATTAAGAGCTAGAATCCCCCCTCCGACATTTGGGAGGAACTTTTTAATGGTAAAGGGGTGACCTCACAGGCCCAGGGCCCGCAGTCCCGCCCCTCCCAGCCAGCCAGGTGGTTGTTCTGCACGTGACCCTGCACCACCCCAGGGTCCCAGGAAGGGGCCTGGGAGCGGCCTTCCTGGAGGGAGCCAGCAGTCCTGTGAGACGGGGGCAGGCCCACATCGTCTGCCCCCACGCCCGCCAAGGTTAAGTTTGTCTTAGATGAGACGGTGTAATAAACTGATTTCTTTATCATCCCCAAAGGCAGCTAATAAATTCTGCAGAAGAAGCTGCAGCCTTGAAATTGGAGAGGAGCAGAGAGGGGAAGAGAGACCCGAAGGCACAGGAGATCTCCGTGGAATATGGAAACACTGCCACATGCAAATCAGCTCCTCCCGATTTAAATAAAACATTAGCATATTGTGCCAGAATCCCAGAACTCATAGATCAGCCAGGAGAAATCCAGGCCGCTCTCCTCCCAAACCCCCAGAGGGACCGTCCCAGGTCAGCCAATGGCCAGAACGCAGGGTGTTCAGGGCGGGGGTGCTCCCTCGGGGCCAGGGCTGGAGAACCAGGCTCATTAATGCGTCTCCCAGGCTTTTCCCTCCAGTGGCAGCTGCAGGGAAGCGGCAGGTGGATTTGATGGACAGGTGGCTTGGAGCAGGTAGGAGGGAAGCTGAGCTGGTCCTCAGCGTGGGTGGTGAGGAGGGCCGGCTCAGCAATTGCACAGGGACATCTCAGAGCCTTCACCCGACCTCCTGTTTCCTAGATGGGGACAGGAAGTTGTAGAAAGGGTGAGGTGAGAGCATACCAGTCCCCCTCCCCAACAGTGTCCCGCAGCCCCGGACGGTTACCCAGAGAAGAAAGAGAGAAAAGCACACAGCAGGGCCGGAGCTCTGTGTGGGAGCGGCTGGGGGCCTGGACACTGACGGCTTTGCTCTTGGGGCTCGGCAGTTCCAAAGTCTCTGGAAACTCAGTGTATGTGTGGGGTGGTGGGTGGTTACAGAAGAATATTGCCTGTAGGACAGTGACCTCCGCCCCCACCACCCTGCCCCCACCATCACTTACAGGAGCCCTGTCCAGGCCTCCCGCCCAGGGACCCCTCCACCCGGATCCTGCTCCTGCAGTTTCCGCTTCTGCAGGGGTGATTCCGCCCCCAGCGGCCTGTGCAGGGCTAGGGCAGGGTGGGGATGAATCTCAGGAGCCTTGGACCCGCTGAGTCCCTGAGTCCACACCCTGGCCCCACTGCTCCAAGCCGAGAGATCTTGAGTGCGTCCCTCGCCTCCCCCGCCCAGGCTCTGAAATGCAGTGGTGAGCCCAGAACTTCCTACCCACTCTGTGAAGCATGGCACATGGTCTCCGTGAGCCGTTCTCCAAGACTGCACCCGCCTTGGGATGGATGCCCTCTGCAGCTCGTCCGCCTGACGTCCTCACCATCCCTGACATGGGGTCTGGCACGCAGCGGGTGCCGGCTGTCTTTAATGAGGTTATTAGACAAACATGAGGCAGCAGGTTGTAGGCTCAGTGTGAGGAGGACCCCGCAGAGCTCTCGGCTTCATCAGCAGCGTTGGGCTCCGAGTCAGATGCGGGCTCAGGGGCTGCTGAGCTGGTGAGCACATGGATGTGTGAGGGAGCGAATGGATGACGAGGCTCCCTTTCTCTGCAGACAAGGCCAGAGAAAACCAGGCCCTTCTGCAGCCGGGGTGCAGCTCTGCGACTCGGGCAAGTGGGGTCTGTCCCTCTGTTGTGTCCGGAGGAAGGCAAAGAGCATAAGACAGGCAGGACTCTCGAAGCGGATGCAGCGGGCTGCAGTCCGAGTGGGACAGAGAGCAGACAGGTTGGCCCAAGGGGCCCCTCCAGCCGTCCCTGCCAGGAACCGCCACCATCCACAGCCGGATGCCTGGTGATGGCCCGTGAATCAAACCAAGCAACTCGACGTGAGGCTAATGACAAAATCTGGAAGCAAACCCACCTTCCCGGTACCCGTCGAAGCAGAAGCTGTGAAGGGAGCAGATGGAGGCGTGAAATATTTGTGGGTTCCAACCACCATCTGGACACAATTGATGGCCCATCTGAAGGCAGGTTATTGTTGTGGTTTTTTTTTTAGCATCATTAAGGATGTGTTGTTTATCTCCATGCACCATTTCTGGGTTTGACGCAAGACTTGGGAGACTCTGGGGCTTTTCTCTCCAGGAACCGAGCTTTCAGCAGCAGTCTCTGAGCTCCTCAGCTCTGTTCTGGGGGTCTCTGGCCGACTTCGCCCTCCGTGCAGGAGGCTGATTAATTAGGCTCTGCCTTCCTGCGCTGGCTCTGCAGCCTTGGTTATGGACCCAGGCTCGTCTTTCACCGCTGGCCCTCGCTTGTCATTTTTAACTCTGAAAACTTCCCAAAGATTCCGATGTTCATGCTACACTTCACAGTGCTTCTGCCCAATTAATCCCTGTCTTTCTGACTTTAAATTTTATTGGGTGGGGAAAATTGTCTCTTCGTTTACAGATATTTGGTTTTCTGGCTCAGACCTCCGTCAGCAACAACACGAATTGTGTCCTTATTTCAGTTGGCCATTTTCACTGGGGGCTTCCAAAAACAGAAGAGCATGTGTCAGAAAGGGGGAGAAGGCATTCATGAAATTCTCCAAGCCATCTGTTCACAGGCAAAAACATTGGGCTCACATGAGAAAAGACAGGAAATGTGTGATGGTTAAGAAAATTATTTAAGGGGAAAAATATATAAATTTTTGTCCCTGATTGGAGATGAAAGCATAATTTTAGACAGTGGGGATTATACATAAACAATCTCTCAGATGTATCATTTTAGTCAGAGATATGCTGTTTGGGGCTTCCCGGGTGGCGTCAGAGATAAAGAACCCACCTGCCAATGCAGGAGACGTGAGCTCCAACCCCGAGTTGGGAAGATCCCCTGGAGGAGGAAATGGCAACCCACTCCAGTATTCTTGCCTGGAGAATCCCATGGACAGAGGAGCCCAGTGGGCTACAGCCCATAGGATTGCATAGTCAGACACGACTGAGTGGCTCAGCACACACGTGCTGTTTAGCTGTATTGCTGGGTGGTTTCTCTAATGCATCAGGTGTTCCAGACCTGAGCGGATCATGTGGACTGAAAGAGATGGGAAGGTCTTCTTCAGGGTCAGCTCCAGACCGGCACCAGCTCTGATGAATGAAGTGACCGAAAGAAGCAACCCAGGCTGAACTCGGGGCTGGGCATCCCAGGGATACTTCGGTGTTGTTTTATCACCTTTTTGTTGTAGTAAGGTGTGTGTGTGTGTGTGTGTGTGTGTGTGTGTGTGTGTGCTGTGCTACGTTACTTCAGCTGTGTCCAACTCTTTGCAACCCCATGGACTGTAGAGTCCAACAGTCTCCTCAGTCCATGGGGTTTCCCAGGCAGGAACCCTGGAGTGGGTTGCTACGCCCTCCTCCAGGGGATCTTCCTGACCCAGGGATCAAACCCACCTCTGTTGTGTCTCCTGGTTTGACAGGCAGGTTCTTTACCACTACACCACCTGGGAAACCCCATAAAAACTTTCAAGTACGTGTTCACCAGCATTGAGTACACTCACATTGCACAACCATCCCCACCATCATCTCCAGAACATTCTCATCTCCCCAAAACAAACCTCCAGCCCCATCAAGCACCCTTCCCCACCCATGCAGCAGCCCACGGCCCCACCATCTACTTTCTGCTTCTGTGAATGGACTCCTCTGGGGCCTCGCACGAGTGCAGTCATGCAATATTTGTGTTTTACTCCGTTCAGCCGCTGAGCACAGAGCCCTCAAGGCCCGTCCGTGACGCAGCAAGTGTCAGGATTGCCTTCCTTTCGAGGCTGAAGGATATTTGCTTGTGTGGGTGGACCACACTCTGTTTATTCGACCATCCATCGTTGGACACTGGGCGGTTTGTCATCTTCAGGCGACTATGAATACTGAGCATCCGTGCACAAAAATCAGCTCGCCTTTCTGCTCTCAGCGCTTCAGGCTGTCTCCACGGAAATGACACTGCAGATCAGATATGGTAATTCTGTGTTTACATTTTTGGGGGAAACACTGCACCCTCTTTCAGAGTGGCTGCACCATCCTGTAATCCTGCCAGCAGTGCGCCAGGGTTCCAGTCTCCCAGGGTACGTAATCCTATGACTCAGTTGAGCAAAACCCAGAAGCAGAGCAGAACCTAGGATGGATGCAGCAACAGAGGCCCCGGGCCCAGGCCACTCTGCAAAGCCAGCCGAGGACCCGGAGCTGGGTCACAGGGAGGGGAGCTGTGAGCCGGCCGCTGGGTGCCAGCTGAGCCCCTGCTCCACAAAGGGGACGCCCCCGCCCACTCACTCCACGGGCCATCCGGTGTGTCCTTCCCTCCTCCACACACACACCCCCATCCCGCCCTCCCCACCAGCACTTCCTTGCTCCACCCCAAGCCCTTTGCTCAGTCCACTGTCCTGCCCTGGAGTCTGGCTGGAGAAGTTGGGGCGGGGGGCTTCCCCAGCAGCGCGCACAAGGTCACCAGCACAGCCAGCAGCATGGATACCGAGCCCCACTGGCCTTCCGGCTGCCCATGCCCTTCCGCAGAGCCGCCAGAGTGATGCTCAGCGCGGGAAGTGTCCACGCGTGCATCCACAGGGTCCGCTTATCTGAGCGGATGCGATGCCCGCTCGGCCACTCAGAACATGTTCTCTTCTCCAGTACATCCATCCCTGGTGCCGGCGGCCGGCAGTGCCCGGCGTTCCGCAGCTTGTAGTTCATTGACTAATTGGCAGGAACAGACGGGCTGGGAGTGGGGCTGCTGGAACCCGTCTGGTGCAGCCTCGGGTACCACCACCTTCTGCCACCTTTGCCAAGCTCTGGAGCCCTGTGTTCTGGCAGCTTCTGTGCTGTCTGCGTTCCTGGTCCATGTGGCTGAGCCGGAGCTTCTCCAGTGAGGCATCCTGGGGTCCCTGGAAGGGGAGGGAGGCAGGTGGTCCTGGGCATTGGGGGCAAGTTGCTTGGGGGACCCGGAGGTGGTCCCGGGAGGGCCACGGCAGGCCTGTGTCCCTGCCCCCACTTCAGACATCACAGTAGGTCCTGATCTGGCATAGCTCTGTCTTACAGAACTGGGCTTTGGGAGGGGTAGGCATCCAGCACAGCAGACTGGTCCCCTCGGCCAGAAGCCTGGACCCAACTTTCATCACTGTGCTCCAAAGTGGGCTTCTGTGACTGGTCAGTCAGGCAGGACCAGGAGGACTCAGGAGAGTGAGGCAAAAGCTCTCTGTCCCCTGAGAGTGGACGTGGCCAGTGGGGGCCAGCCATTCACATCGCAGGGAGGCAGGCACAGCGGGATCATGGGTGCTCCAGGCTCAAGGCCCCTCAGAGGGCTTTGGGCAGCTCTGTGGCCTCTCCACTTCATAGCGGGCCTTGTCCAGTGACAGGTGGGAGATGGAATGGCGATCTCGGTGTGGGAGAAGCTGGGAGCAGCGAGACAGACTGAGGGGGTAGGGCAGCGCCGCGACCTGGCTCCTTTTGCGGGGAGTGGGGGTCACAGCACACAGCACGGAGCAACAGGGCGCCATGGATGGCAAGTGGGGGGATGGCCCCCCGCAGCCCAGCCTCCGTGTTAGGACCCGGCACAAGGCCGGGGGTGGGGGCATCCGGGGGAAACCTCTGGACCTCACCCCAGCGCTGTCCCAGCTCTCAGACGTTTGGTCAGACATTCCTGGATGTTTCTGGGAGGGTGTTTGTTCAGACAAGATTAACATTTCGTTTGGATTTTCATGAAGCAGAAGCCTCTTCCCTCGCCCCCATCACCCCCTGCCTCCGATAAGAGTGGGCCTTATCCAACCAGGTGAAGGGCTGAATGGAACAAAGACTGCTGTCCCCAGGCGGGAAGGCGTCCCCGGCCTGGCCGAGGACTCTGCCGGCAGCAGCCGCGGCAGGTGCGGGGCCCTCATCCTGCAGACCCTGTGTGTCCCCGCTGGGGGACGGGGCAGGCGGGGCGGGGGTGTGCGCCAGGTGGGGACCGGAGCCACGCCCAGCCCAGCCCAGCCTGAGCCCTGGCCCTCCTCGGCCTGAGGGCTGCTATGCCCAACGAGCTCCTTAACCTCTTGCGTTTTCATTTCTTCCTCCGTCAAGTGCGGTTACTTCGCAGTGAGATTGTCCTGGGGCTTGAGAGCGATAAGGAGACGTGCTCAGGAAATGTGAACTGCCCCTCGGAATGTCAGACAATATTATTTTTGAATCAGCTTCAAGAGACCACTTCAAGAGGCAGTATTGGAAAATTGATTTTTTTTTTTCTCCCTTTGGTTTAGCCAGATGCCTCCCCGCCTTGATGTTGCTGAGCGGTTGTCATTCGCTTGTGGGTCCAAGCCTGGGCTGAGGGTCCAAGCCTGGAGCCCTACCAGGGCCAGGAGAGGAGACGGAGGAGTGATAACAGGCAGATGGCCGAGGGCGGGAGATACTGGATGCCGTGGCCCTTCTCTGTCCAGACCCCAGGCCCCCCTACTCTGAGTTCCACCATGTCCATTGCTTACTGGTCTGGTCCCCAGGCTTCTGGACAGGACCGCTTGCCCAGGACCCCTCGGCCCTCTCCGAGAGATGAGGAAACTCTGTGTCATCCTAGAACTTTCCAGGCTGGAAGGGGCTGGAAGGGGCAGGAAGGTCACCTAAGCCAGCCCCCGTCCAGGGCAGGCGCCCGGCTCAGAGCCCACCTCCACCGGTCAGCTCACTCTGGCCCTGGGGCTGGGGCTGGGCTGGAGTCGGACAGCGTGCACTGAAGGGGGCGGAGCTGGCCGCCACCCCAGCTGTCCGCCGAGCCCTTCTCTGCACCCCTGGATGGGCCCCGGCGCCCTGGATGGGACCGCACCCCACCCTTGGTGTTGCTGGGTGCCCCCTGCCCGGGCCAGTCCCGCGTGAAAGCCCTCCTGCTCTGACCACTTGGTTTGCAGTGGCCCCAGGGCCTCCCATCAGGGATGCAAGGTAGTGCCCCCAGGCCACCCCCCAGGCTCTGAGTAACCCTGGATTCAGGTCTGTGCGCTTCAGGCATACCACCTTACGGGGTCTCTTGTGTTGGGTCTTTTGATCTGCAAAATGGGGGGGTGTCGATAGTACTGGCCTTTCAAGGTTATTCTCAGGGCACTGCCCACCTCAGAGTAAGAGCCCAGGTGACGGTCACTCCACAGTCCCGGCGGCAGTGACCAGAGCACAAGCCAGCTGGGTCCAGCCAGACGTGGGGACAGCTGATGAGACCAGACCCATTGTTAGAGTGGGAAGAAGCCTCTGGGGTGGAGTCCAACTCAGACAGACCGATGAGGTGTGGCTGGTCACACATGCACAGACATACCCGCAGACGCAGAGGAAAGCCGGCCAGCCTGGCTCCCTGGGTGCTGACAGGCCCCCGGCCCCGGCCCCAGCCACCTCCAGACCCAGACCTGCCACCCCCAGGACCATCTCTCGCTGCCCAGAGTGGCCTACCCACAGTCCTGCCCACACCTCCAGCTGCAGCCTCCCGGCCCATCCCAGCCCCGTCCACCCTTCCCACTGGAGATCTGGGTCAGCTCCCACCCGGCCCCTCAGGGCTCCAGCCGGAGCTCAGTATTAGCTGGGCCCCTGGGGTCCAGGTGGGTGGACCCCCGCCACAATCATCCCTCCCTGGAGTGTTCTCTGGCCCTCGCGGCCGCACTGCTGCCCTCTGTGCCCTGCACCAGTGGCCCCCAGGGAGGGGAGCGCCAGGGCACTGGGAGGCCCACATGTGCCCTCCCACCCCTGACATGGGGGCTTCTCTCCCCTGGCGCCACTGGACTGTGTCTCTTTGGGACCCTCTGGGGTCATTGCGGGGTGTTCACACTGAGCTGCTGTCACCCCGTCATCTGGGCGCGTCGGCCCCTCTCCTGCCCCCAGGCCTGGCCAGCCAGCAGTCTGCTCAGTGGCTGCAGCTGAGATGGGGCCTCGCCTGCCTCTTCCCCCAGGACTGTGGGGCTGCTGTGGGACCACAGCTACCCTGGGGCAGAGCCAGCCCACCCACCCATCGGGGGTGTGGGTGTGTGGCCCGCAGGAGTCCACAAGGGGAGCCCACGGCCAGTCCCCGGCTCCAGCGCCCGAGGCCCAGTGGGAGCCCTGCCCTGGCCCCGGGACGGCAGGTGCACCTGCCACTGGGGCCCCCTGCAGCCGACCTCCCTGGAGCGCCTTCCAGAGGACAGCCTTGGGGGCTGGAGGGGCGAGACGCAGGCCCAGCGCGCCCTCCCCCAACCCGCAGATGGAGGCACATGCCCTTTGCGAGAGGGTCTTGCCCCCTCGGGGCGCCCCTGGCCTGCGCCCATGCCCAGGGTCTGGGGGAGGCTGGGCGAAGCACAGTTGGCAGCGCCGACTGAGGAAGTCCGGGCGCCCAGAGGCGCAGGAATCAGAGGGCTGAGCTCTGGCCCCGGCGTCTTGCTCGCAGTGTTTATTGAACACGGAAGCGCCAAAATGAGCCGACTCCTGGGCCCAGCTCCCTCCTCTCCAAGTGACAAGGCCAGTATCGATTCGTTCTTAATGTGCTTGTAATGGGGCTTGAAATGAACACAGGCTCGTTATTTATTTTCCTTTTTGGTTCCCAGCACCATCCTTGGCGCTGGCCGCTGGGGACCAGGGTGGGGGGCAGGGAAGCCTCCCAGAGGCCCCACACGCCTCCACTGCCCCGGGGTCCAGGGCCGGACTCCAGTCCTGCTTGGCCCCTCTAGCCCTGCTGCTGCACAGAGAGACGGGGCATCAGCGTTTCGTGGGGACACTTTCCATCAGGGCCGATGAGAGCATCCTGAAGATGGATGGTGGGGCTGGGGGCCCGACTACGAATGTGCTTAACCCCGCTGAGCCGGGCACTTGGCAGTGGTTGAGATGGTGAACTGTAGGGTCTGTGTGTTTTGCTACAAGACTATACTCTTTTATAAAGACGCACTGGTGACGTCCTGGGGCTCTGGCCGTCCTGCACCGCGAGTTCTCTCCAGCCCCTGAGGAAATCCAGGGCTCAGCACTGGCCACTGGCCAGTCCAGCAGGGGGAGGACCCTTTTCTTTGTACGGAGCACCCTCCCAAGGCCCCTCCAATGTCTCCACCTCCACCCAGCCCTCCCCACTTCCAGGCAGGACGAGGGACACCACCCAGACCACAGGTGACCTCGAGTGACCACTGGCCCACGCGGGTGACCACAGGGACCCCAAGTGCTATGGCTCCCTGTCCCTACCTGGGTCTAGCAGGGCGGGGCAGCTTAGCAGCGCCTGGGTCCGTCCCCGGTACCCCAGAACACAGAGCTCCTGCTCCTGAAACCTGGCTGATCTGGGGAGGGTGTCTAGTAGGGGACAGCAGCATCTCAGCAGCAGGCGAGGGTGTGAACCAGCTGTGGGCGGTGGGGCGGCAGAGGGTGAATCCCACCGTGGGAGAATTGCTGAGTCCCGAGCAGGCCCCACAGCTCCCACGCGCACACCGCGAACCTGCCACCACCCAGAACTGGTTCTAAAGCCCTAGGCTGAGTCATCAGCAGCTCCTCCCCGCTCCTCCCCCGGGGGTTCAGACAGGGCGAGGCCGCACACTCCCTCTTAAACAAACACCATCCTTCACAATGCCTTCTCACAGCTGGGCCACTTCAGGCCACACCAGTGAGAAACAGACTGTGCGTCTTAGAAAGAAGGGAAAGTGGAGATACCCTGGACCCCACGCGACCAGCTGTGCATGAATTCAGAGAGCGATTCTCATAAACTCTTTATGCTATTTACTCAGAGCCTGTGTTTATTAAGCTGGTTGGCTTCCAAAAACTCCTTGTAGATTTCTTCCTCCAAAAGTAAGTTTTATTTCTCCAGCCCACCATGAATTAAAAATGGGTCTTTGATACAATCAGCAGATTCTGCCCCATCCTTTCAGGACTTACATAAGGAGTGGAGACAGACAGCGTTCATCAGCAGTGCAGACACACACAGTTTTTGCAGTCGTTGAAGCTGAACAGACTCTTAGATGGGCTTCTCCGAGTTACGGCTTTTTCCTTCTTTGCTGAGACACTGTGGATGGTCTTTGAGACTCTTGCCACCTGGGGTGAGGCCTTGAGGAAACCCCTCTTCTATGAAATCAGCTCCCAAGCCTGTTCATGCTTGAATTCACGTTGAATCACTGCAGAACTCTGAAGATCAGCTGATGACAAAGGCCCTTCACCGGCTGTGAGTGATGACAGTGGGTTGCTCCGGTCAGAGGGCAGTTGAGACGGCGCAGAGCCTCTCGCTCCTGCTGGGATCGGCAGATGCATAGGGACGACACCACACCCTGCTCGGGGCCATGTAACTCCCCGGGGATGGGACCTGGATCTGAAGCTGGGTGCGGTTGGCGGGCAGAACCAGGCCAAGCCCCACGGAGACCCTGGGCAAGTTGCTGAGCCCCTCTGCAGCATCTCAGTGCACTGCCCACAGGGACCTCCATCAGGGGTCTAGGGAGTCCGTGCAGGTGGGGAAGTTCTGTGGGCAACGTTGGCTGGGGAAGGCAGGCAGCACCAGGGTCAGACGGGGGGTTCAGGGGTCAGGGCGGGAGACATGCAGAGGGACAGGCAGTGATGGAGGAGAATCTCACCTCCAGGGTGACCTTCTGATCAAGGCCGGGCCAGTGAAAAATGCAACATTCAGGGTGTCTCCTTCAAAAGGCAGGAAACAAGTGCCAATGACAATCTTAAAATATAAAGCTTTTTTTTCTTTAAAATATTTTATTACCTCTAAGTAACTTCTTGTGGCTCAGATAGTAAAGAATCTGCCTGCAACGCAGGAGATCCAGGTTCAATCCCTGGGTCTGGAAGATCCCCCTGGAGAAGAAAATGGCAACCTACTCTAGTATTCTTGCCTGGAGAATCCCATGGACAGAGGAGCCTGGCGAGCTACAGTCCATGGGGTCACAAAAAGTCAGACACGACTGAGTGACTAACACTTTCACTTTTCAAGGTGTAATAGGGATAAAAATGATATACAATTAACAAGAAAAACTTACAGATTGTAAAATAGTATTTTGGATTCGTAAGTTTATGTAGGGTAATAAATAATGACACTTTATTAATATAATGTCTTGATTAATCATAAAATTACTTTTCTGACTGCAAATGTATTTATTAGGTTACCAAAACCAATTTTTTCAGCAACTTCATTTTTCACCAGTGTAATTGAAAATGATGTCAACTGTTCTTGGCAAATGGAAGATTACAAATAATTTTTGATAATTTTTACTTTTGTGAAGGATCTCCCTGATACTGTAACAGTTACTGGAGCTGTTATAAGTATTTATAGGCTATGACAACATTGAGATAAATCTCTGATAAATTAGCTTGAAATAGAAATTTTAGGACATCTACAGTTGGCCATTCTTACAGAGAAATTTTTCTAAAAAGATTTAACTTTATACAAATCAATTTTGTGTAGTTCTGAAATTAGTTTCAAGTATAAGTTTATACAATGGCAATTTAGTGTTTCATCTGATATTTCTTGTCATTTGTAGCATTATACAAGGAATAAAAAGTGGGTTCTTGATTTGTATGTAATTCAAATACCTGTTTCTGTAGTCTAATGCCCTATCTTCAATGAGAAGGAAAATTTTAATTTAAAAGTTGTCTTTCTTACTAGTAATTGGCTCATCTGAACCTCCCTTGAAAATAGTATTCTTTTCTGTCAAATCAGTGGTTATTTTTTGGCTGCCAGTCACTTGAAATGGGCTTCCCTGGTGACTCAGCTGGTAGAGAATCTGCCTGCAATGCGGGAGACCTGGGTTCAATCCCTGGGTTGGGAAGATCCCCTGGAGAAGGGAATGGCTCCCCACTCCAGTATTCTGGCCTAGAGAATTCCATGGACTGTATAGGCCATGGGGTCACAAAGAGTCTTTCACATTCATTTTTCACTTGAAACTCAGGATAAATCATCCCCACATTTCATCTATGGAACATGTCTCCACATGAGAAGATGGGAACCCTTTGAGAGGACATCATTTGTTCTCAGCAACTAGCAAAATGATCATCCTCTTCCTTGAAAAAAATCCATCTCTTTTCCAAAATATTCAAAACTCACTCTATAAATAAGCTTCGCTTTCACTGTGTTCCACATCCCATATTATTGCCCTCATGCAGAGGAAACAGCAGCAGTGGTGGGCACTGGGTCACTGAAGCCAACATCGGGGGAAAAATTAAATTTAAAGGTCAGATTCTAGGGACCAGGTGGAGAGGCTCACAGAGCACCTGACCTTGAACAAGTGACCTCACGAGTGGGCCCCCATCTCCTCACCGAGGCAAGGGCTGCCTCCCCGAATCACGAGGAGTGACTGTAAGCACGTTCTGGAAACAACTGCGGCAGCAGTTACTTGTGGCTGAGTTCGCACCAGCTGTCGGGCATCAGGGAGGTTTTCGTGTCGTATCTTTGTAATCAGGCTGTAGGGTGGGTGCTAGTGTCTCCTTTACACAGATGAGATCGTGGACACTTAAATCAAGGAAGCGACTTGCCCAAAATCACATGGCCAACTTGGAACCCACCCACTGGAGGTGGGGTCCAATCCCAGGGCCTGGGGAATTTTAATGCAGGGAGGAGAATGGCTGGCATAGAATGGATCCCTGGAAAGAGCTCAGTCAGTGTATTCACTTGCTGGGGCAGCCATATAAAATGCCACGCTGTTCAGCCCCACGCTGCACCCGACTCTGCAGCCCCGTGGACTGCAGCTCGCCATGGTGCGCGGTTCAGCATTGGTTTACCGTCTCAGGGCTCTGGAGGCAGGACGTCTACGGTCAAGGGGCAGGCAGGGGCGGGCTCTCCTGAGGCCTCTCCTCACGCGTTCTCTGGGTCCTCACGTGGCCTTTTCCCTCTCGGCCCATTCTGCTGTCTCTCCCCTTCGTCCCCAGGTCGTGACTGATCTTGGAGCAATGAGCCACCCACTGGCCTCATTTTAACCTGATGGCCTTTTTAAAGGCCTTATCTCCAGATATAGCTATATTCTGAGGTACAGAGGCTTGGGATTTCAACACAGGGAGTTAGGGGGACACACTTCATAACATTCAGTATCTGTCGTAGGTTGGATGGAGATCCCCCAAGAGGTATGTCTGTGGACTACTCATCTCTGGAAACTGTGAACGTGAGCTGGTTTGGAAAATGGATTTTTGCAATGTCATTGGGCTAACAATCTGAAAGTGAGGCGGTCATAAATCGGGGACCTTAAATCGAATGGCTGTGTAGAAGGGACATACAGGAGAGCCACACATGGAGGAGGCCGAGGTGGGGGTGGGGTGACGGCCACCAGAGCCCAGGAATGCCAGGGGCCCCCAGAATAGATAAGGAAGGCTTCCTCCGGAGCCCCCAGTGGACACGCAGCCCTGCTGATACCTTGATTTTGGCCTCCAGGAGCCTGCGGCAGTGCGTATCTGTTCTTCCAAGCACCTGGTTTATGGTCTCTCATTACAATAGCCCCAGGACAACACAGCACCTTCTCCGACCCACAGTGTCAGGCTCTGGAGGGAAGCGAGGCCCTCGGGAGGGGGAGGCCCACTTGAAGGAAGGCACGGCGTCTGCCAGGGCCCAGTGTCGTCTTGCTGTGGCCTCTCCTTAGACAGCCCGGCTCAGGGCTGCCCCCGCCCCTGGTGCTCTGCAGGGAGAGTTAACCGCCGGCTCCTCTCCTACATGCTCAGCGAGCTCTTTGGCTCCCTTTTGGGAATCTTGTCTATTTCTTCCTCACTGCAACTCATCTCTTTTCTTCCTAGAGATGAAATGGCTGGGTTTCCTATTCAGGATTTCGTATTTAGCTGCCATTATGTAATTTTGCAGAAACCTTTTTGCCCTGCCTCTGCGGGGTGATCATGGTCAGGCTTAGCAGAACGAAGTGCTGCCTTTGAAAAGAGATCTGATTTGGCACCATCACTGCATCTGCCAGGATTTCAGAAACAGGTTTCTCCTTGGGTAGAAGTGCAAGCTGACAGGGGTTGTAGGTATCCATCGGGATGAGTGACCAGTCCCAGCAGGGGTTGGGGGGGGTCCTTAAATGGATTCTGCCTCCGGCTCCTCCAAGGGCAGAGGTGCTCAGGAAGGGTTGCCCAAGGCCTGGAGCATTTGTGCATTTGAATCTCTGAGAACCAAAACAGTACATGCTGTAAAACAGTCTATATTTTTTAACCTAAGCTGTGAAACCGTTTGCAGAGCAGATAATGGCCACTAATATCCATGCTCAAAAGGTCAGTTTTCCTATTTGGACTTTGATTTAAATGGGGAAGACTTAACTTCAAATGAAGTACTGCTCCGGGAGTGTGCAGTGAGGAACCAGCCACCGTCCGTCCACACTTGCAGTAACGGTGCCGGGGGGACCCTGACTCCCAGCCCGTCTCTCTCCTCTTACCCCCAGTAGGCAAAGGTCTCCGTTTTTCACACTCACCTCAGGCAAGGCCATTGTCTACTGAGTCAAAAGTCAACCTTGGGAAGAGCCGTTTACACAGCCGTCCGGGTCTCCTGGAGCTGCCCACCTTCCACCCCCCTGTTTGGAAGACCCTTCAACCCTGTGGGCAGCCCCCTCCAAACCAAACCTGCCCTCGACCGTGCAACCTCAGGCCCACCCGCAGCTGCCCAGCCCCGTGCCCGGCTTGCCCCCACCGCATCTTTCTCATCCCCACACACCCACATGCCCCGTGACACGTCCTAGGACTTGGCAGTGCTCGACACTGCAGATCCCAACCCCGGCTCAAGCAGCCCCCTCCCCACAGCTTCCTGTCTCCCCAGCTCATGTCCTTGGGGAGAGAGCCGGGAAGCAGACCCTGGCCCAGGGCAGCCTTCCCGTGAGATCACAGTCGTGGTCAACAGCTTAAGGAACTTCACTAGAGTCCCAAGCCTGCAGATCCAGCCGAGCACACCTGGATTCCCAGCTCATGGAACGTGTGCCATAATGCAGGCATTTTGCTTTAAGCTTTAGACTGCAAGGTTTTTTGTTATCTGGCAGTAGGTAGCAGATACACCCTCCCCAACTGTGTACCACGATGCTATGCAATACAACCCACCAGAAGTTCTGCAGTGGAATCAAAGATATTTCCACAGTAAAATGTGAAATAGAGACATAGAAACTCCGTCAGAAAATGCCAAAAACAGAGAGAGATGGGGGAGGATTTAAGTTCTAAAGATCAAGCCTCCTTGCAGGTGAGAGTTCAAACCCATGTCCGAAGTCCTTTCTGCTTCTCAATGCAGGACAGGGCTGGGGCCTGACCGCGCCGCTCACTCAGGAGTGCCGTGAGCTCCAGGAAGCATCTCCTTGGCCCAGCGCTTTGTTTCCCAGTCGTGTATGGGACAGGCTTGATAACAGACACCAGGTAAATCCCAGAAGCGTCAGAGGAGAACCTGGGGTGTCCTGGTTCACGCCCCCGACTCCGCACGCAGGGTGCACGCTCGTGCCCCTACCTTAGCTGAACCCTCTGCCTTCGGATGACTTTTCACTCCTCCGAATGCCCCCCTCCCCAGCCCTCCTGCCATCACCCGGTTTCCCCTTTTAGCTGCTTTCCCACCCCCAGCCTTCCTGGTGACAGCCAGGCCTCCCAGGGATGACAGGTGACGAGTGTGATGGATAAGGTGTCTCCCGGCACGCATACACACCCTGACTCCGGCGGTTCAGCGCCTCCTTGCCGCCATCACCGGCCGCCGCATCGCGGCTCGAACCCACCGGGCACCAGGAAAAGAGCGCAAGCCTGCAGACGCATGAGGCGGGCAGGGAGGCCAGTGTGGGGCAGGGGGCACTCCCTGGAAATGTGGCTGCGTTGGGTCAGGTCCTGAGGAACAAAGAGGGACCCTCAGGGCAGCAGCTGCATCCCAGGAAGTAAGGGGCCGGCCAGGAACTGGAGCAGACGCATGGCTCAGAAGCCCCTAGGGAGGCGGTGTTAGAGCTTCGGCTGCACACAGGCCCCTGCTGTGCTTCGTGCGGGGGCGACCGTGTCCTGACTGCAGCAGAGGAGGAGGCGGAGACATCTGAACAGGCCCTGGGGCTCTGCAAGAAGGGGCAGGTGTCTAGGCGCTGTGGACCGAGGGGCAGGGAGAAGAGAGGTCAGCGGGGACCCCAGAGTTCTGTCTTGGCCGTCCAGCGGGTGATGCGTGCCTAGGAAGTGGGCAGCAAAGGACGTGACCGGCTGGGGCTGAGGTTAAGGAGTCCAGTCCGGACTTGAGTCCCACGTGCTTACAAGATACGAAAGGTAGAGACACTCCAGACAGTCGGGGGTACTGGGGTGTGGAGCTGCGCCCCCTCCCAGAGCCTCTCACCTGGGCCCTTCTCCTGGGAGACCGGTTGCTGGTGGCACTCAGGGAGCCCTCCCCTCTGCTCCTCTGACCCCAAGCATGGCCCCGTCCACGTCCCCCGCCGGCCCGCCCCAGGCTCCTGAGTGAGCAGCCCCAGCGGGGAGCTCCCTGTCTGGGGGGCAGTGGAGCCCAGGGCAGGGACAGCAGAGGAGGGATGGGGGCAGGGCCGGCGGAGGGGAAGACATGCCTGCAGGGCTCGGGGCCGCTTCCCAGGAAACCTGGCCCTACTGCTGACCACACGGCTCTCAGGGTGACTGGAGGACCCACCCAGCAGACGGCACCTTGGGGGAGACAGAGGAGCCCACCCATCGCTTCCGTGGCCGGGATCGGACCAGGCTGAGTCCGCCTCTGGGAACCACCATGGAGGCCGCATCCCGCGCCCCCCGAGACCGGACCCCACTCTCCAGGTGGGGGAGGGCGCTCTCGTTCTGACATTGTCTCCCCCGGGGCTGATGGCACCTTCCCGGAGGCGGCTGTGTACTGGAGTGGGGTGCCATCACCTTCTCCGTAACCAGGGGCAAATAGTCTGAAAATCAAAAGATTATTGTTGATGAGGGAAACCTAGGGCTTCCCTGGTGGCTCAGATGGTAAATGATCCACCTGCGATGCAGGAAACCTGGGTTCGATCCCTGGGTTGGGAATATTCCCTGGAGGAGGGAAAGGCTACCCACTCTAGTATTTTTTCCTGGAGAATCCCAGGGACGGGGGAGCCTGGTGGGCTGCCGTCTACGTGGTCACACAGAGTCGGACATGACTGAAGCGACTTAGCAGCCGCAGAGCGGCGAAGCACAGCACAGGGAAAACCAGGTAGCTCAAGCTGAGGAATTTAGCACTTTTTAGTGCACGGGACTGGAGAAGGAAATGGCCGCCCACTCCAGTCTTCTAGTCTGGACAGAAGAGCCTGGCAGGTCCCAGGCCGTGGAGTCACACTCACACAGGACTGGGTGACTAACACTTATGCAGGGGAAGGTACACGAGTCTGGGCTTACTGAGACCTTTCCCTTCACACGCAGCTCAGGTTTCCGGGGCCAGATCAGTTCAGTTCAGCTCAGTCGCTCAGTCCTGTCCGACTCTTTGCGACCCCCTGAACTGCAGTCCGCCAGATAAGCAGCAGTGGATTGCTGCCGGATGGTAGGCACTGTTCTTCCCACGCTCAGAATTTCACGTTTGGAGGCCAGACTCCCTGACGGCTGTGAATCCTTGCTTATTGATGTGGCTGGAGATGCTCCGCTTCACTCCTGCTTGACCTGGGGGCCAAGGTCTCAGCAGCCTGGAGGCCACGGGGAGGGGCGAGGTGGGGTGGGGGGCTGGGGCCCAGCCCTTCCCCTGACCCGTCCCGCCCACCAGCCCTTCCCCTGACCCGTCCCGCCAGGGCGCTGGCTGTGCCTGTCTTCCAGGGCAGGACCCCGGACGCCCCTTCCATCCTCAAGGTTTCATTAACGCACGTGACTGAGCTTCGTGATGGGGCCCGGATGGTGAGCTGCAGTGGGGCGCCCTCCCGGGTGAGCACCTCCCCCCAGCACCGCTGCTCCAGAAGCTCCTGAAGAGAAGCAAGTAAAGGGGTGATAGGCACAGCAGACCCCGGGACGCGCTGCCAGGCCCTCATCAAGGAAGGATGCGTGGCCAGCTTCTGGGAGCAGGCCCCTCCCCCGTAACCTTCATCAGTCACCCTCGGGTCAGCCTCGGTGACCACAGGGCCTGCACCCCACTCCCCTCTCCCTTCCCTCAATCCAGACGCCTTCCCTTCCCCATGTGGTCCCCAAGGGCGCTGCTCCGACACCGTGTGCCAGACTCCATCCCGGGGTCTGTTTTCAGTTGGCAACAGGAAGGAAGGAAGGAGTCAGAGATGTAGCAGGGGCATCACTTTTTTGTCAAACAAGGAAAATGAGACTTGGAAAAGACAACCAGCTTGGGCAAGGAATCCCCGTAATGATTGAAGGACACTGCGGGGAGCTGCCCTCCTAACTGCGGGATGACACCGCCGGACGGCGAGACCAGTCCTGCTCCCAGGACAGCTCTGTCCCTCAGCCCCTGCTGCTCCTCCCTGATTCATCCAGACCCACTGAAGACTCGAGACGCCTTTATTCCTTCACGCTCAGCTTGAGAGTTGCCTCTATGGGACTGGGGTAAGAATAGGTGTTTTTCTCCCCAGAAATAGGTCTGCTCTCTTTTGGAATCATTTCCCCCCAAAACCCATCAGGGCTGACAACAAGCCGGCTGCGTTCAGATGCTTTCCCGAGACGCAGACTTCTCCGTGCTGATAGCATCTCCCACAAACGCTCTCGTCTCTCCTCAGGAGCTTCCTCGCCACGTCTTGCTGGTTTCACCCACTCACCCCGTCCCCTCCTTCCTGTAACTGAACACACAGTTCATTAAGATCTTTGGTAGTGGCGGAAATGTTACCGGGGAAGGAAAAGCTGTTGACAATTTTATTTTTAAAAGTAACTAAGAATAGGGTGAACCTTGTAAAAATAGCAAGCCTGCCAACAGGATTATGCCCAAGGCCAAGTTCTCCTTCTGAAAATCAGAGTTTGGGATTCAACAAGAAGGGGGAGCAAAGCTTATCTTGGGGACGAGGGTGAACACTAGGGCGGGGTCCCTGCCCGGGCCACCAATGAGCAACGGCTTCCGCAGCCAGTGCTCTTCTTCTTTCCACCCAAATTCATCCAAGGCAGGACCTCCCGCCCACCCACACCCTACCCTTCAGAGCACAGACTCACCTGATCCACCTGGATTGGGTCTAGGCATCACCTGATGAAATGGGGGAAATGTCCTCTGAGATGGTCTTTCACATAATCCATATTTTCCGAGAGCTTAGGAGACACAAAATGCTACTGGAAGGACTAGGATCCTATGAAACTCCCTAATATTTATTGGGAGGAAATTGCTGTTTCCAACATGGCTCTTGTGTTCACCTTTGACCCCTGGCCAGAAGGGATGGGTGATACAGGATAAAGATCTTCAGTGGAGTGAAGCAGGGGAGACTGGCGGGCAGTGGAAGCCCCAGAGCCAGAAGGAGCCCAGTGCAGCTGAGCGGGGATCTGGAGGTGAGGATTACCACAAACCAGGTGTCCTGAAGGCCCTGCCCGCCCCTGTGTCCTGGCTCAGCAATTTTATCAGGCAGGGGCCCCACGAATGTAGCTTGGGTGTGGACAGGCCTTACACGGCAGCGGGAAGCAAGGAACTGCTCCGGGAAATTGTGAATACGCCTCGCAGTTCTTGGATTGTCAGAAAGGCCCAGTGAGGCGAGTCAGAAGTGCGGAAGGTGGGGTTTAACTGAGAGGCACAGGGAGAGGGTGTGCATGTTCAGATCCTGGAACCTTCCAAGAGCTGATCCCGAGAGCTCCAAAAGGGAAGGCTTGTGGCAGCGGACCATCAAGGGCTGCCCAGGGGCAGAAGAGGGAATGAAGATCCCACCCATGCCTGCACCAGCCCACCTCCCGCCATCAGCCATCTATCTTTCCCTCGGTTGGCTTTGCTTTTCTGGAATAGCTTATGAATGTAACCATACAGCGTGTAACCTTTTAGTTCTGGTAGATACCATCCTTGGGAAAAACGTGTGTGAGGTTCACCTGTTTGCTGTGTGAATCGGTAGCTTGTGCTTTTCAACGCCGAGCGGGGTTTCATTGCAGGGAGGGCCTGCCGTCTTTTTACGGTTCCCTGAACCTGCTCTGTCTTCAAGGGGCAGACAGTAGGCGGGTGGTGGGAGTCACTGGAGAAACATGTAAGAGCTCTGGGTTCCTAGGATACTTGTGGCATTTGTTCACTAAGCATCTAGAGAGCACCAGCTGTATTCCAGGGTCACTCAGGGGACTGAGGACGCAGAGATGAACCCTGAGGAGCCTGTCAGGCAGTGGCAATGCCGTGTGGCCGGGGTGATCCACCAGAGAGGTACCGTGTTCCACGGGGGCCCACAGAGAGAGGGGAGGGGAGAGGGGCCAGGCGGCGACACTCCTGTGAGGCCGGGACTCCAGATCTGGACCGAATCAGACAGTCCACTTCGTGATGCAACCCCCAAGTCCCAGGGGTGGAGCCAGCTTGCCCCGCGCTTCACATCGGGCCCTGGACTGACACTGTGGACGGCGTTTCGGAAGCAGGGCCTGCGGTCTGGAAGCTCCGAGACACAGCTCTACAACGGCGGAGTCACAGGCCCGGCGAGGGTCCGATGAGGGCCTTCGGGGTCACACCTCTGAGGAGTAAAAGCCGAGGCACTGATTAAACCAAACCTGGGAAGTGCAAACGTCTTCGCCCTGTGTCCTTCTGAGGCTGGGCCCCAAAGGCCCCCTTCTGTCAAACTCTGCTTCCCCAGGTGGGTCTGAGGAGGGGTGTGATCATGTCTTACAAGGGAGTGTGCCCTGAGTCCACTGACAGCAGGTCTCCCTGGGATCCCCTTGGTACCCATGCTGCCAGCCAACTCCCACCAGATGGCACCTGCGTCTTTGGGGAGGGGATTGCCCTCAGATGGCAGAGCTGCTCTCCCAGTGCTTGGCATGGGCAAGTGCCAGCAAATGGTCAGCTTCAATTCCCGTCCGCCCTGGGGCCAGCCCTGTGATGTGGCTGGTGGGTTTGGGGGTGTGAAAGCCTGGCCCACCCTTGACCGTCGGTGGGGGCAGTTTGCGTCACACCCCAGGTCCTGCTGGTCACCCTGGAGGCTGACCCGCCTCTCCCCACGTCTGCACCCCTCACAGGGTAGCCGCACTGTCTGCTCTGCACATCGCCACCTCCTCGCCCTGGAATCTCCGCTCAGACTCTGCTCCTGCAGAGATGTGATGGGCACACAAGGGCTTCTTCTGTGTGTGGCTGCATCCTCAGCTCCATCTTTGCTGCAACAGCAAACACACTCTTCTGAATCAATAGAAGGCATTCCAGAGCTCTGTGTGCCTTTAACAAGCAGGTTTCCTGCGCCCCACACTAAATCCTGGGACCCCAGAAAGCACATGCGTTCAAGCTTTTCACAAATCAATGATGTGGCATCGGTAAGACCCTTATCTCCTGAGGGAAGTCCTTCATCTTCAAGAGGAAATCGTGGGGACTTCCCTGGAGGTTCAGTTGTGAAGGCTTCACCATCCAGTGCAGGGGACACAGGGTAAATCCCTAGTCAAGGAACTAAGATCACACACACACATGCCACGGGGCCAAAAATGTGAAAACGTAAAGCAGAAGCAATATTGTAACAAACTCAATAAAGATTTTAAAAATGGTCCACATCAAAAAAATATCGGGAAAAAAAAGGAAGTCACTGCTCCAGCCTGCCCAGGACTGTGTCTTTGGAGCGTGTCTGTCCTCTGTAGCTGCAAAAAGTGACAACTTTACCCCTCCCCGTCCATCCTGGCTCTGTCCATGGGCACCAGGTTTCCTGCAAGTGGCTAACAGAGTCCTGCACGGACTTGACAGTCTCTCTCTGCATAGCTGATGCTTCACTAGCTGTGACATTTATGTGCAAACATCACTGAAGCTCTACTGTGTGTGGCTGTTTTAGGCGGAGCACAAATAGTAACTCATTCCAGGCTGCAAAGTGGCTCCTAAATCATCCCCTGGCTCCAAATGAGAAGGCTGGGGCTCAGAGAGGTTTCGTCACTTTCCCGAGGTCACACAGCTTAAGAGTCAAGCCCAAGAATCAAGCCCAGGCATTTTGCCTCCACCACCCCAGCCCTCAGACTCCCTGCTCTCAGAGCCTAAGGGCCTGACTACCTGTCTAATAAGCACTCGAGAGACCAGTCAGCAGGGCAGAGTAGGTAGCTCACGGGCTGAGTCACCCCCGCTGTTCATGGAGATGGCGTCTCAGGCGTGTTCTCAGACAGTCTGGCTCCCTAACACTGAGACTGTAACGAATGAGCCCCACTTCCTGAAAATGCACCCGGCACGCGCTGCCTCTCACACCTCCGCGGGGCGACCGGCAGGGCCAACAGCATCCGGCCCTGGGAGCCTGGCCACCGGCGCGGAGACGCCGGGTCAGGAGGGTCGCGGTGGGGGCGTCCCCGCTGACTTGTGCCCGTTGCGGGTGGTGCCGCTTTCCGAGCCCCGCCTCTGAGCAACCACTCTGGTCTCCAGCGCCGAGGGGGCCCAAATGGGCCAAAAGAGGCCCACAGACACCGAAAGGCCGAGGGAAGAGAGCACATCCGCTATTTCCTCACACAAAGGAGATGACGGCGCGGGACGGACCCTGTCCTCTCTGCTCCGCCCGTGTCCCACGTGAAACACGACCGGGAAGGCTCGGCTCAAGGTCCCGGAATAAGGTCGGCCCAAGGAGGGGGGGAGGAGAAGGCAATGGCAAGCCACTCCAGCACTCTTGCCTAGAAAATCCCACGGATGGAGGAGCCTGGTGGGCTGCAGTCCGTGGGGTCGCTAAGGGTCGGACACGACTGAGCGACTTCACTTTCACTTTTCACTTTCACACATTGGAGAAGGAAATGGCAACCCACTCCAGTGTTCTTGCCTGGAGAATCCCAGGGACGGGGGAGCCTGGTGGGCTTCCGTCTATGGGGTCACACAGAGTCGGACACGACTGAAGTGACTTAGCAGCAGCAGCAGCAGCAAGGAGGGAGGGAAGAGAACAGACGCTGCTGTGGGGGGGGCACTGCCCGCATCGCTCCCACCGCTAACCCCGTCCTCCCCTCGCCCCGGGGTCCTGCTTACACAGAAGGAAAAAGCATGTCAGGGAGGTTCCATCAGCCCCAACGCCATGCCGCCAGCGAACACCCGCTGGAGCCCAGCCAGCTCCAGCTCCTCCCCTCTCCCACTCCAGGCTGCCTCCCAGGGTTTTAGGAGTGAGGACAGGGTGACCCGGACAGCTTCCAAGGGGCTCTGAGTCTGCTCAGGGACCACCGAAGTCAGCATCCCTGGAGAGGGACTGCGTTCCCTGCAGCCAGACAGGCGAGCCTCGGCCACACCCAGGGCACCTGTGAAGCATCACCAGGACACGTGGAGCCTGGAAGGGTCTGTGCGGAGGGGCGCTGCTGGGCCTGAGTCCCACAGCAGGGAACGTGAGAGGGGCGCCGTTGGGCCTGAGTCCCACAGAGGGGAACATGAGGTGTGGTTGGGGAACACGCGGGAGACAGGCCAAGGTGGGGAGAAAGAGGGTCAGCCTGGCCCCACGCACCCTCCCGTCATGGGAGTGCCCCTCGCCCCAGGCACTCTGACACGTGATGGAAGAGATTTCCCTGGCTTGCTGCCAGCAGGGACGGAAAGGCGCTTCTTGATGCTGGGGATGGGGCCCCGGGGACAAGAGCATCTGCAGGTGTCCATCGGTCCCCGTCAAGATCAGCCACAGCCCTGGGGCAGGGACGCGGGCAACAGTGGCCCAGCCCCGGGGACTTCCAGTGTCACCCACACCAGCTGCTCTCTGGACCCCGAGGGGACCCTCAGCCCTGCAGGTAAAGCAGCCGCAGGTAAAGCAGGTCACTCCCCCGGGAGGACACACAGGGACAGCCTCCTGCTCCCGGCTGCCCGCACCCAGAGCCTTTAAAACCTCCTGTGTACAAGGCATCATCTGAGGCCCATGCCAGCCCCGCAGCAGGAGCCACACAGGCCAAGGACCCGACTGCAGTGGGTCCAGCGGGGAGGGGAGGGCACCGCTGAGCCACACGGCCTCAGGCAGCCACAGCCACGCACCTCTCGGGCTCTGCCCTGAAGTGGAGAGGAGAGCCTGTCACCCACCCCGGGGTGAGAGGGTACAGGAAGACAGGATCACCAGGGGGGGTCGGATTTCCACCCTGACTCCGGGCCACCTGTGACCCCCCCGATCGGATCATAAAACCTGCAGCGGGGAAGGGAGGGAGCTCCGAGGTTGGGCCTGGAGACTCCCGAGAGCCCTTCCGGCCTGATCACCGCCTTGGCAGAAAGCGGTCCAACACCTGTGGAGGGAGGAGACCCCATGGGCCTTCCAAACTGAGCTCTGTTCCAGCTTTTAACCCAATCGTCTCTGTGCTTCAACATTTATGGAATTGAGATTATTCCAACCAACAGACGAAGTGAGCTCTGTTCCCCGGGGGTGGAGGTAGGGTGGGGATCACGTCATAATTAACAGCAAGAGAATTCAGGAAACTGGATTATGCCCACATTTCATAACGCTGTGCCACTAAACACTGCTCTTTCAGGAAGCGCGAAAAATGCTCCCCATGAAAGAAATGCCCACCAGTTTCATTTGTGTTTCTGAAATTTGTATGTGTTGCCGTCAATTTTTGAAGCATGATGTCCATGCACAAGTGTGTGCAGTGTGTGCCGAGAGTGGCTGTGACCGCAGAGCAGCCGGCCCCCGAGTCCCGCCAGCCTGCGGTCGCCACGCAGCCCCCGGGCAGGACACGCGGGCTTGTTCCGCAGGGCCGCCCCCACCCCAAACCTCTCCACTGTAGCACAGTTCCTAGGCTCAGTCGTGTCCGACTCTTTGCAACCCCATGGACTGCAGCACACCAGGCCTCCCTGTCCATCACCAACTCCCGGAGTTCACTCAGACTCATTGAGTCGGTGATGCCATCCAGCCATCTCATCCTCTGTCGTCCCCTTCTCCTCCCGCCCTCAATCTTTCCCAGAATCAGGGTCTTTTCCAATGAGTCAGTTCTTCGCATCAGGTGGCCAAGGTATTAGAGCTTCAGCTTCAGCAACAGTCCTTCCAATGAATATTCAGGACTGATTTCCCTTAGGATGGACTGGTTGGATCTCCTTGCTGTCCAGGGGACTCACAAGAGTCTTCTCCAACACCACAGTTCAAAAGCATCAATTCTTCAGTGCTCAGCTTTCTTTATAGTCTAACTTTCTCATCCATACATGACCACTGGAAAAACCATAGCCTTGACTAGACAGACCTTGTTTGGCAAAGCAACGTCTCTGCTTCACCCAGCCCAGTGTTTTTCATGATGTACTCTGCATAATCTGTATGCAGATCAGGAAGCAACGGTTAGAAATGGACATGAAACAACAGACTGGTTCTAAATAGGAAAAGGAATACGTCAAAGCTGTATATTGTCACCCTGCTTATTTAACTTATATGCAGAGTACATCATGAGAAATGCTGGGCTGGAAGAATCACAAGCTAGAATCGAGACTGCTGGGAGAAATATCAATAACCTCAGACATCCAGATGACACCACCCTTATGGCAGAAAGTGAAGAGAAACTAAAGAGCTTCTTGATGAAAGTGAAAGAGGAGAGTGAAAAAGTCGGCTTAAAGCTCAACATTCAGAAAACTAAAATCATGGCATTTGGTCCCATCACTTCATGGGAAATAGATGGGGAAACAGTGGAAACAGTGGCTGACTTTATTTTCTTGGGCTTCAAAATCACTGCAGATGGTGACTGCAGCCATGAAAGTAAAAGACGTTCACTCCTTGGAAGAAAAGCTATGACTAACCTAGACAGCATATTAAAAAGCAGAGACCTTACTTTGCCAACAAAGGTCCGTCTAGTCAAGGCTACGGTTTTTCCAGTAGTCATGTATGGATGTGAGTGTTTGACTATAAAGAAAGCTGAGCACTGAAGAATTGATGCTTTTGAACAGTGGTGTTGGAGAAGACTCTTGAGAGTCCCTTGGACAGCAAGGAGATCCAACCAGTCCATCCTAAAGGAAATCAGTCCTGAATATTCATTGGATTGACTGATGTTGAAGCTAAAACTCCAATACTTTGGCCACCTGATGCAAAGAACTGACTCATTGGAAAAGACCCTGATGCTGTAAAGATTGAAGGTAGGAGGAGAGGGGATGACAGAGGATGAGATGGTTGGATGGCATCACCGACTCAATGGACATGAGTTTGAGTGAACTCCAGGAGTTGGTGATGGACAGGGAGGCCTGGCATGCTATGATTCATGGGGTCACAAAGAGTCGGACATGACTGAGCGACTGAACTGAACTGAATTGAACTCTACATATAAGTTAGATAAGCAGGGTGAAAATATGCAGCCTTTTTCATGCTCACTTCAGCTCTTTTGTGATGTCAATCAATGTTCCTTCAATTTACACTATATTTTTTTCTGACCAGTCTCATTCTTAATGGCTGCAGCTGATAAAGGGAAGCTTGACAGGAAAAATGCTCACTTGTTCTCTCGTGAGTGTCCACGCACGGCCCCAAGGCCTTCAGCAGTGTGAAGTGTCCTACGCAGATGGGGGCTTCTTCCTCTCTCACGTAAGGAAGGGTGTGGTGCAGATGGTCCACGGCGCAAGCCACTCCTTATTCCAGGACACATGGCGTCCATTCCCTGGTTCACATGGTGGTATAAAACCGCTGCAGCTGCTACAGCCATCACGTCTGCATTCCCACCAGCTGGCTGGAAGGAAAGGAAAGATTAGGTACTCTTCCCTTGAAAGGGTTGCATACAACACCCCGGCCACTTTCTTGGCCAAAACCTTATCTCGCAGCCACATCGAGGCTGGAAAAAGAGGTTTTATTTTGTGCAGCCTTGTACCCAGCTAAAATATGAACGTGAAAAGTGAAAGTGGAAGTCACTCATTGCTATCTGACTCTTTGCAACCCAATGTACTATAGCCCTCCAGGCTCCTCTGTTCATGGGCTTCTCCAGGCAAGAATACTTGAGTGGGTTGCTATGCCCTCCTCCAGAGGATCTTCCTGACCCAGGGATGGAACCTGTGTCTCTTATGTCTCCTTCACTGGCAGACAGGTTCTTTACCACTAGAGCCATCTGGGAAGTCCGAGCTGAAGTGTGGGAGTACTGTTATGAGAGAAGAGAGAAAATGAATGTTGAGGGAAGCCAGCAGCCTCTTTCACAACCAGTAATCTGTATTACTGTCATACATTTACTAAACTCGAATGCACTAAGTTAATCGTTTCTTACTTTGTGTATCTCCTCTTAAAAATAAATACACTGCATTCCTGAGAGCAGTTTTAAGTTCACAGAACAATTGAACAGAGAGGTCCTATATATTACACACAGACACAGAGGCATGTACACAATTTTCCTTGTTATTAACATATTGCCTTAGCATGATGAATTTCTTACAATTGATGAGCCAATATTGATACGATACTGTTATCTGAAATCCACAGTTGCATGCGGGGTCACTCTTTGTGCTATAAATTCTGTGAGTCTGGACAAATATATAATGATGTTTACCCACCATTACAGTCATACAGAGAAGTTTCACCGCCCTAACAATCCATGTCCCATCTACCCACCCCCCATAATCACTTACTTTTGTATCGTCTCCATAATGGTGCCTTTCCCAGAACGTCACACAGTTGGAATCACAGAGTATGCAGACTTTTCAGATTGGCTTCTTTCCCTTAATAATGCACATCTAACTTTCTTCTATGTCTTTTCATGACTTGATAGTTCATTTCCTTTAGTGCTGAATACTATTCCATTGTCTGGATGAACTGCAATTTATTTATCTGTTCATCTACTGAGGGACACCTTTGTTGCTTCCAAATTTAGACAATCATGGGCAAAGCGCCTGAAAACATCAGCCTGCAGTATTTTGTGTACATATAAAAGTGCTGGAGAAGACTCTTGAGAGTCTCTTGAACAGCAGGGAGATCAAAACAGGCAGTCCAAAAGGAAATCAACCCTGAATATTCACTGGAAGGACTGATGCTGAAGCTGAAGCTCCAATCCTTTGGTGAAGAGCCAACTCATTGGAAAAGACCCTGATGCTGGGAAAGATTGGAGGCAGGAGAAGAAGGGGATGACAGAGGATGATATGGTTGGGTGACATCACCAACTCGATGGACATGAGTTTGAGTAAACTCCAGGAGCTGGTGATGGACAGGGAGGCCTGGCGTGCTGCGTGCAGTTCATGGAGTCGCAGAGAGTCAGACACAACTGGGCAACTGCAAAATCTGACCATATGAGAGAAAATGCCAACGAACCAGACCATTGGATCCTATGGTAAGAGCTTTTCTTGCTTTCCAAGAACCTTCAGCCTGTTTTCCAAGGTGGCTGTGCCACTTTGCATCCCTGTAGGCGATGCCTGAGTTCCCGTTGCTCCACATTCATGCTAGTTCTGAGTGCCATCAGAGTTCTGGATGCTACCGTTCTAATCGGTGTGCAGTGGCATTTCCTCGTTTTAATTTGCAATTCCCCAGAGCAATGTGCTTATTTGCATCTGAAAACCTTCTCTTGTGAGATTTCTCTTCAAACCTTTTACCCACATTTTAATTGGATTCTTTGCTTATTACTGAGTTTTAATAGTTCTTTGTAGATTTTGGACTTGCAGGTCCTTCATCAGATATGTGCTTTGCAAATATTGCCTCCCAGTTGGTGGCTTGTCTTTCTGTTCTCTTAGCAGTGTCTTGTGAAGAGCAAAAGTTTTTAATTTTAATGAAGCCCAAATCATCTTTTTTTTTTTTTTTAATGAATCATGCTTTTGGTGTTATATCCAAAAACTCATTACTAAAGCCAAGGTCACTTAGATTTTCTCCCATGTTATTGTCTGGGAACTTAATAATTTGCATTTTACACTGGGCTCTGTGATTTATTTTTGAGTTAATTTTTGTGAAAGGTGTAAGGTCAGCGTCTAGATTCATTTTTTTTCATGTGTGACTCCTTGTGAATATTTTTGCACCATTAAATATTAATTGTAAGGCCTACAAAGAGACTGGAAAATATCATGATATAATGCTAAGTGGGAGGCAGCAGGCACACTCTCCTTTCTGAAGTAGATTCGCGTGTAGAAGTTACACCTGAATTAGTAAGAGGGGATGGGGAATGGCAGAGACAGAGGAGAGGTGATGGGGGCGGGGGAGCAGCGGGCTGCAGGGAGCCTGGGAAAGCTGATGCTGCCAAGAGGATGGGCCCGGCCTGTGGGCGGGGACAGAGCTGGGGGCGGGGACAGAGCCTGGGGGCGGGGAAAGAACCTGTGGGGGGGGGGGACAGAGCCTGTGGGCGGGGACAGAGCCTGTGGGCGGGGACAGAGCCTGTGGGGGCGGACAGAGCCTGTGGGGGGGACAGAGCTGGGGGCAGGGACAGAGCTGGGGGCGGGGACAGAGCTGGGGGCGGGGACAGAGCCTGTGGGCGGGGACAGGGCTGGGGGCGGGGACAGAGCTGGGGGCGGGGACAGAGAGCCTGGGGGCGGGGAAAGAACCTGTGGGGGGTGGACAGAGCCTGTGGGCGGGGACAGAGCCTGTGGGCGGGGAAAGAGCCTGTGGGCGGGGACAGAACCTGTGGGCGGGGACAGAGCTGGGGGCGGGGACAGAGCTGGGGGCGGGGACAGAGCCTGGGAGCAGGGATAGAGCTGGGGGCGGGGACAGAGCTGGGGGAGGGGACAGAGCCTGGGGGCGGGGAAAGAGCCTGTGGGAGGGGACAGAGCTGGGGCGGGGACAGAGCTGGGCGGGGAAAGAGCCTGTGGGAAGGGACAGAGCCTGTGGGAGGGGACAGAGCTGGGGGAGGACCGTAATCTAAGCCACCAGAGGCGTCTGAGTGTCCGTGTGTACTCAGTCACTCAATCGTGTCCGACTCTTTGCAACATCATGGTCTGTAGCCCGCCAGGCTCCTCTGTCCATGAAATTTTCCAGTCAAGAATACTGGGGCGGGTTACCATTTCCTACTCCCTGACCCAGGAACTGAACTCACATCTCTTGCATCTCCTGCATTGTCAGGCGGATTCTTTACCATTGCACCACCTGGGAAGCTTCAAGCCACTGATATGAGGGGCGGTCCAAGCAAAGTGATGGGAAGGGAACGGTTGAGAGCCAGATGCCTCTGCTTGCAGAGAAGACCCTCCTGCAGACTCTGAGGTCTGTGCAGCCTCGCGGGTCATGGTATTAGTCATGTTCCATGTGGCAGAAACAGGGCTGGAACTAGGTCCCTCGGGATTCAAGCTCAGGTGGATTTCAAAGTTGTAGACAGACGGGATGAGCGAGAGCCCAACGCTGTTTATCCACCCAAGGCTTTGGCCCTGATCCCAGACCTGAAAACCCTGGTCCCACAGAACACAGGTTGTGTCGACTTAAAAAAGATGCCCAGTGTGAGAGCTGAGCGTCAAGTTTTATTTGAGGCAAAATGACCGCAGCTCGGGAGACAGTAGTGGGGGAAGGTCAATATAGAAGATTTGCTGGAGGGGGAGTTCAGTGCACCCAAAAGGTTACTTTACAAAAGGTTTTCTGCTAGTCACGGGGAGCTGACGTCATCATGAGGGGATTTAGTGCTTTTACAGATATGAGGAGATGTGTGGATTGGATTATGAGATGAGTTCCTGAAACTGTCTAACGATATAAGGGCCTGTCCCCCCGTTTCCTGGCACACAGAGTGCCTCACGCTCCTCCTGAATTCCCCCCAGAGGGTGGGGAAGGCCAGCAGCTGCCTCAGCACAGGGTCCAGTCTCCACAGAGGCAGATGTTGTTGTTCAGTCACGGGTAAATGCTGTGGGTGGTGTGAGATAAGGGGACTTTGCTTGTGAGGGTCCCGCTGGCCTAAATGACTCAAGGCAGGGCAGGCCCTGTGACTTCGGCCCTGTGTCTCCCCAAGTCTAGGGTCCAAGACCAGATATCACCTGACTGACATCCCATGTTGCTGGCCAGACCTCAATGACTCTTCCTCCCCAGGGAGTCAGCCGTTTGCCCCCAAATCCCAACGTAAGTTCAGTTCAGTTCAGTCGCTCAGTCATGTCCGACTCTTTGCAGCCCCCTGGACTGCAGCACACCAGGCCTCCCTGTCCATCACCAGCTCCCAGAGCCTGCTCAAACTCATGTCCATCGAGTCAGTGATGCCATCCAACCATCTCATCCTCTATCGTCCCCTTCTCCTCCTGCCCTCCATCTTTCCCAGCATCAGGGTCTTTTCCAATGAGTCAGCTCTTCGCATAACGTGACCAAAGTATTGGAGTTTCAGCTTCAACATCCATCCTTCCAATGAACACCCAAGACTGATTTCCTTTAGGATGGACTGGTTGGATCTCCTTGCAGTCCAAGGGACTCTCAAGAGTCTTCTCCAACACCACAGTTCAAAAACATCAGTTCTTCAGCCCTCGGCTTTCTTTATAGTCCAACTCTCACATCCATACACGACTACTGGAAAAACCATAGCTTTGACTAGATGGACCTTTGTTGGCAAAGTAATGTCTCTGCTTTTTAATATGCTGTTTAGGTTGGTCAAAGCTTTTCTTCCAAGGAGCAAGCGTCTTTTAATTTCATGGCTGCAATCACCATCTGCAGTGATTTTGGAGCCCCCAAAAATAAAGTCTGTCACTATTTCCATTGTTTCCCCATCTATTTGACACTAAGTGATGTGGCCAGATGCCATGATCTTAGTTTTCTGAATGTTGAGCTTTAAGCCAACTTCTTCACCCTCCTCTTTCACTTTCATCAAGAGGTTCTTTAGTTCTTCTTCACTTTCTGCCATAAGGGTAGTGTCATCTGCATATCTGAGGTTATTGATATTTCTCCTGGCAATCTTGGTTCTAGCTTGTGCTTCATCCAGCCTGGAATTTTGTATAAGGTGCTCTGCATATAAATTAATTAAGCAGGGTAAAAATATACAGCCTTGATGTATTCCTTTCCCAATTTGGAAATAGTCCACTGTTCTATGTCTGGTTCCAGCTGTTGCTTCTTGATGTGCATACAGATTTCTCAGGAGGCACGTCAGGTGGTCTGGATTTCTCCATCTCTTTAAGAACTTCACACAGTTTATTGTGATCCACACAGTCAAAGGCTTTGGCATAGTCAATAAAGCGGAAGTAGATGTTTTTCTGGAATTCTCTTGTTTTTCCTATGTTTCAATAGATGTTGTCAACTTGACCTCTGGTTCTCCTGTCTTTTCTAAATCGAGCTTGAACATCTGGAAGTTAATGGTTCATGAATTGTTGAAGCCCTGCTTGGAGAATTTTGAACATTACTTTGCTAGTTTGTGAGATGAGTGCAATTGTGTGGTAGTTTAAACATTCTTTGGTACTGCCTTTCTTTGGGATTGGAATGAAAAACTGACCTTTTCCAGTCCTGTGGCCACTGCTGAATTTTCCAAATTTGCTGGCATATTGAGTGCAGAACTTTCACTGCATATCTTTTAGGATTTGAACTAGCTCCATCACCTCCACTAGCTTTGTTTGTAGTGATGCTTCCTAAGGCCCGTTTGACTTCATATTCCAGGATGTCTGGCTCTAGGTGAGTGATCACACCACCATGGTTATCTGTGTTACGAAGATCTTTTTTGTACAGTTCTTCTGTGCATTCCTGCCACCTCATCTTAATATCTTCTGATTCTATTAGGTCCCTACCATTTCTGTCCTTTATGAGCCCATCTTTGCATGAAATGTTCCCTTGGTGTCTCTAATTTTCTTGAAGAGATCGCTAGTCTTTCCCATTCTCCCATTGTTTTCCTCTATTTTTTTGCACTGATCACTGAGGAAGCCTTTCTTATCTCTCTGTGCTATTCTTTGTAAATCTGCATTCAGATGGGTATCTCTTTCCTTTTCTCCTTTGCTTTTCACTTCTCTTCTTTCCCAGCTATTTGTAAGGCCTCCTCAGACAGCCATTTTGCCGTTTGGCATTTCTTCTTCTTAGGGATGGTTTTAATCACTGCCTCCTGTTACAAACCTCCATCAATAGTTCATCAGGCACTCTGTCTATCAGATAACATCCCTTGAATCTATTTCTCACTTCCACTGGATAATTGTAAGGGATTTGATTTAGGTCATACCTGAATGGTCTGGTGGTTTTCTCTATTTTTTTCAATTTAAGTCTGAATTTTGCAATAAGGAATTTATGATCTGAGCCACAGTCAGCTCCTGGTCTGTGTGTGTGTGTGTTTGTGCTGACTGTCTAGAGCTTCTCCACCTTTGGCTGTGAAAAATATATCAATCTGATTTCCGTGCAGACCATCTGGCAATGTCCATGTGTAGGGTCTTCTCTTGTGTTGCTGGAAGAGGGTGTTTGCTATGACCAGTGCGTTCTCTCAGCAAAACTCTATTATACTTTGCCCTGCTTCATTCTGTACTCCAAGGACAAATTTGCCTGTTACTCCAGGGATCTCTTGACTTCCTACTTTTGCATTCCAGTCCCCTAAGATGAAAAGGACATCTTTTTTTGGTGTTAGTTCTAGAAGGTCTTGTAGGTTTTCATAGAGTTGTTCAACTTCAGCTTCTTAAGTATTGGTGGTTGGGGCATATTGGATTACTGTGAAAATGAATGGTTTGTCTTGGAAGCAAACAGAGATCATTCTGTCATTTTTGAGATTGCATCCAAGTACTGCATTTTGGACTCTTAGGGCTACTCCATTTCTTCTAAGGGATTCTTGCCCACAGTAGTAGCTATAATGGTCATTTGAGTTAAATTCACCCATTCCAGTCCATTTTAGTTCACTGATTCCTAAAATGCCGATGTTCACTCTTGACATCTCCTGTGTGACCACTTCAATTTACCTTGATTTATGGACCTAACATTCCAGGTTCCTATGCAATATTGCTCTTTACAGCATCGGACTTTACTTCCATCACCAGTCACACCCACAACTGGGTGTTGTTTTCATTTTGGCTCGGCCTCGTCCTTCTCTCTGGAGTCATTTCTCCACTCTTTCCCAGTAACTTATTGGGCACCGACAGAACTGGGGAGTTCATCTTTCTGTGTCCTTTTTGCCTTTTTTTTGGCCTATCTTTTTGCCTTTTTACACTGTTCATGGGTTTCTCAAGGCAAGAATAGTGAAGTGGTTTGCCATTCCCTTCTCCAGTGAACCACATTTTGTCAGAACTCTCCACCATGACCCGTCCATCTTGGGGGGGCCCCACACGGCATGATTCATAGTTTCATTGAGTTAGGAAAGGCTGTGGTCCATGTGATCAGACTGGTTAGTTTTCTGTGATTGTGGTTTCAGTCTGTCTTCCCTCTGATGGGGAAGGAAACATAAACCCTGAAACAGCCTGAGTGGTGTCCTGACCACAACCCCCACACGCAGGCTCCTATTCAATGGCCTTCTGTACCAGGACCCTCAGAGCCATTAAGAAGGGGAAGAACATTGCTAACCACCTGAACATCTATGAAGCTCAAATGAACTTGTTAAAAATAAAAAAGTGCTGATGACTGTTTGCTATGGGTCTAATCCAATTAGATGGAATAATAAAATAATAAGGCTTTGAGGGATGAAAACAGAAACAGAAACTGGGGTTGTATTTCTGGGCTTTGAGAGAGCTTCTTCACCAGAGCCTGGATCCGTTTGCCAAAGCAGACGCTGGCACCTGCCCTGCATATCCACCCACAGGACAAAGAGTTCACAGGTCCCTTCCTGATGGAGTGGTAGTGAGTCTCGTCCTGATGGGGTGGTTGTAGGTCCTGCCCTGATGGGATGGCACAGAGCCCTGGAAACACCCTTCTTTCCTGTGCCGAAGTACTTGTGCTGAGTTCCGTGGAGAACCATAAGGGGTCCCTGGTCTGCTGGGCCATTAGGGATACTCGTTTTCCTTTGTCTGGAACATGGAGGTTGGAAGTGGAGCTGGGGGGTGACATCCAGCGGGAAGACAAGCGCACATCTCAGCAGGGGGCTTGGGCGCCTTGAGCAGCAAGCGCTTCCTCTCCAGTCACTATCCCAGGATGTGGACCACAGTCCGCAGCAGGGGTGTCTAGGACTGTCTGCCGTTTTCCCTCCACCGCAGCATCCTGGCCTCCTGGGGCTGCATGGACCCTCGGCCGTCACCAAAGCCGAACTTCCTCTCCCATCCCCCATCCAGGAAGCCTCCAGATGAGCCCAGACAAGTGGACAGCCTCCTTCTGCTCCAAGCTGCCCGTGGACTGGGAGCCTGCTGGCAGCCCAGCACATCTGAACTGTTCCGAAAGTCACAGCATTCTTTTATATTAATCAGAACCTGCTGTCTGGATGCAGCCATCTGTCAGAGCCGCGTCTCTTCCCCACAGTCAGCCACGCAGAACAGACCTGCTCCCACATCCTCGCAAAGGGGACGGGTCCTGTGTGTCTAAAAGTAGCCATCCTCTCCCCAGTGACCCCCACCACCTCTGCAGCCTTAGGAGAGGAAAACTGCCTCCTCAGAGGCACCCACTGCTTGTCAAGTGTTTTATTTGGGTCAAAGCACGGTCACTCCCATTTAGAGATAAAGAAGCTGGATTTGGAGAAATTATCAGCTTGCCCAGCAAGGAGATCAAACCAGTCAATTCTAAAGGAAATCAATCCTGAATGTCCATTGGAAGGATGGATGCTGAAGCTGAAACTCCAGTACTTTGGCCACCTGATGCAAAGAGCCGACTCATTTGAAAAGCCCCTGATGCTAGGAAAGACTGAGGGCAGGAGGAGAAGGGGATGACAGAGGATGAGATGGTTGGATGGCATCACCGGCTCGATGGACGTGAGTCTGAGCAGGCTTCGGCAGATGGTGAAGGACAGGGAGGCCTGGCGTGCTGCGGTCCGGGGGTCACAGAGTCGGACACAACTGAACGACCGAACAACCAAACAGGAATCAGCTCGCCCAAAGCCCCACAGGGAGGACACTGATGGAGACTCAGCCTGTCGGACTCTGAAGCCTGTGCTCTCCACACGCTGCAGCGATGGCTTCTCTTAGGTGCCGAACACCCCCAGTCTCACCAACACCGCCCCAGGGGCAAAGGCCCCAGTCCCTCACCCCACTGTTAGCCTTCTTCTGCAGAAGTTAGCTAAACGCCACACTTCAGTGGCAAAGGGACCCCCTGGACCTCCTTTCCTCCTCCACATCTTTTAGGAAGGTGTTCTGGTCAAATAACAGAAAGCCTGTTAAACTGTCTTAAAGAAATAGGGCAGTTCGAGACCCTGCGGTGGGCAGTCCAGGCTGTCACAGCGGCTCAGAGGTGACAGTACCCCCCAGGCTCATCCCCTGTTAGCGTCTTGTCTGCAGCAGGTGTTTGCAAGAGGCTCTGCGCCTCCAGGCGTGACATCCTTCAGGGAGAAGGACAGACAAAGCCTTTCTTCTCAGGCTGCTCTGTCTTTATTCCAGAAGGGAAGAACCCCACACACACTTCCTCCCACGTCTCAGCCAGAACAAGGCATTACACCCTGCAAAGACCAACCCGTGGCCAGGAGAGCTGAAATGAGCAGGACTGGTTTAGATCAATCATGCTTTCTCCGAGGGCAGGCTGGACACTGTCCTGCCTGCACCCGGCATCCCTGGAGGCTCCCTGGAGACCAGGAGCTCTGTGTAACCATTAAGGAGGCCATGCAGGGTGTCAGTTTTACCCTCCAAAATGTAATCATCCTGAAAACCTCTGTTGGAAGCATTTCCTTTTAAGAGAAGATCAGCAATTTTAGCAATTTGCACTGGAAACCATACTAAACAGTGCAATTAAACCGAGAAATGTCTTTCTTTTTCAAAAAATAGTATTTAATAGGTTTCTGACAATGTGGATCATTTTGCACTTAGCTTTATCAACTTGAAAGCATTAATAAACTGATTTTTTTTTTAGGAAGAGCAGAAAGAAATTTTAGCAAGAGTCACAGCAATCTAATACTGGAATCTCAGGCACCTGCTGCCTGTCGGCCTCAGTGTCCACAGTAGGGTCGCAGAGAGAGGTCATCAGGGTAAATACGGGCGGGGGAGGGAAGGAAGGACGGGGCATGGGTGAGGAGGAGAGGTGAGCGGGTGGGGCGGGGAAGGACGCGACGGTCGTGGCCGGGGGATGGGTGTGCGTGGGGCTTGGAGGCTCCAGAGGAGGAGCGGACGGTGGGCGCTGGGAGCACGGGCGCCTGGGGTGGCGCGTGGGAGGGAGGCGGGAAGCGGGTGTGGCTGAGGCTGAGTGGACGGGGAAAGGCGTCTGGATTGGGGGACGGGAGGAAGGAAGGGAGCGGAGGGTTGTGGGTGGTGGGTTTATGTAAGGACGGAAATATGAACGGATAGACGGACAGATGGGTGGGTGGGTGGGTGGATGGACGAAGGTGAGCTGCTTCACGGGGCTTCTTTTAGAAGAGGCTTTTTCTGCTCATCTCAGCTCTCGAGGACCCGGCTTCGGCTGGAAACCCCCGGGGTGGCTGCCGCGTGCTCACTTAGACTCCTCGGAGGCGGTGTCCAAGCCGGGAGCCCCACGCAGCTCCCAGCGGCTGAGGGCTGGCCGCCCTGACCCCTGGCAGGCTGACACAGGGGGTGGATGGCAGCCCTCTCGGGAGCGGCCTTTTCTGCCCCGGCACTGCCTTCACATGAGGCCGCCGGCGATGAGGCTGGTCCACCTGTGACAGGCTCGTCATCCCCAGGGGGGCAGCAAGCAGGAGGCTCAGTGCCCCAAGGTCGGCCTGGGGCTGGGGTGCAGGTCCAGCGGGGGTGCAGGTCCAGCAGGGGACGCCAGGCCCCCTGTGACCCCCGATGTGGGGCTCCACCCGAGCTGGGCCCGTTAGTCTCCATCAGAGGAGCTGGGAAGGGGCGGGCGTCCCACTCAGAGGCAGCTGCAGGTATTGGGAAGAGTCAGAGCAAAGGGGGACACGGAAGGGCCCCAGGCTCCTGCACTGGGAACCCCTACTTCCCGCTGCCCGGTTGCCAAGGGGGCAAGGAGTGACACCCCCTGACCCTGGCTGGCACTGCAGGGCCCTAGAGGGCCCCTCCCCAGGGAAAGGGCAGTTCTTGATGTGGAAGGTGGTCCCTGAGGTGGGGGGAGGGGACAGTCAGCCCCCAGACACCCACCATCTTCCAAACAGCGAGCACGAGCCTCCAGGCCTCCCCCGGATCACAGAGAGGGCCAAGGGGGCAGACTCTGCCCCTTCTGAGGGCAGGTGTGGGTGCCTGCCCCAAACCCTGGGAACAAGCAGTGTACCCATGCCAGGTGGGCACCCAGGGGTCAGCCCCGGGGACTCCGAGGCCTGGAAGCCCGGCCACGCAGAGCTGGGAGCAGGTCTATTTCTGGGCCGCCTGCCCTGTGCATGGTTGTTTCTTGTTTCCCTCAGATCTCAGCAAAGTCCTTTTGGAAAATTCCAGGCTGGCTCAGCTGTGCTGAGAACAGGGGATATTTGAGAAGCCGTGTCTGAGGGCACCTGTGATCAGAGCCCTGCGTGTCCCAGGCTGAAGGGAGCAGGGGTGAGCAGAGGGGAGATGCCTGAGTGGGAGTGGGGGGCACACAAAGGGGGTCTTCCTGGCTGCCCCTCATTTCAGTTCAGTTCAGTCGCTCAATCGTGTCCGACTCTTTGCGATCCCATGAATCACAGAACACCAGGCCTCCCTGTCTATCACCAACTCCCAGAGTTCACTCAAACTCATGTCCATCGAGTCGGTGATACCATCCAGCCATCTCATCCTCTGTCATCCCCTTCTCCTGCCCCCAATCCCTCCCAAATCAGAATCTTTTCCAGTGAGTCAGCTCTTCACATGAGGTGGCCAAAGTATTGGAGTTTCAGCTTTAGCATCAGTCCTTCCAAAGAACACCCAGGATTGATCTCCTTTAGAATGGACTGGTTGGATCTCCTTGCAGTCCAAGGGACTCTCAAGAGTCTTCTCCAGCACCACAGTTCAAAAGCATCAATTCTTCAGCACTCAGCTTTCTTCACAGTCCAACTCTCACATCCATACATGACCACTGGAAAAACCATAGCCTTGACTAGACTGACCTTTGTTGGCAAAGTAACGTCTCTGCTCTTTAATATGCTACCTAGGTTGGTCATAACTTTCCTTGGAGAGCCTTCAGCTCAGACCTCAGGAGCTCTGTGGCCTCGGAGAATGTTGAATTGTGTGTACCAAGGAAGGCTGCCTCTTACAGGCTGGGGGGAGCAGCCCTGGACAGGTGGGACGCCCTGAACAGGTAGGCTTCCCTGGACAGGTGGGGTACCCTGGACAGGTGGGAATGCCCTGGACAGGTGGGGCTTCCCTGGATAGGTGGGATGCCCTGGACAGGTGGGGCACCCTGGACAGGTGGGATGCCCTGGAGAGGTGGGATACTCTGAACAGGTGGGATGCCCTGGACAGGTGGGACACCCTGAACAGGTAGGCTTCCCTGGAAACGTGGGATACCCTGGACTGGTGGGGCTTCCCTGGATGGGTGGGATGCCCTGGACAGGTGGGATACTCTGGACAGGTGGGATGCCCTGGACAGGTGGGACGCCCTGGATAGCTGGGGCTGTCCTGGACATGTGGGGCTGACCTGGACAGGTGGGATGCCCTGGACAGGTGGGGCTTCTCTGGACAGGTGGGATACTCTAAACAGGTGGGGCTTCTCTGGACAGGTGGGACACCCTGGACAAGTGGGGTGCAGGCCAGGCTTCTCCCTGAGTCACCCTGCGCAGTTTCCAACCTCTTGAGCCATAGCCCCATCTGTGACAGAGGACACAGGCCGGGGGTACCAGACACCACAGTGAAACCCAGTGCACAGCGGGCATTCATGGAGGGACCGCCAGGGTGTCGTCCGTGAAGGAGGCTAAGGACCTGCAGGGGCAGAGAGGCTGCATACCATACGCACACACACGTGAGCACACGCCTCGGCTCACCCCCCAGACATGCACACACGTGAGCACACACCCCGGCTCACCTCCCAGACATGCACACACGTGAGCACACACCCCGGCTCACCTCCCAGACATGCACACACGTGAGCACACGCCCTGGCTCACCTCCCAGACATGCACACACATGAGCACACGCCCCGGCTCACCTCCCAGACGTGCACACATGTGAGCACACACACTGCTGGTTAGTGACAGAACCGAAACTCACACTCCCCACCATTCTCCCTTCTCCCACCACAGACTGCAGCCACCTATGATATTCAGGATGGAAGTTTCCAGAATAACAACAAAATGAGAGGAGCAGAGTAGAGAGAGGAAGGCTCAGAACACTGAGGGTCTGAGGGGGAGAGTCTGCCTCTCGCTTGTGGTCAGCAAGTGGACCACGACTCCACACCCACCGTCCACAGTGCACGGGACCCCTCCCACCACGGCAGCACAGACAGATGCTGAGTGGAAACTGGAGGCCTCGGGGCAGCAGGAGGTGCCAGTGGCGTCGCCTCTTACAAGTGCTCTGTAGCTTCAGTCACTCTGTGACCCTTCAATCTGTGTGACCCTTAGGACTGTAGCCTGCCAGGCTCCTCTGTCCTTGGGAGTCTCCAGGCAAGAATACTGGAGTGGGTAGCCATGCTCGCCTCCAGGGGATCTTCCCGACTCAAGGATCAAACCCAGGTCTCCTACACTGCAGGCGGATTCTTTACTGTTAAGCCCCTCTCTTGCAAGAGACAGACTCAACCTCCAAACTCAGGATCAAACAGAAGGAAGAAATCGGCAACATTCCGTATGATAAATACTGCAGCTGGACTTCGTCCCCTCTTCCTGGAGGGAATCTCTAAATCTTTGGGATTTCCAGAATGGTATAGCATCGGTGTTACTCGTGGGGGACCGTGGACCGCATCTGAGCTTGCCCTCATGAGTTGATGCCTCTGGGCCCAAAGATGGTCTGTCTGACAGAGGTGATGCAGGACGGGGCTGGCCTCACCAGAAACACTGGACATGGGGTCAAAGGGCTGGGGCTTTGAGCCACAGGTATCAGCCCACCCCCAACCCCCCGCCTCGGGGAGGAGATGGGGCTGGAGATTGATGACCGGCTGATGATCTGGTCAACCTGACCTACATGGTGAAATCCCGGTCAAAACTCTGGACACTGCAGCTCTGAAGAGCTTACCTGGTTGGCGAAGTTGTGAGTGCTGTCACCCGGGATGCACCTGGAGGGAAATGTGACTCTGGGAACCACAGAACCTTCATTCGTGGGACCCCCAGCTCTGAGCATCACTGCCTTGACTGGTTCCCACCTGTTTCCCTGAAATAGAACTCTGCTGTTGTTCAGTCGCTCAACTGTGTCCGACTCTGCGATCCCATGGACTACAGCACACCAGGCCTCCCTGTCCATCACCAGCTCCCGGAGCTTGCTCAAACTCATGTCCATTGAGTCGGTGATGCCATCCAACCATCTCATCCTCTGTCGTCCCCTTTTCCTCCCACCCTCAATCTTTCCCAGCATCAGGGTCTTTTCCAGTGAGTTGGTTCTTTGCATCAGGTGGCCAAAGTACTGGAGTTTCAGCTTCAACATCAGTCCTTCCAATGGATATTCAGAGTTGATTTCCTTTAGGACTGACTAGTTTGATCTCCCTATAATATAATAAAACGAAACCACAGGTATTAGCACTTTCTTGAGTTCTAAGAATTATCAAACCCAAGGAAGTCTGTGGAGAACCCCCCAGATTGCAGAAGTGAGGCCTAGGCACCAAAATTGCAGCTGCCATCTGAAGCGAGGGCGTCTTGGAGAGGACAGTCTCTGCACCTGGGCATCTGGTGTCAGGAGCCACCCCACACACACATGACACAAGAGCATCGGGATGTCCTAATTCATTGTCCTCCAAGAGTTATTGGACGAAAGCAAATAAAACATGGATTTGGCCATGTTGATTTTTAATGCTGCATATTTCAATTTAGATAGAATTAGGTGGAATAAGGTGTCAATGCACCTTGCTAATATCTTAATTCTACGCTGTGGCTGTATCGTAATCCCACACAGGCTGAGTGAAATAGATGAAAATGAAAGTCTGCAAGTCCTGGAAAGATCTGAAGGAAATGAAAGAAACACCGGGCATTTAGTAAAGACCTGATGAATTCCCTGACTCTCTCTCACTTTTTAGGATACAGAATGGAGAAAGCTGAGGTAGCTGAGAATAATTGGAATAATGCAATTATAAAGAAAATAGCACCAGAAAGAGTTAAGGTTTGTATTATTTCCAATAACTCATGGGCACTACAGACGTATCTTCGTTGATACTACAAAAATGCCAACAAGTTTTCAAAAGCAGGAATTGCGCGGGGCACTCTGGCTCACTGGATTGAGAATTTATTTTAAAAGCAAACACAGAGACACACACCGTGTCTGTGACAAGTGCCTGGGGTGAGGCCAGCACAGCCTTCCGAGGTGAAGCTCGGGCTCCTCGTGTAAAGGGCTGGGGGTGGGAGAGAGACCATGCCATCCTCGGCATCAGGGGTAAAGAGCGGCCCCCAGGAAGGCTGCCTGCCCCCTTCCCCACCTCACTTCCTCCCCAGCACCCCTGCTTCACCTCCCTAGTTCTCCCGGCGCCCCTTTTGCCCCTGTGCCAGCCAGGCCCCTCTGTGAGAATGCACTCCCCTGAGATCCATCTCCCAGGGCACTTTCTGTGTCCCCAAAGCTGGGGCAGGTCCCCCAAGGACTCCTGCGGTGCACCGAGGTCACACATTTTCCTAGGCTGCATTGCAGGCCCTGGACATGCCTCTGTCCTTCCCACAAGACAGAAAGATCCTTGGGATAAAAACCCACCATATTCACAGCTGTGGACCCCTGGGGAAAGAAGCCCCCTGTACACAGGAGGCCTGCACAAAACACTTTTGAAAACGTTAACAGCCAGAAATGCAGATCATTTCCTTAGAAGCATGAAAAATAAAAGAATCAAGACGTCTGTGAAGGACCTGTTTCTTAGGATATTTCAGTTCAGTTCAGTCACTCAGTCTTGTCTGAATCTTTGCCACCCCATGGATGCAGCATGCCAGGCCTCTCTGTCCATCACCAATTCCTGGAGTTTACTCAAACTCATGTCCATGGAGTTGGTGATGTCATCCAACCAGCTCATCCTCTGCCGTCCCCTTCTCCTCCTGCCTTCAACCTTTCCCAGCATCAGGATCTTTTCAAATGAGTCAGCTCTTCACATCAGGTGGCCAAAGTATTGGAGCTTCAGCTTCAGCATCAGTCCTTCCAATGAACACTCAGCACTGATCTCCTTTAGGATGGACTGGTTGGATCTCCTTGCAGTCCAAGGGACTCTCAAGAGTCTCCTCCAACACCACAGTTCAAAAGCATCAGTTCTTCGGCGCTCAGCTTTCTTTATAGTCCAACTCTCACAACCATACATGACTACTGGAAAAACCATAGCCTTAACTAGATGGACCTTTGTTGCAAAGTAATGTCTCTACTTTTTAATATGCTGTCTAGGTTGGTCATAACTTTCCTTCCAAGGAGTAAGCGTCTTTTAATTTCATGGCTGCAGTTACCATCCACAATGATTTTGGAGCCCAGAAAAATGAAGTCATCCACTCTTTCCACTGTTTCCCCACCTACTTGCCATGAAGTGATGGGACCGGATGCCATGATCTTAGTTTTCTGAATGTTGAGCTTTAAGCCAAACTTTTCACTCTCCTCTTTCACTTTCATCAAGAGGCTTTTGAGTTCCTCTTCACTTTCTGCCATAAGGGTGGTGTCTGCATATCTGAGGTTATTGATATTTCTCCCGGCAATCTTGATTCCAGCTTGTGCCTCCTCCAGCCCAGCGTTTCTCATGATGTACTCTGCATATAAGTTAAATGAGCAGGGTGACAATATTCAGCCTTGATGTACTCCTTTTCCTATTTGGAACCAGTCTGATGTTCCATGTCCACTCTTAACTGGTGGTTCCTGACCTGCATACAGATTTCTCAAGAGGTAGGTCAGGTGGTCTTGCATTCCCATCTCTTATGGAATTTTCCAGTTTATTGTGATCCACACAGTCAAAGGCTTTCGCATAGTCAATAAAGCAGAAATAGATGTTTTTCTGGAACTTTTTTAAACGTCTCTTAAGACATTTAAAAAAGTAGACGTCTGGGTTGGAGACAGTGGCCTGCCTGCTCCTCCGCCAGGTGGACTTGGGTAAGTGGCTTGACTCTGCTTCACCTCAGCTTTCTTATCTGTACAGTGGGGGCAGCTGATGGTTCCTGCTCTTCAAGGTTATCACAAGGATTAAATGCATCAATGTATAAACCGTCCAGAACAGGCAGGGTGCAAACTGTGTGCTGGCGCGTGGGCTGTTGGGGCGTGTGGTACTCCCAGCCTGTCACCCCCTCCCGGGTGGGTCAAGCCCCCTGACTGGGATCCCGGGCCCCTGGGCATCCCTCTGGTTAGGAGGTGATGCTCTGACCCCGAGTGGCTGGGTGGGGAGAGGTGTCCTTGGTGCTCGGTCAGCTCAGGCACTTCCAGACCCTCTGACTGCTCCCCTGCGCCCACACGGCCCTGTGATCACCATCTGGGGGGCCACGTGCCCCTGCTTTCACGGCTCACGGCTCCTCTCACCCTGCTGACGTGAGGGCATGTGTGTCTGCACCATGGGTCCTGCATTTCCACTGACAGGGGAGCCCAGCCGGGGGCCTCCCCACCTGCACCCCACCCCCACCCAGGGTCCCCACCCCTGCAGCCGCGCAGGGTCAGGGGCCAGGCAAAAAGTGAGCGGCCTTGTGTGCCCTCCCCCGTCATAAGCCCAGCCCCGCCCGCTGACCCCCAGGGTGTCAGGACAGCCCCCCAGGAGCCACGTACTCCTGCTGCCCCCCACGCCATGGTTCGCCTCTTACTTGACATCCCTTGTTTCCATTTTTTCGGATGCTGTGGGCATCTGTCCATTTCCTCACACCCGGCCCTCCCCAGCACAGAGTTCCCCTGCGGGCACACTGCTGCTGCTGCTGCTGCTGCTAAGTCGCTTCAGTCGTGTCCGACTCTGTGCGACCCCATAGACGGCAGCCCACCAGTCTCCCCCGTCCCTGGGGTTCTCCAGGCAAGAACACTGGGGTGGGTTGCCATTTCCTTCTCCAGTGCATGAAAGCAACCCCATGGACTGTAACCTATCAGGTTCCTCCATCCACGGGGTTTTCCATGTGAGAGTACTGGAGTGGGTTGCCATTGCCTTCCCTGAGGGCACACTCCCCACTGTGAAGTCACTGTGTGTCTAGAGGGGCCACCTGTACCCACATCCCAGGTGGGGTCAAAGCCCTTCCCATGGGCTGCGGGGTCCATGATCGGGATGTGGTCCCGGGGGACATCTTCCGTGGGAACTCACCTGCAAACCCTACTCCGTGCATCCTCCCACACGTGGGGAGCAGCCTGCAGCAAGCGCTGATCCCCTGGGGAGGCAGAGTCAGACAAGTCAGAAGCAGTAGAAACGGAGGATCCAGAAGCCTGCACCCAGCCCGGAAGCCCCCTCCCCCACGAAGTCTGGGTCTCAGCCACCACCTGAACGCAGCTTGGCCTCTTTTTATTAGTTTTTCTTTTTTTCTTTTTTTTAAGTAAAGGATGATTGCTTTACAATATTGTGATGGTTTTGGCCACACGTTAACATGAATGGGCCATTGGCATCCATGTGTCCCCGCCCTCCTGGACCCCCCACCTCCCTGCCCACCCCACCCTCCAGGTTGTCACAGAGCACCGGCTTTGGGTTCCCACATCATTCGTCAAACTCCCACTGGAGGCCTATTTTACCAGGGGTGATGTGTATGCTTCAAAGCTATTCTTGCAAGTCGTCCCCCCAACTGTGTCCACAAGTCTGTTCTTTACGTCCGTGTCTCCTGTGCTGCCCTGCACATAGGGTCATCAGTGCCATCTTTCTAGACTCCATATGAAGGTGCTAAGATGCGGCATCTGTCTTTCTCTTTCTCACTCCACTCTGTGCAATACGCTCTAGGTTAACAGACTCAGATGGGCTCCTTTTTATGGCTGAGTAATACCCCTCGTGTGTAGGTACCACAGCTTCCTTATCCACTCGTCTGCTGATGGACATCTAGGTTGCTTGCATCTGTTGTAAACAGTGCTGTGATGAACACTGAGGCATTTTTTGATCCTCTAATAAAGCTAGATGAAGGCCAGAGAAAGCAAGATACCCCTCAGAGGGATGGAACACAGTGCCTGGAAGCCTGCGGCTCCCAGGTGAAGGACAGAGCACGCCAGCCCAGAGTCGCGGGATCAAAGGAAACGCTGGGCATTATTGGTTCCACATCAACTTGTATATTTTATATAACGCCAATCAAAAACCTCCATAGAGATTATCATGAGAATGTGATAAGATTATTCCTGCACTAATTGGGGATAAAAAAGAATGCTCTAATATTTTAAGTATATAAACAGACCAGCAAGAGGGAGCTTGTCTGCCAGGTACCGACCTGCATTCACCTCGGAAGGGCAATAGAGTGAGCCCTGGAGAACAACACCCACGACCCTCAGAGCCACCTGCTTGACACGAGAGGTAGAAAGGACACAAAGCCACGCAGGGACAATGGCTCCTGCACAAAGGGAGATGGGTGATCGGCCTTTGAGCAAAATTCAGGGAATCCTGGCTTCACAACCTACATGGCTAAGATGCCTTCAAAATCAGTGAAGAGTTACAGGCTTAAAAATAGCCCACTGACAGGGGAGCGCTTAGCTACCTGACACATGGAGGGCGCCCGGTCGGAAAGGAAAGGGGTCTTTCCTGGAGTCGGGCTGAAACAGGGAGAGGGCGCGGGGTCCCCTGGCCCCGCTACTGGCCGATGCCCTCTGCCCTGTGCTCCGTCTCCAGTGAGCAGATGCTTCTCACCGCCTTATCTACTGGCGGTTGTTTCCTGAGCGTCCTGGTCCTCCGAGCGCCGGGTGTGCTGGACGCGCTCAAGTTGCCGGGTTCTGTGAAATCTGGGGACAGTGACCTTGAGGACACTGAACCTTTCCGGAGAGTGCTATGGTGTTGGATTTCAGAGTTTTTGAAAGGGGCGATTTGAGTTTTACTTTAGCCTCTCAACAGGACGGAAGGAGGAAAAATCCTTTCAACCCAAAACAGAAAGGGCGGGGAGAGACAGAAAATGTCAAATCTGCAATTGTGCCACATTTTAAATTATCCGAGCACTTGCTCTAATTAGTATTCCAAACTATGCAAGAGCAGAAAGTCAAAATCTACATTTAAATTAAGATCTTCACAGCCCCTGACCCTAGGCTCCTGTCTGCTTGGGGCTTCCTGGGGCCCTGTGGGGTTTGGAGTTCAAGGCCCCAGAGGGCTCCCCCGGGGCACTGAGCTGGAGGAAGGCGGTGGACACTGCAGGTGGGCTTGCCCCGGTCCCTGCCACTTGAAAACGCAAGTGTGTGGGGGGGTGGGAGGGTCAGGCCATCGCCTGCAGGGGGACCAGTTTATCTCAGAGACAGACAGCTTCCTATCACCCACCATCAGCCAACTGCCATCCCTCTCAGGAAGTGTTCTTTTCCCAGGAACTCAGGGGACCCTGGTGTTGGCTCCCCGCTCTGTGTGGTCCTGGAAAGGAATGGTTCCTTGGACACAGCTGGTCTCCCCAGAGCTGGAAGCCCCTGGAAACCTCACTGATAGCCTAGGGTCCCAGTGGGCGAGACCAGGATGCCTGGGACTGCCCGGAGCAGTCCCGGTACCTGGGTGGCGATGATCAGGCAGAGAGCTGGGAAGGCAGGCAGCAGTGGGATTCGGGCTGAGCTGAGCTCTGTGGTTTCTACTGTTTGCATCCTGGTCCCCCTACGAGTACGAAAGGGTAACCATGGTCAGAGCTGCCTGGCCCAGAGGCTCTGCAGTTGTTTAGTCTCTAAGTCCTGTCCAACTCTTTGTGATCCCATGGACCGCAGCCCGCCAGACTCTTCTGTCCATGAGATATCCCAAGCAGGAATACTGGAATGGGTAACCATCTCCCTCTCCAGGGGATCTTCCTGACCCAGGGATCGACCCTGTGTCTCCTGCATTGGCAGGCAGGTTCTGTACCACTGTGCCACCTGGGAAGTCCGAAGCCTCTGCAGACCCATCCCTCATCTCCAGACTTCTCAGGAAGCAGGGTCATTAGCTTCATTTTACAAATGGAAAAATGAACAGTAGGGTCCTTCGGGGACCTGAGCCACCCAAGCATACGTCTTCCAGGGAGATGGTGTCCACAGACCCCAAGCTCTGGAGCTTCCCCATGTCCCCCAAAGGCCTCAGGCGTCCCTGGAATGGGGGAAGTAAAATGAGTGCCTGTGACCCAGCCTTCTGAGGGCATCTGAGCTTGTCCCCAACACAGTTTCCAAGTGACCATCCCGCTCGGGGGCCCGTGTTTGGTTCTCTCTCACTTCCTCCTGGCTCCGGGATGAGAAAGATTTTCCCACATTACACATGAGGAAACGGTGCCCCAAACACGGGCTCCCGCACCGGCACCAAATGGAATCTCAGACACGAGTTCTGGGTGAAAGAGAAAGGAATAGCTTCATTGATTTGCAAGTAAAGGGGCCACAGTGGGCTCATGACCTAAAAACCATATGTCCCAAACTGGGAGGATTTGGTGAGGAGTTTTGTAGCAAAGGTTTGGGGTAGGCTTGCTGAGGAGGGTCCGGGTGTGAGCAGGACCTTCCCTCCTTTAATCTGGCCTCATCTGGTCTCCTGCTGAGCTTCTTCAGGTCACCAAACTGTGATCTCTGGGATGAGGGATGCTAACATCTTCCATTTCCTGGGGGTTTTACTTCTGCAGCAGAGCTCAAAGCTATTGTTGTGTGTATCCCTTGAAGGCGTTGGATGTGGTGTTGGAGAAGACTCTTGAGAGTCCCTTGGATTGCAAGGAGATCCAACCAGTCCATCCTGAAGGAAATCAACCCTAAATATTATTGGAAGGACTGAAGCTGAAGCTCCGATACTGTGGCCACCTGATGCGAAGAGATGACTCATTTGAAAAGACCCTGATGCTGGGAAGGATTGAAGGCAGGAGGAGAAGGGGACGACAGAGGATGACATGGTTGGATGACATCACTGACTCAATGGACATGAGTTTGAGTAAATTCCGGGAGTTGGTGATGGACAGGGAGGCCTGGCGTGTTCATGGGGTCGCAAAGAGTCAGACACAACAGAGCGACTGAACTGACCTGACTGATCCCCTGATGGGGAGCCAGGACTGCCCCAGACTCTCGTTTCTCAGCTGCTCCTCCCTTGTCTATGTATCCACCCCACTCCCTGATTAGTATCTGTTGGGAATCTGCTCTTTGGAACGCAGGGAATGTCCTGGAGGCTGAAGCTGATTTCCTACCAACAATAAACAGGACACAGAAAGACTTCTGCACCCAGGATTCCCACAGGGCCCTGCTTGGTCAGAAACTGACCTCAGTGAGATTAGGTATCTTCCCCACATGCAGGTACCCAGGCCATCCCAGGACAAGGCTCTGATATGCAGGTCTCACTGGCCTTGATCTCTGCTCTCCAGGGTTGTGCCCACAGGTGACTTGCAGAAGTCACAAAGTGGCAGATCCCTGAGGGGTCCCGGGGGTGGGGGGTGGGCCCAGTGGAGGCCCCTCCTCTGGTGTCAGAGCGCCTTAGGCATCACCCAAAGCTTCCCCGCTGCCCTGAGCACAGCTTGGATGTGATTTGTTTCCACACCATGAGAGAGTCAATAAGCGAGTTTTTTCCAAGGCTGGAAGCAGGCCTATTTGTCATATAAATAGGAAGTTCTGTGCCTGCAGCAAGACTAGAGCGTCAACAGCTTCAAGAGGGGAAAAAAAAAAAACCATTTGGTTAAATATGCTTTTCAGGCCTCTTGTTTCTCCAGCAGAGGAAACGGGTGAGGAGACAAAGCACGAATTAGCTCATCTGGAATTTCTCCGAAACACGACTGCCAATGGACAGACAGGATTTGGGCTCAGACCTCACGGGAGGTCAGATGCTGGGTCTGTGCTTCACAGACGCAAGCACTAGAACAGAACAGGAGGGTTGCCTCGTGTCTGGAGGGCTGTGGATGCAGGAGCTGGCCGCCCACCCACCTTGGGGTCCCAGGCTGCCATCAGGGGGTAACAGGACAGCCGTGTGGGTCCCGGAAGGCGGTGCCCCGGGCTCGGTGCTCCAAGGATGACACAGTTAAGTGCTGTTGGGGAGAGCACTCTCTGAGGCCTGGACCGGTGAGGGTAGCATGGGTGTGACCAGGGTCCCCAAGGGGTCCTCGGTGCCCCCATATCTATTTAAGGCCATCAGCACCACAAGTTCAAGGGACCCAGGGGCCGGGAGCTCCTGGGACCCTGCAAAGGGTCTTTGTGTTGCTTTTGTTCAGTGGCTCAGTCGTGTCCGACCCTTTGCGACCCCATAAACAGCAGCACGCCAGGCTTCCCAGTCCTTCCCGTCTCCTGGAGTTTGCTCACATTCACGCCCATCGAGTCGGTGATGCCATCCAACCATCTCGTCCTCTGTCGCCCCTTCTCCTCCCGCCCTTAGCCTTTCCCAGCATCGGGGTCTCTTAGCGGCCCTGCATTCTCTGTGTACCCGTCCTCTAGCAGGAAGAACTCCAGCAGGCTCGTACCCTGAGGGCCTCCTGGGAGCAAGAGAGCAAGACTGGGACCCACCAGGCCCAGGGCAGAAGGCACCCAGGGGCCAGGAAGCACCAACGTGCAGGCCCCTCTGCAGTGCAGTGGTTCAACCCCACTGGCCTGCCTGTCACCGCTCTGCAGAGGGACAGGGCAGAGCAGGGCCCACGGCCACCCTGGACACGGCTCTCTCGCCAATGAGGAATCTGAGGCCTCCGTCACTCCCTGGAAACCTTAAGGGAAGTGGGTCGCCCACACTGGTCCCCACGGGAAGATTGGGAGTGTTCAGATTCTGCAAACTCTTTTCATCAGCTTCTAGGCGTTCTTATCAATAGCTCAGAAACAACGCATTCCAGCACCAGAGGTTTACAAAGCAATCATTGGAGTTGATGTCACTATGGAGTTAGCATTGTCTGTATCTGTTCTGTGAAACAAAAAGCCTCTTTCACTCACAGACTTCAAAAACTAATGGTTAACAAAGCGGAAAGGTGGGAGGGATGGACTAGGAGTTTGGGTTTAACAGATACACATTGCTATAAATAGAATAGATAAGCCATAAGGGTCCACTCTATAGCACAGGGAACCCTACTCAGTATTTGCAACCTATGGACGGTAGCCTGCCAGGCTCCTCTGTCCATGGCATTCTCCAGGCAAGAGTACTGGAGCAGGTTGCCATGCCCTCCTCCAGGGGATCTTCCAGACCCAGGGGTCAAACTGGGGTCTCCTGCACTGTAGGCAGATTCTTTACTGTCCAAATCACCAGGGAAGCCCTTTTTATGGGGAAAAAAAACCTCTGAAAAAGAATGAGTATATGTATATGTATAACCCAACCACTTGGCTGCTCACTTGAAGCCAGCACAACACTGTAAATCAATATGTGCTGCGTCGAGTCTGACTCTTTGCCACCCTATAGACTGTAACTAGGAGAAGGCGATGGCACCCCACTCCAGTGCTCTTGCCGGGAAAATCCCATGGACGGAGGAGCCTGGTGGGCTGCAGTCCATGGGGTCACAAAGAGTCGGACACAACTGAGCGACTAAACTTTCACTTTTCACTTTCATGCATTAGAGAAGGAAATGTCAACCCACTCCAGTGTTCTTGCCCGGAGAATCCCAGGGACGACAGAGCGTGGTGGGCTGCCATCTATGGAGTCACACAGTTAGTTAATTAGTTCAGTCGCTCAGTCGTGTCCGACTCTCCGCAACCCCATGAATCACAGCACGCCAGGCCTCCCTGTCCATCACCAGCTCCCGGAGTTCACTCAAGCTCATGTCCACAGAGTCGGTGATGCCATCCAGCCATCTCATTCTCCGTCGTCCCCTTCTCCTCCCGCCCCCAACCTTTCCCAGCATCAGAGTCTTTTCCAGTGAGTCAACTCGTCGCATGAGGTGGCCAAAGTATTGCAGTTTCAGCTTCAGCATCAGTCCTTCCAATGAACACCCAGGATTGATCTCCTTTAGAACGGATTGGTTGGATCTCCTTGCAGTATAAGGGACTCTCAAGAGTCTTCTCCAGCACCACAGTTCAAAAGCATCAATTCTTCGGCGATCAGCTTTCTTCACAGTCCAACTCTCACATCCATACATGACCACTAGAAAAACCATAGCCTTGACTAGACGGACCTTTATTGGCAAAGTAATGTCTCTGCTTTTTAATATACTATCAAGGTTGGTCATAATTTTCCTTCCAAGGAGTAAGCGTCTTTTAATTTCATGGCTGCAATCAGCATCTGCAGTGATTTTGGAGCCCAAAAAAATAAAGTCTGACACTGTTTCCACTGTTTTTCCATCTATTTCCCATGAAGTGATGGGACCAGATGCCATGATCTTTGTTTTCTGAATGTTGAGCTTCAAGCCAACCTTTTCACTCTCCTCTTTCACTTTCATCAAGAGGCTTTTGAGGTCCTCTTCACTTTCTGCCATAAGAGTGGTGTCATCTGCATATCTGAGTTTATTGATATTTCTCCCGGCAATCTTGATTCCAGCTTGTGCTTCTTCCAGCCCAGCGTTCCTCATGATGTACTCTGCATATAAGTTAAATAAGCAAGGTGACAATATACAGCCTTGACGTACTCCTTTTCCTATTTGGAACCAGCCTTTTGTTCCATGTCCAGTTCTGACTGTTGCTTCCTGACCTGCATACAGGTTTCTCAAGGGGCAGGTCAGGTGGTCTGGGATTCCCATCTCTTTCAGAATTTTCCACAGTTTATTGTGATCCACACAGTCAAAGGCTTTGGCATAGTCAACAAAGCAGAAATAGATGTTTCTCTGGAACTCTCTTGCTTTCTCCGTGATCCAGTGGATGTTGGCAATTTGATCTCTGGTGCCTCTGCCTTTTCTAAAACCTGCTTGAACATCCGGGAGTTCACGGTTCACATATTGCTGAAGCCTGGCTTGGAGAATTTTGAACATGACTTTACTAGCGTGTGAGATGAGTGCAATTGTGCGGTAGTTTGAGCATTCTTTGGCATTGCCTTTCTTTGGGATTGGGATGAAGACTGACCTTTTCTGTCACACAGAGTTGGACACAATTGAAGCGACTTAGCCGCAGCAGCAGCAGCAGCAGACTGTAACCCAGCAGGCTCCTCTGTCCATGGTATTCTCCAGGCAAGAATGCTGGAGTGGGTTGTAAATCAACTATACTCTCATATAAAATAAAAATCAAATGCAACGAAAAGCATCTTTACGTTGGGATGCACTTGGCGTCCCCAATGAAAGTTTGAGCAGTGCCACCGTAAACGAAAGGCAGCGTGTCCACACGGAGCCTTGTGGTTCTGCCCGCAGTTCTTCAGGCAGCCGGAAGAAGGGGAAGAAGGACAGGTGTGGGGGGTTGGGGGAAGGGAGACGGCAGCTCTGACTTGGCCCCCAGTTTCCTGAAAGCAGCTCAGCTTCTGCAAGGAACTCTGGGGTTGATGAGGAGGAGGATGTTTGGGAGCAGGCAGAAGAACTGGTCACCCTGAGGAGCCGCAGACAGGCTACTAGGAGGCCATACTGTAATCGTTTTATGACGCGGGAAGGGTTACCCTGTACATGACCTCCACACCTGCTCTTACTCTGCTCCCCCTTGGGACCTGGCCACCGCACTGCGGAAGGCCGCATGAAGGAGCTCGTGTCCCGACTGAGCCCAGCCTTGAAAACACTCAGGCCTTGTCATCTTCTCAGCTGGGGCCCCAAACCCCGAAGCAGAGATCAGCAGTCCCTGCTGAGCCCGTGCAAATGGCTGACCTGCAGACGCCACGAGCAAACACCTCCAAACTCTGCTGGTTTGTTATGCAGCAGAAGCTAACCAGCGCACCGCCCCGAGGCCTCCTGAACTGCCCTCCCTTCTTCTCATTCCTGGGGCTTCAGGGAGAAGCGGGAGCTTGCCAGGCGAGGCTCAGGTGAACGTTCCCTGTGGGTACCCCTGGTGGGCACTGAGTACACCTCCCCATCCCTGCCTCCAGTGTCCCCCAGCTTTCATCCGGTCTACTCACTCCATTTCAGCAATAAAAATAATAAAGGTGCATCGTCATCATCATTCTTGCAGCTCTTCACAGTTTAAAGTACTCTCAAATACACTAATTCATTAAATAACGCAACCTTTAAAGCAGAGACTTTTATTTCATTTTTATAGAAGTTCTCAGCCTTAAAGAGGCAATGCCCTTTAACTTGCCCACGTTCGCTTAATATTAGGAGAAAAATCAAACCAACTAACAGAAGACGGAACGGCGATGGGAAGACTAGGGTCCTTGCAGCGTCTCCGCTTCCTGAACACGAGAACACGCTCAGACAGCTCGCTATGTGCACACGCTGTGTTTTAACAATCCCGCCTCTCCTTCTGCAGGACGCCATCACATGATCCACCGAGCTAGAAACCTGTCGTTTGGCCCCAGGTCAGTCAAGCCAGTGGCATTCGCGGCTTAGAGAGCCAGATCTGAAGCCAACTCTCCTGGGTTGGAATTCCAGTTCTGCTCCTGTTAGCTGTGTGACCTTGAACAAGTTACTTAACCTTTGTGTGTCTCAGCTTCCTCATGTGATAAATGGGGGCAAATACTGGTTCCACAGAGAAGGAAAAGTCAACCATCGCCAAGTGCTCATTTGAAAGCAATTTCTGTTGGTGTTCAGTCCCTCTGAAATACCCTTTTGTGGGGGCATTTTTGCATAAATGCACTTTTGATTTGGCGACTCGGCGTTTGTCCCATCTGTTAGCACTTCTTCACTTTCTGCTGCGGGCGCTGTAGTCGCATACTCCCTTCCCCTGCTCTCGACTTGGAGCAGGCATCTCTCCAAGGCGCCTTGGTCCTTTTGTTGGGAAACAGTGTCAGAAACCAAGATCTGGGCCCCAAGAGTGCTCACTGCTGCTGGCTGCTATTTCTTTAAGCCTTTCAAGAGCTGACAGAGCAAGGAAATATATGTTTGTGCACCAACCTATGTACCTATGTACACACATAGCTACAAATATTTCTGTCTGTGACCATCTGTATTTATATTGAGTTAAATGTGACTTTGTATCGATTCCCCAACTCCATTCCATCACCAGCAGAATATTCCCAGCCTCTTTCCTTGTTTATCTGTGGATTCTCACTCCGGCAGTGACAAACCTGGCTCCCTCCATCTGCCATCTACTTACTAACTTGCCCAAGAGCAGAACTGCACATATAGGCGGCTCAGAATGCCAGCCATTTTCCCTGGGTAACTCCATCAGCTGGGACCCGGGTCCTGGGCGGTCCCTCTCGCGCTTACAGACCCTGTTCGCGTCCGAGTCCACTTCGGTCAGCACCTCCCCCCCACGGCCGTGAGGTCGTTGCACACATTCGGAATACAGTTATCTTCTCCCACTCCGTTTCTTCCTGGGATCCCATGACGTCCTAAACGATTTTTCAGATTTGCGTACACTACATTTCACTCTTTGTTCTGTAAAGTTCTGTGAGTTTTGACAGATGCAGAATATCGTCTGTTCACAGAATCTCTCATCCATCATACATTTATACATATTACACACATAATTTACCATGCACACAGCTGTCCTACAGAAGAGTTTCACAACCTTACAAGCCCCTGTGCTTCATCTATTCAAGTCTCTCCCTTCTCCTCCTGAAATCCTGGCCACCACTGATCTTTTTACAGCCTCTATGATTTTGCCTATCTCAGAGTGTCGTGTAACTGGTATTACACAGTGTCCTGGTTTTTCAGACTAACTTCCTACACTGAGTAACATGCATTGGAGGTTGGCCCATATCTTTCTCGGCTTCCTAGTCCGTTGGTTTTATCACTGAGTGATACTCCACTGTCTGTCTGATAAACTCCACGGGTTGTTTATCCATTCACTTACTGAAGGACGTCTCAGTTGCTTACAGTTTGGGGTGATTATGAGTAAAGCTGCTATAAACATTCATGTGCAGATTTCTGTGCAGACACAAGTCTCCAGATCAGTTGAGTAAATACCACTAAGTATAATGGCTGGGTTGTGTGGTAAGACTTAATTAGCTTTGTGAGAGGCTTCTTAACTGGTTTCCAAGCTTGCTGTCCCATTCTGCATCCCACCGGCCACAGAGAAGCTTTCTTACTGTTCAGCATCCTCACCAGCACTCAGGACCACCCGTTGTAGGCATGCATGTGTTGTGTGTGTGTTGTGTGTGCATGTGTTGTGTGTGTGTTTTGTATGGGTTGTGTGTGTGTTGTGTGTGTGCTGTGTATGCGCATGTATTGTGTGTGTATGGTGCTGTATGCACATGTGTCTTATGCGCACATGTGTGTTGCGTGTGTGCATGTGTTGTGTGCATGTGTGGTGGTGTGTGCACGCATGTGTTGTGTGTGTATGTTTTGGATGTGCATGTGTTGTGTGCGTGTGGTGTTGTGTGCATGTGTGTGTTGCATACATGCGTGTGTTGTATGCATGTGTGTGTTGTGTGCGTGTGGTGTTGTGTGCGTGTGTTGTGTGTGTGTGTTTAACCATTCTAATGGGATGTATCTGTGTCTCATTATTGTTTTAATTTTTAGCTTTGTGGTGACTAATCATGTGGAGCATTTTTTCATGTGCTTATTTGCAATCTACATAGCTTTTTTGAAATTTTGGTTTATTTTGACCAAGTCATGCAGCTTTCGGGATCCCAGTCCCCCAACCAGGGATCGAACCTGGGTCACAGCTGTGAAAGCTCTGGATCGTGCCCGCAGACCAGCAGCAAACTCCCCATGTAGCTTTTCTAGGGGCTGCGTCTGTTCAGACCGCTTTCCCATGGCCCAAATGGGGTCTCTTCTCACCACTAATGTTCTGAGAGTTCTTTGCATATTTTGCGTGCGGCTCCTTTATGGCAGATGTTTCTACAAATGCTTTCTCCCAGTCCATGATTTGTCCGTCTTCTTAGTCCTATGCAGAGAAGTTTGTCATTTTAGTAAAGGTCAACCTATTTTTTCTCCTTCATGGATCATACTTTGTTGCTGGAGCTTAAATCTCATCACAAAACACAAGGTCACCTTGAGTCTTATGCGTCCTTCTAGAGGCTTGGTAGTTTTGAATTTTATCTCTAGACCCATGATGTAATTCAGGTAATTCTTGTGGACGGCATCAGGTATATGTTGACTTTCATTTCACACTTTTTCCAGCACCGTTCGTTGCAAAGACTGTCCTTTCTGCAGTGAATTGCCTCTGCCTTTTTTTCAAGGCTCAGCTGACCACATTTTGTGGATCTTTTCTGAATTCTCTTCCATTTGTTCATCGATCAATGTGTCTATCCTCTCATCAAGATCATGCCATCCTGATTATAGCAAGTCCTCTAAGTTTGTTTTCAACATGACTGTGTTGGCCATTCTCGGCCTTCTGCCTTTCTATACAAACTTTAGGATCACTTCGTCAATGTCTACAAAACAGCTTCCCAGGATTTTTATGGGGGTAGCATTGAATCAACAGATCAAATCGGAAAGAGCTGACAGTTTAAAAGTACTGAGTCTTCCAACTCATGAACAGAGAATATCTGTCCATTTATTTAGAATTTTGCCTTCTCTCTTCAGTTTTTTAGTTTATTCCATGTAGACCCTGTACATATTCTGTTAAGTTCATACCTAACTGTATCATTTGGAGTCCTTCTGAGGGGAGATAGGCCATTAAATGATATTTGTTTTACTAATTTCAAATTTTAGTTATTCATAGATGGTACACGAAAAATCAATTGACTTTTATATATTAACCTAGTATACTGCAGTCTGCTACAATCATACACGAGTTCTAGGGGTCAGTATGTTCATTTTTTGGAATTTACATAAATAATCACATCATTTGTGGACAAAATTTTATTTCTTCCCAATATGTGTATTCCTCACCCCTCCTCTTGCCTCTGTGCACTAGTTAAGATGTTTAATAAGAGCTTTGAGAGAAGACACCTTTACTTTGCTCCTGTCTTAGGGGAAGCATCAAGTTTCTCATCATTTAGTACGATGTTAGCTGTAGATTCTTTGTAGTCTTTATAAAGTTGAGAAAGTTCCTGTCTGCTCCTAGGTTCTGAGAGTGTTTATCACAGGTGGACTTTGTCAAATGCTAGTTCTGCGTAATTGACATGAACATATGGCTTTTCTTTTTTACCCCTAGAGATGTGATAGGTTGCATTAACTGACTTTTTCGAAGGCTGAACCGACTTTGCTTCACTGAGAGGCAGCCCAGTAGGACAGGCAGTATGAACTATGTCATACACAGATGGATTCCACTTGCTAGTATACTGTTGAGGACTCTTGCATCAAGGTTCATGTACGATATTGGTCTGAAGTTTTCCTTTCGCGTCATCTTACATGGCTTTGGTGTTAGGGTAATGTGGCCCTTATAGAACAACTTCAGAAGGATTCCCTCTGCTCCTAATTTCTAGACGAGATGTTAGACAATTGGTGTAATTTATTATCTAAATGTTTGGTAGGATTCACCAGGGAATCCATCTGAGCCTGGCATTTTCTGTAATGGAAGTTTATTAATTATTGATTCAAATTTTTAATATAGACCATTCCAATCATCTATTTTTCCTTCTGTTAATTTCAAACACAAAAGGAGATCAGACTTGAGAACTCCCTGAGCAGACAAAATCAGCTTAGTTATACAAGCAAAGCTTAATTTAGCTTATTGTGCAAGAATAGTGAGGTTAACTTGACCTGGGTCACTTTTTGCTGATGTCTCTGAAAATCGTAAGCAAAACTTTAAAAGATTTCCAGAATTTATACATGAGTTTAAGTGAACTCCGGGAGTTGGTGATGGACAGGGAGAACTGGCGTGCTGTGATTCATGGGGTTGCGGAGAGCCGGACACGACTGAGTGACTGAACTGAACTGAACTGAACCATGAGGTAACCACTTCCTCTTCATTTAAGGAAGTTCTCATATTGATACCAATCCTGTAAGAATAAACACTTAGTGACTCAGACTATGTAAGTTGTTTTATAATAATATACCAGTAAGCCTCACCCCTTGTTTTGAGTCCTCCGTGTTTACTAGCTATCTTTTTTGTATGTGCATGAAGCTGCTGCTGCTGCTAAGTCACTTCAGTCGTGTCCGACTCTGTGTGACCCCATAGACGGCAGCCCACCAGGCTCCCCCGTCCCTGGGATTCTCCAGGCAAGAACACTGGAGTGGGTCGCCATTGCCTTCTCCAGTGCATGAAAGTGAAAAGTGAAAGTGAAGTCGCTCAGTCGTGTCCGACTCTTCGCGACCCCATGGACTGCAGCCCACCAGGCTCCTCCGTCCATGGGGTTTTCCAGGCAGGAGAACTGGAGTGGGGCGCCATCGCCTTCTCTGATGTGCATAATGCACTTTTGCTATTTATTACTTCAACAATCCATTGGTTTTACTTCTGGTTTCTTTTTTCCTAAACTTTCAGCACACCTATGAGTTTTGGTAAACTTTTCCCATTAAGGAATTTTCCCATTTCACCATGAGGTCTCAAAGAGTCGGCCGTGACTGAGCAGCTAGCACAGCACAGGGCTAAAGTATTTTACTGGAGACATAGGACTGTTCCTCATAATATGCTCTTAGTGCCCTTTTATGGTCCACAAGATCAATAATGATGACCTCTTTTGCATTTCTGATTTTAAACTTTGTGTCTTCTCTCTCTCTCCTTCCCTTTAATTAGCCTTGCTAGAGTTACATCCGTTTTCTTGATGGTCTCCAGGAACTGGTTTTTGGTTTTGGCAGTATGTTGGTTTACTGCTTTCAATTTCACTGCTTTCTGGTATAGATTTTATTATTTCTTCTCATCTCCTTCCTTTAGGCATAATTTGCTCTTCCTTTCTTTAGTCTAAGGTGGAAACTTAAATAATTAATTTTAGATCTTTCTTCTTTATTCATACTTGTGTTCAATGCTAAAAATTTCCCTCTAAGCACTGCTTTTGCTGTGTCCCTCAAGTGCTGATAAGTTGAATTTTCACTTAGTTCAAAATCTATTATTTTAATTTCCATTGAGAGCTCTTTGGTCTATGTGTTACTTAGGAGGGTGGTGTTCAACTCCAAATATTTGAGATATGGCAGCTTTTAATTCCCGGTTTTTATTTCTATCTTAATGCCACTATGGTCTGACAGCCTACGTGGCATTATCTCTATTATTTTCCATTTGTGAAGGCGTGTCTTATGACCCAGAATATGGTCTTCCTTGCTGAATGTTCCATGCCCTCTTATGAAAGATGTGTAATTATCCTGTTTCTGGATAGACTGTCCTATAGATGTCAGTTTGATCAAGTGGGTTGATGAAGCCGTGCACGTCAGCTGATCTCGTTACTGATCTCTTGCCTGCTGGGTCTCCCAGATCCTGGAGAGGCTGGGAAGGGCTCCCAGTGTCACGGTGGATTTGTCTGCTTCTCCTTGAAGCTCAGTCAGCGGTTGCCCCACCTGTTTTGACATTCTGTTTTCAGGTGTGTACACAGAAGGGGTTGTTTTATCTTCTTGGAGAACTGGTTTATTCATCATTATACAATACCCCTCTTCAGCCCTGAGAGCTTTTCTCGCCTAAAGTCTGTCCTGTCTAAATTAACATAGCTACTCTGACTTTCTCTGGACGAGTGCGGATGCGGTATCTCTTTCTCCATCCATTTAATCTGCCGTGCCGTCATATTCCTCGTAGATGACATGGGGCTGGACCCTGTGTTTTTAATCCACTCTGACAATCTCTGTCTTTGAACTAATGTATTTAGACCATTCTCATTTACAGTGATTGATAATGTAGTTGAATTAGTATCAACCATGTTTATAGCTCTTTTCTATTTGATGTACTTAGCATTTTTCTCCTCCTTTTTAAGCCCTCTTTGGTCTCACTTGAGCATTTCATATGACTCAATTTTCCCTCCTTTCTTAGCGTATGAATCATAATCCTTTTTCTAATTCTACAGTGCTTTTCCCGGTGTTTTCAAGATGCATTTACAATGAGTCTAAGTCTACTTTCCAGTAACATTACACTGCTTCAAATGTCACGCAGGTGCCTCATAACAGGTCTCTCCTAATTCGCCCCCTGCCCCTGTAACACTGCTGTCCTTCACCCCACTCACCCACATGCTACGGCTGCTCAACACATCGTTACTGGCGCTGCTTTCAACGATATCTTTCAGATCAGTTCTAAAAAAGACAGACATTTAAGTTATTTTACCTTTCGTTATCACTTGTCTGAAGTGGTTTGCCATTCCCTTCTCCAGTGGACCACATTCTGTCAGACCTCTCCACCATGACCCACCCATCTTGGGTGGCCCCACACAGCTTAGTTTCACTGAGTTAGACAAGGCTGCGGTCCGTGTGATCAGATTGACTAGTTTTCTGTGATTATGATTTCAGTGTGTCTGCCCTCTGATGCCCTCTCACAACACCAACTGTCTTACTTGGGTTTCTCTTACCTTGGAGGTGGAAGTGGGGTATCGCTTCATGGCTGCTCCAGCAAAGCGCAGCTGCTGCTTCTTACCAACCAGTCCATCCTAGAGGAGATCAGTCCTGGGTGTTCATTGGAAGGACTGATGCTAAAGCTGAAACTCTAATACTTTGGCCACCTCATGCGAAGAGTTGACTCACTGGAAAAGACTCTGATGCTGGGAGGGATTGGGGGTGGGAGGAGACGGGGACGACAGAGAATGAGATGGCTGGATGGTATCACCGACTCTGTGGACATGAGTTTGGGTGAACTCTGGGAGCTGGTGATGGACAGGGAGACCTGGGGTGCTGTGATTCATGGGGTTGCAAAGAGAGGGACACGACTGAGCGACTGAACTGAACTGATCCCTTGTCTGGTGTACTTCCTTTCTTTAAGTGATTCTGAGTTTACGGCCCACATCGTTCTCTTTCTTCCTGAAGAAGGCCCAAGGTTTCTTACAGGGAAGGTCTGTTAGCTGTGAATCCATCCAGGGTTTTGTTTGTTTTTGTCTGAGATAGTCCTTATTTCCATTTCACTTTTGAAAGGTAGCTCACTGGATGTGGAATTTTAGGTTGGGAGTTTTCCTTTCAGCACTTCAGATATTCCGCTCCAGGACTCCTCACTGCCGTGGATTCTGAAGACCGTGAGATTCTTATCCTGGTTTCTCTATAGTCGCTGTTTTTCCTTTTGGCTCCTTTCAGGATGTTCTCCTTTGTCTTTGAATTTCTGCAGTTCAAATGTGATGCCTAAATGCAGATTTTTTACTGTTTATCTTGCTTTTTTCAGATCTATGGTTTTGTGTCTGTTCTTAATTTGGGGGAATTCTCAACCATTAGAACTTTAAATATTAAATATTAAAACTTCTTTTTCTGGAATTTCCATTAAGTATATGTTATAATAGTTTTATTGTCTCACAGTTTTGGATATTCTTCCTTGCCCCCCCCCATTTTTAATTCATTGCTTTTTCTCTTTGCATTTCAGATTTGGAAGTTTCTACTGACACATCTTCAAACTCAGTGATTTTTTTCCTCAGTTTGCCGAAGCAGACTCAGACTCAAAGCAGTCTACTTTCTTCCTCAGACTCAGAAGCTGCTTCTGGTCCATCAGAGTAATTTCTGTTACAGGATGAAAAAAATAGCCTTCCTTGGCAACTGTAGTTAATAATACTGTATTACATATTTGAATGCTCCCAAGATAGTAAATCTTATAAGTCTTCATCATAAGAAAATAATTCTGTAGCCATGTGAGGTGACGGATATTAACCAGACACTGTAGGAATCACTTTACAATATGTACAAATGCTGAAGCATTATATCATAACCTGAAACTAAAAGAATATTGTGGGTCAATTATGCCTTAAAGAAAATGAATGACTGTCCTAGCATTCCCTTTTGATTCTGTCTTGCAGTTTCCATCTTTTTGCTTATGTGACTCATCTGTTCTTACATGGGACAGCCTTTTTCCCACATTAAATCCCTTAACATGTTAATCACAGTGATTTTAAATCCCATACCTGAAAATTTGAAAATCTGTGTTGCATTCTGCAGCTTAAGACAATGTTTGTCCTTACCTTTAGCATTCCTTATAAATTTGTGCCGTGATGTGGACATGGTATTTCAGGTAGAAACTGGGATGAAAGGTCTTTAGTGGGTGCTACGTTAATCTGGCTAAGAGCTGGGCTGTATTTAACCTTCACTGCAGCTCTGGGCACCAGAGGCCTTGAGTTCCTGAAATGTCCTTGCTCCACCTCCCTGAGGTCTCTGGGTTTCCCCATGAGCCTCCACACTTCCACTCTTCACAGTAATCCTCTGTTATCGTGATGGGGTCCTGCTGATGGAGTGTAGGCGCAGGAAGGGGCAAGAGTCTGGCCTTAATTCAAAATCCAAGTCTTGTAATGAGGCTGTGTCCTGAGCTGTGATCTGCACAAGTGTTTCTCAGCGCCCTTTCTCCGCTTGGGTGGTGGAGGAGGGCTACAGGGTGATGGAGCTGTATAATCACAATTCCCCCTCAGCCCAAGTGAGATAAGTCTCTGCTAAATGTACTTCCTTCCAGGGTCAGAAGTGTCATGGAAAATGCTCTGAGTCACTTCAACACGGTTACTTTCCCCTTCCCCTGCAGGAACTGTGAGTTTGGGCTCGGTCGCTCAGTCCTGTCTGACTCTCTGCGACCCTCATGGACTGTAGCCCGCCAGGCTCCTCTGTCCATGGGATTTCCCAGGCAAGAGTACTGGAGCGAGTTGCCATTTCCTCCTCCAGGGGATCTTCCCGACCCAGGGATCGAATCTGCATCTTTCACATCTTGTGTGTCGGCAGGTGGATTCTTTACCACAAGTGCCACCCAGGAAGCCTGCAGGAGCCACTAGGGAATTTTCTTGGCCTCTCACTGTGAAGACCGACGGGGATTCCTAAAGCCTGTGACATGTGGGGGTCCCTGGGGCTGAAGCCCCAGGACTTATCCACACTCAGCCTCTAACACCTGTCAAAACTAGTCTTAAAGTCTTGCCATCAACCTGCAGCTCCAGGGGCTCCTGCGCAGAGTAAACTGACCTCAGCCACGCTCCTCTTTCTCTGCTTCTGCAGCTTGGGGCGGTAGCTGGTCCTGCCACTCTGCTCTCTGATGGTTCGAGAGAAGCGATTGGTTCTCATTTTGTGCTTTCTTCATCATGGTTGAAACCGGATGTTCCTAAATAGACTTTTTATTTTAGACGTTAGAGAAAAGTTGCAAAAATAGCCCATTGAGTTCCCAGACACACCCACACTCAATTTCTTCTATTGCTCATATCTTACATGACTGTGGCACTTTCGTCACAACTAATCAGCCTGTACTGATAGATTACTGTTAACTAAAGTCCATACTTTATTTGGATGTTATTAGTTTAATCCTGGGTGTTCCAGGCGGCACTGGTGGTAAAAAAAAAAAAAAAAAAACACCTGCCAATGCAGCGACATAAGAGACACGAATTTGATCCCTGGGTTGGGAAGTTCCCCTGGAGAAGGGACTGACAACTCCCTCCAGTATCCTTCCCTGGAGAATCCCATGGACAGAGGAGCCTGGCGGGCTATAGTCCATGGGGTTGCAAAGAGCCAGAAACGAATGAAGCAACTTGGTGTGCAGGCAGTTTTATCCTGATGTCTTTTTTCTGTCCCAAGATCCCATCCAGGATGTGGCGTGACATTTACTCTGCTCAGATTGCCCTGTACAGTGACAGCTTTTTGTAGTTTTCTTGCTTTTGATGACCATGACAGTTTGAGGAGCACTGGTCAGACATTTTGCAGACTATCCCTCTGTTTGGATTTGTCTGACCTTTTCCTCACAGTTAAGCTGCAGTTATGACTTTGGGGTTTGAAAACCATAGAGGTCAGAGCCTTGATCATCCTGTCATGTCAGGGCACACGCTGTCAGCATGACTGACTCTGGGATGCTGACTGTGATCACCTGGCTGGCCTGTGCTCTTCAGGTTTTCCCACGGTAGTCACGCTTCCCAGCTTGCCACACTGTCCTCTTTAGAAGAAGCCACAAAGCATAGTCCACACTTAACGAGGCGGGGAAAGAAACTGTAATTTGAATGAGTAAATGGAAGGGACCCTCAGAGATTCTTTAGGAGCGGAGAGAGAATACATTTGTTCATACATATGTGTACACGCACATACAGTGTATTTATTGTCTTTATGTATGTGAGAGCGTGCTTGCTAAGCTGCTTCAGTTGTGTGCAACTCTTTGTGACCCCATGGACAGTAATCCACCAGGTTCCCTGGTCCACGGGAGTCTCCAGGAAAGAATACCGGAGTGGGTTGCCACATCCTTCTCCAGGGGAATCTTACCGACCCAGGGGTCAAACCCACATCCTTTAAGTCTCCTGTACCACCAGGCGGGTTCTTTACCATTAGCACCACTTGGGAAACCGATCTTTGTGTGTGTGTGTGTGTATGTGTGTGTGTATGTGTGTGTATGTGGCTGTATCTGTGTGTGGTGTGTGTACATATGTGTGTGTATGTGTATGTATGCATATGTGTGTGTGTATATTTATACACAGACACAGGTATTCCCCACTTCTCAAAAGTTCACTTTATGCTACTTAGCTTTTATGAAGACCTACATTGAGACCTGTTCCGCTGACCAAAAGAAATCCAAAGATGTTCACTTTTAGAGAAAAACAAATGGTGAGACTGGCGTCAGTGTTTGTTTGCAGCCCTGCAGGGGCAGGGCCACCCTCAGGGAGAGCGCCCTCCAGGTCCTCCCAGGAACGCCCCCCAGCGCTGCGAGCGGCGGCCGCAGTATCTGCGCTTTCTTGTTTATCCCGTGCAACCACGAGCAAGACGGGTCCTCAGGTAAGTGCGCTTCTGCTTTATGCCGCTCCGTTTATGAAAGGTCTCATGGGGCACTGCTTTGGCTGTGATACCTGGTTATATGTTCTGTAAGCTTGCAAATATATATATGTATTCCTCAACTGTTGGAAGGAAAAAATACATATATTCTCAAATAGGTGTGTGTGTGTCTATAGGCTCCCCAACCTGTTAAAGGAATACATGCTAATGCTAAGTCACTTCAGTCGTGTCTGACTCTGTGTGACCCCATAGACGGCAGCCCACCAGGCTCCCCCATCCCTGGGATTCTCCAGGCAAGAACACTGGAGTGGATTGCCATTTCCTTCTCCAATGTGTGAAAGTGAAAAGTGAAAGTGAAGTCGCCCAGTCGTGTCCAACCCATAGCAACCCCATGGACTGCAGCCTACCAGGCTCCTCCATCCGTGGGATTTTCTAGGCAAGAGTACTGGAGTGGCTTGCCATTGCCTTCTCCGAAAGGAATACATAAACGTGTATATGTGCGCACCTACATCTGCCTAGATCCACGTACAAATACAGGGCTTCCCTCACAGCTCAGTCAGTTGAGAATCCGCCTGCGATGCAGGAGCCCGGGTTCAATCCCTGGGTCGGGAAGATCCCCTGGAGAAAGAAATGACAACCCACTCCAGTACTCTTGCCTGGAGAATCCCATGGACAGAGGAGCCCAGTGGGCTACAGTCTGTGGGGTCAGAAAGAGTCGGACACAACTTAGCAACTAAACCTCCATTATGTACATACATAGAAATACACATATAGAATTTATATGTGCAGATGTTTATATACATACACGTATAATACACATATAAAACACATGTAAATACATAATGTGTATATATTTACATATATATACATCTAAACCATATATAAATATATAGTATGCATATGTTTACATATACACGCACACACATATACAAATACATATATGCATGTATAATTTATACGTACACGTGCTCGAGTGCACTCAGTTGCTTCAGACATGTCTGATACTTCATGATCCCACAGACTGTAGCCCACCAGGCTCCTGTGTCCATTGGATTCTCCAGGCAAGAATACTGGAGTGGGTTGCCATGCCCTCCTCCAGTTATATGTATACATTTTATGTTTACATACATACATATATAAAATACATATAAGCATATATAGTTTATATAAACATTATATATAAATTATTGTATGTAAATATTTTTAATGAATATATGTATAGATGATAATTTTATATATTTATGTAGTATATAATTCTGGAGAAGGCAATGGCAAGCCACTCCAGTACTCTTGCCTAGAAAATCACATGGACAGGGGAGCCTGGTAGGCTGCAGTCCGTGGGGTCGCGAAGAGTCGGACACGACTGAGCTACTTCACTTTCACTTTTCACTTTCACACATTGGAGAAGGAAATGGCAACCCACTCCAGTGTTCTTGCCTGGAGAATCCCAGGGACGGGGGAGCCTGGTTGGCTGCCGTCTATGGGGTCACACAGAGTCGGACACGACTGAAGTGACTTAGCAGCAGCAGTATATAATTCATATTTATTGTGTAATTTTATGCATGTGTATGTATCCATATATACATATATGTGCACTTATATCCATATCTGTGTGTTTGTTTCCAGATATATACGACACGCAGGTGTCGCTGAAGCAGCTGCACTTGCGCAGGACCAGCCGCTTACACGCGGGGGATCAGCGTGCAGGGCTCACAAGCGCGTGCGGCCGTGAGGCCGGGGCTGCCGTGCGGGCTGAGATCCCGCGAGACTTCAGTCACCCGTTCAGCCGGCCCCGGACCGCGTCTCTGCACGCCCCGCGCTGCGCTCAGGGCCACCGGCGTCGTGGTGCCCGAAAGGGCGAGGCGCGTGCGCCCTGGAGTTTCGGCACGACTGTGAGGAGCACACACTTGCACGCCGATCACACGCACACCTGAGACGTGACAGGAGCTCCAGCCCGGGTGCGCAGGGCTCCCCGAGTCACGATCCCCGGCAGAGTTGCCGGGGGACGCGGGGCAGGAGGGCCCGGTGAGCTCGAGCCTGCGCCGAGGCCAGGCAGGCGGGGTGACCAGCGGGGGCTGGAGGGACAGAAGGAGACACGGGGCCAGATCCCGGGTGTGAGCAGGATGGGTCAGGCAGGCGGGCTGACCAGAGAGGACTGGAGGGGCAGAAGGAGACACAGGGCCAGACCCTGGGCATGAGCAGGATGGGTCAGGCAGGCGGGGTGACCAGCGGGGGCTGGAGGGACAGAAGGAGACACGGGGCCAGACCCCGAGCGTGAGCAGGACGGGTCAGGCAGGCGGGGTGACCAGCGGGGGCTGGAGGGACAGAAGGAGACACGGGGCCAGATCCCGGGCGTGAGCAGGACGGGTCAGGCAGGCGGGGTGACCAGCGGGGGCTGGAGGGACAGAAGGAGACACGGGGCCAGGTCCCAGGCATGAGCAGGATGGCTGGGGTGTAGGCAGGGCCGCGCAGGATGCCGCGCTGGGTTTACCAAAACCCAAGGAGCTCATGGGATCAACAGCTGGTTCCAGGGAGAGGGAAGAGCAGGTGGAGAAGGGCAGGGGAGGAGAGCAGCCTTCGCGAGCAGGCTGGGACCGCCGGGCAGACAAGCGAGCAGTCAGCTCCAGTCCAGTCAGGGTTTTCAGTGGGGTGCAGGAGGAGCTGGAGGCAGGGGAGCAGGTGCGGTACGGTCTGCTGGATAAAGCGAGGAGCTCGATTCTGTATCCTGGAGAAAATGTGATGGAAAAGGATACGGAAGAGGGTGTATACGCGCATAGCTTAGTCGCTCTGCAGCACCGCGGAACTGAGCACATCGTTGTAAATCAACGACACCTAAATTTTTTCACAAAGACCCACTGCTGTCCAGGGTAAGGAAGTGAATGAAGGTGGAGGAGTGAATTGCGACTCTAATTCCGTCCATCTGCTCATTCACGCAATGTTCATTGAAAGCTCAAATCGACACTGAGGTCGTAATATGTCGTTCACCAACAGAAATGGAGGGCTCGGCGAGCCAAATGCAGACTCCGGTTTCAGCTCAGCTGATAACAAGTCAAATGGAGATTTCTGGGTGAAGGAGTGATAATAACAGGAATAACCTAGAATAAGCTCCGGGTGGGGCTTCCCTGGTGGCTCAGCTGGTGAAGAATCCGCCTGCAGTGCGGGAGACCTGGGTTCGATCCCTGGGTTGGAAAGAGCCCCTGAAGAAGGGAAAGGCTGCCCACTCCAGTGTTCTGGCCTGGAGAATCCCATGGACTGTATAGTCCACGGGGTCGCAGAGAGTCGAACACGACTGAGCGACTTTCATTTCACTTCACGCTCCAAGCCGCAGGGATCTCTCTTGTCAACCTTGCCCACTTTCGTGTCTCGGGGAAGCACCAGTTGTGATCCTGGAAGGACCTTCTGGAATGGATGGGTCATCAGAGCTGGCCGCGGAGGGGCGAGGGGAGTGGGGAGAATGGACCAGACACAAGGAGCCCCCAGGAAGCTGTGGTGGAGCCCATGTCTGTGGAGGGTCTGCCCAGAACAGGGACGGCTGTCTTAGCAGCTATCTTGGGTCGGCTCCCCCCAGGCAGACCCTGACCCCGGGGCGCTCAAGTCAAGGCTGTGACAAGGAAGAGCCGCTGGGAGAGGCTGGGGGTGGAGGCGGGTGCAGGATGGGGTGAGAGGGAAACCAGGCTCAGGTATGATTCCAGGCATGAGGCCCTGAGGGCACCCCCGCCCTCGTCCCCACCCCAAGCTTGGGCACTCTCGGCAGTGTAAGCCTGACCCAGGATCTGGAGGCGCCCTCCTGCCCACCCTGGGCAGCTGGGCTGAGGATACACGGTGGTGCTGGGGGTCGGGGCCAGGTCAGCATCCCTTTGCAGGTGGTGCAGTGCCCGGCGCCCAGGGACTATCCCCACAGGGCAGCAGACGGCAGCCACAGGCAGGAAAGACTGTGGATCTGAAGGGTAAGGGGCCTGCAGGCGTCCGGGCGGCATCTGATCACATAGGCTATGGCAGGCAGGACCCTGAACGGGGCCGCGTGGAAGGCCAGGCCAGGAGATCCTGCCCAGAGGGTGGGCTACGATGGCAGTGGTCAGTGAAAGAGAAGCTTGAGAACGGACAGGCAGGACCAGAAGTGAGTCAGACTGGAGGGGACCTACAGGCCCAGGGCTGTGCTCAGTGACCCTGACTTGGGCCCCAGCAGAATACCCTCCCCTCCACACATCTCCTCAACCCTGTCACGGGGCAGGAAGCCCGATTCAGGGGGTTCAGTAATCCACTCGATCCGGGAAACGTGCCAAGTGAACAGTGAAGCTATGATTCTGATCCAGACCCAGGCAAACCCAGGCACATGCTGTCACACGCGAGGCACGCGTGTGATCACAGTGCTGGGAACGCCTTCAGCAATCCGGCCTCCGCTGCCTAAGGGCGTTGTGTTGGGAGTCCGGTGGCTTCCTCTCCAGGTGCCTCGCCTCTGGGTGCAGACAGACAGGGGCGTTAGAGTGAGGATGGCCGTCTCTGGCAGCCGGGTGCCCCCCAACCCCAGGGCTCGGGATCTGTTTTACTCTGATCATTTCCACGGCCAAGGGTCCATGGGCAGAGACGTTTCTGAGCTATAGTTTTGGAACATGAACCAGGAAACAGCTGGAATACAGGCTCGGGACCCCGGCAGCGTCCTCTGGAGCTCACAGTGGGGTCTCTGCAGGGCTCCACCTTTGGGTTGCTGTCCCTACACCCCCAAAAGCAAGTGTCCCCTTATCAGACAGTAGGACCCCAGGACACAGTGTGGGGCATGGGGTCCCGGGCAGCCTGGGTCCTGAGTCTGATCCTTTCTCACCTTCTGCTGTCTGCTGAGCTTGGACCACTTTAGCCTGGGGTGAAAACTGGTAGAAAAGAATCTTCTGGCTCTTTAATAAAGCACCTGTTTTCCATTCTTAGAATTTTTTTTTCCAGACTTCAGGCAAAAGTGTGTTTTGTTTTGTTTTTTCTTGGCAATTTGGCAAGAATTCCTTCCTCTCTGCTTCCATGGAGCTGCTTCCACCGGAAGCTGTCTCTGGATTCAGGGTCCCATGGAGCCGCACACGTGACGCCCTGATGTTCCCGCATGTCCTGCCTTGGCCAGAGAACATGGGACACCAGCTCATCTGCAGCCCTGCTGCTGCCTGGCCGGGAGTCCCCGTCACCCTGGGGCCACCTTTTCACCCCCGAGCCCCCACTGGAGCCGCGGTGGGCAGCAGTGTCCTTGGAGATCATCTGATGTGAGCGTCTAGCTCCAAGGTGAAGTCGGGAGCCCGGCTTGGGTAAAGGTGGGACAGGCACCTTGGGGCTGAGGTGGCTGGAAGACCCTGATGGGCGGTGCAGCCCACCCCACAGAGCAAAGCCCAGGACCAGCACTGTTCTGTCTCCATGCCCTCCCAAAGTGTGGATGCGCGCACACACACACACAGTTTTCACTCAGTGTCAATCACAACACGCACGCAACTTTACGCCATACACATTTCTATGTGGCTTTGTGCTTTGTTTTGTAATCATTGTTTTGAATGCTCGCATATATTCCATCAGACGATGGCCCGTCATTTACTAAGCCAACTCTGTGCAGGGGCTGTCAGCTTCTCTGTGTTGGAAACATGTCCCTGGGAATCCTGCCATGGGGGTGACCTCCTGGGTCCGTCCTCAGATGGGCGGGGTGGGTGCTCACCTGGCAGACGGCAGGCCGGAGTCAAACGCGTCCACAGGCAGTGTGAGGTCACAGTGGCTGCTGACCCTGCGGCTGTGACGTCACAATGGCGCTGCCGCCCACAGCCTCCCAGGACACCCCCCGCCCCGGGCACCGATCCCCTTCCCACTGCAGTGTCAGCTGCAAGGGCAGAACTGGTCGCTGTCTGGACCACAGCCTCCTTCACTGTCTCTAGTGCATGCTGACTCACAGTAGGCACTCGATAATTTTGTTGAATAAATTAATGAGTTATGGCTTCTAATCGAGCCCACCCCACCCCCTGCCACTCACACTGGAGGCTTCAGAGTCTGAAGGAAGTGGCTCCATCCCACGTCACGTGACCGTGGGCTGAGCGGACGAGCCTCGCTTCAGACACCCAGCCTCCTGCTTCCCGAGACGCCTCCCATCCGTGGGTTTCCTTAGTCCTCTGTTCAGTCGGCTTCCGCCTTGACTTTTTGACAACTGAACACCTCACAGGTGGGACGGTGTCCATGGACGTCATTACATCAGGAACCTCATCGAAGAGGCCTCTGACGTGCCCATTAGAGAGATGCCCCAGTCTCACACCTGTGTGGAGAAAATCACCAGATGATGGACCGACCTTAAGGAAGCCTGAGTGCTGATGCTTTTGAACTGTGGTGTTGGAAAAGACTCTTGAGAGTCCCTTGGGCTGCAAGGAGATCCAGCAAGTCCATCCTAAAGGAAATCAGTCCTGAATATTCATTGGAAGGACTGATGCTGAAGCTGCAGTACTCTGGATGCAAAGAACTGATGCAAACTCACTGGAAAAGTCCCTGATGCTGGGAAAGGTTGAAGGCGGGAGGAGACGGGGACGACGGAGGAGGAGACGGCTGGATGGCGTCACCGACTCGATGGACGTGAGTTTGAGCTGGTGATGGACAGGGAGGCCTGGTGTGCTGCGGTCCGTGGGGTCGCGGAGTTGGACACGACTGAGCGACTGAGCAAGAGCAGCAGACAGACTGACCGGCAGGCAGAGAGAAGGAGGAGGACTGCTGGCCTCTGTGTCTCATTGAGCCGTGACCCTGCGGACTGGGGTTTGGTTTTGCTTTTTCCCTGAATTTCATCCTCCGTCTCCCCACACGCTCAGCATCTGGTCAGAGTGCCGTGAACATCGTCTACAGAAGAAACGCAGGGTCTTACAAGGAGCTGAAGTTCGAAGAAAAGAAAACTACGTGAAAACAAAGCCTCTCTACATCCCAGTGACCGAAAACCCAGTTCTTACCGTTTTTTCTCTACTCACAGCTATTAAAATGCTGCTCATTGAGTGTGTAGGAGACACTAGACCAATCTGTGGGTCGGGAAGTTCCCCTGGAGGAGGAAGTGGCAACCCCCTCCAGTATTCTTCTCTGGAGAATCCCATGGATGGAGGAGCCTGGCGGGCTACAGTCCACAGGGTCACAGAGAGCCAGACACGACTGAGCGGCTGAACAACAGCAACGAATGGTCGCAGAAAGTCTCGCCCGTGTCCAGGCGGAAAAGGCCGCGCGATGCCCTTCCAAGGCCCCCGGGTCTGGAGGGGCTGTGGGCAGGGAGGCCAGTGCTGCGCAGCGGCATCAGGCCGTGGCTGGGACCTCTCTGAGTGGCCCCGAGAGGCGGAGGCCTCTGAGGCTGCAGGGTCTTCAGGAGCCCAGATTGTAGATCAACGGGAGGCTTGCACACCTCCTCTGGGGGACCAAGTGAGTTCCAGAGGAACGGCCCCGGGCTCAAAGGTGTAGACAGCTCAGCCTCCGAAGGCTGGAGCCTGAGTCCTGGAGGGGGGTGTCTCTCTCTGCTTCCCCAGCAGCCCGTGATCACACAGAACACCCCCGACCCACCCCAGCCACACCCGCTGTGGTCGGCCTCACTGGACCACCAGTAGTATCCGGTCGCATTTTTATAAATTTCTAAGACCATTTTTCCCTCCAATAAATTTCTCCCCTGACTTGAAACCTCTACAGTTCCAGGTGATGTTTTTAACCCCCCGTGATTAGCAGTTCTTAGTGAAAGGAGCGTTCAATTGTGTCAGCAGCGTCTATTCTCACTCACAATCATCATCCTTACTTCTCTCACCTCCCCCCAAAATATGCCGCCCAGGATTTAATTTTCTCTGGCAAGCCTGTCCTGCCACAACAGCCCGTTGAAATGATGGGAAAGTTGAACAGTTTGTCTCAAGGAGAAGAATATGACGGGAGGACAGAAACTGGCTTTGAGCAATCCGTGGAGAGCCTGATGGATCCCAGACACGGCGCCCTTCCCCAGCCGGGACCTGCACACAGCCAGGCCAGTCTTCTCAGAACCAGCCAGGGAGGTGTTCGGAGGGGAAGCAGGTTCGTTTAATGACGGTTGCCATTTCAAGCTCCAGAAGTCAGCTCGCTCTACCCTTCAGGGAAAAGCCATGTTCCACGAAAACCAGGCCACTTGCTTAGAAGAAGTCAGACAGCGCGGCTGGCGCACATCACGCTGTCGGCCCGCGTTCCCGTCAGCGGCCCAGGCTCCCGGGCGAGGAGGGCGTGGGAATATGAACCTGACCCGAGTCCCCGGAGAGAGCTACCCTCACCCTGGGCCCCAGGCCTGGGAGGGAGGCACTGCACACGCACACACACACACACACACGGGCCAGGCTGCACACACACACACACACACGGGCCAGGCTGCAGCCGGACGACAGAGCGACCCCTGCCTAACAGACCACGGGGACCGCTGCACTTGGACACACCCGCCTCTGAGGGGACTCCGCCCTGTCCCCATGTGCTCTGCTCTGATCCCATCCTCCAGGTGCGAGGCCACTGCCCACCGCTGCTCCAGCCCACACGCTGCCTGCTCCAGAATCTTCGGGGGCAGGAGCTTCTTTTTCCCAAATGGCTTCAGAAAAGCCCCCACACGGTCAGGACCTCACCCCTGAGCACCCAGGCAAGACCTGGGAGTGCGTGCCTCCGGGGGGCTCAGGCTGTGCCCACAAGGCCCCCCAGCCCCGGCGACTTAAACGGCAGAGGTTTATCCCCTTCCAGTCCTGGAGCCTGGGTGTCTGAGACCAAGGTGTGGCCAGGGCAGCTTCTCCAGAGGCCCATCTCCCTGGCGGACGGCCATCTACTCCCTGGTCCCCACGCGGTCTCCCCTCTGTCCTTGTAGCTCGCTGACAGCCGAGCGGGCCGCGTACATGATAGGTGCTCGTCTGAGCTCGTCCTCCGAGGGGCTGCAGGGCGGAGGTTTGCGGCTCATCCAGCAAACCTGGGTTTTGTCTCCATGCCCTTTGACCTTGTGCCCAGTGCTCCTCCTCAGACGGGTCTATACCCTGCTGCGCCTCCAGCTGCGATCAGACTGAACACCGGGGCCCTGTTAGCAGGATGGTAGGCAGGGTGTGGGGTACAGAGAACCTTCTGTCATCTTCCTATTAAGTCTCAGACTTTGGTGAGCATATGTGGTTGAATGGTGGCCCCCACGATATATTCACACCCTACCCCTTTCTGAGCACGGCCTTGTCTGGAGAAAGGGCCTTTCTGCTGTGATGAAATCACAGATCTCCAGACGGGGTGTCTGGGGTCATCAGACCGATCCTGAATCCAGCGATGTGCCCCTCCGTGAGGAGAGGACACGGACCCACAGAGAAGAAGGCTCTGTGGTGACGGAGGCGCAGTCTAGACCCCAAGGGTGACTCGGAGCTGCCGGAAGCTGCAAGGGCAGGGAAGGGCCCTCCCTAGAACCTCTCTGGGCAACTTGGCCCTGTCACCGTGATTTCAGAGAGGGAACGGATACCTGGTTTTGGAGGGCACCGCATTTGTAGCTCAGACGGTAAAGCATCTGCCTGCAATGCAGGAGATCTGGGTTCAATCCCTGGGTCAGGAAGATCCCCTGGAGAAGGAAATGGCAACCCACTCCAGTATCCTTGCTTGGGAAATTCCATGGATAGAGGAGCCTGGCAGGCTATCATCCATGGGGTCGCAAAAAGTCGGACACGACTGGGTGAGACACGTTTGTGGTGCCTTGTTATGGCGGCCCCGAGAAGCTGGCAGAGTGGACCTTGGCTGCATCCTTCACTGTCTCCCGGAGCTCGCTCAACCTCACGTCCATGGAGCCGGTGACGCCATCCAACCGTCTCATCCTCTGTCGCCCCTTCTCCTCCTGCCCTCAGTCTTTCCCAGCATCAGGGTCTTTTCCAAGAACTCGGCTCTTTGCATCAGGTGGTCAAAGTATTGAAGCTTCAGCTTCAGCATCAGTCCTTCCAATGAACACCCAGGACTGATCTCCTTTAGGATGGACTGGTTGGATCTCCTTGCGGGTATACGGGTCTTAACTGCATTTCTCAGATATGCCTTTCTCTTGAAATGTGTTTTGATTTTTGTATTTCAATTTTGTAATCAATGATTACAAATAATTGATTTTTGTATTTTCCACATTTTCTTGTAAGGATGAAAGCAATGACATCCAAGATCTTAACGTGTTGGAGTTGAAACTGAACGTCCCCATTAGTCGTTGCTGTCCATGTATGTCATGGCTTTTTTCTGTAACTATTAAACCTCACTCGAGGACGATCGATTAGCTGGTCAGTTCATCCATTCAGTCCTGCTGTGGTCATCCTCTGCCAGGCTTCGGAGACTCAGAAAGGTCAAGATCTGGGCTCTCAATGGCTTCCTTCAGGAGGGGTGAAATCAAGAAAGAGCGACTTGCTGTGAGGTTTGTGGCTCTGAGAATCAGTTGTCCGCAGTGTTTCCACTCGAGCGGGGGTGTGGTGCGCCTTCTCCAGGCTGGTCCTGAGGCAGGGAGCTTCCTGGACGGGGCTCAGTTCCAGCTGAGGACCAAGGCCCGGGGGGCCAAGCCCCCACCTGCCACCAGAGAAGGAGGAGGAGGAGACTAGAAACAGAGGAGGTGCTCGGGTGTAGCTCTCCCTGTGTGAGAGGCGGGAAGTGGACACAGAAGCCTGATTAGAGGAGGGCAGGGTTTTCAAAGAGCGAAGGCCGATCAACCGCTGGATTCTTCCCGCTTTGCTCTGAGCAGCTGCCGTGGGCGCCTCCAGCCAGTGGCTCTGTCCTGGGGTCTCACCAGTGGCACTAACAGCTCAGTCCTGTTGGCCTTCAGTGCTTGGTTTCCGGTATCTTTTGGATCCAGTCATTTGTACGGGAGGTTTTTTGTTTTTGTTTTTTAAAGAAACTTTAGGAGCAACATACTGTCTGTGAGCAATTTTTAAAATTAATTTCTAGTTTAATGCATTAGAATTAACTGATATTATTGTTGTGGTCTAACATATAATCACTATTTTGCAAATGTCTCGTAGAAGCTTAAAAGGATGAAATAATAATTTAGTATGATAGTACGTTTGATAAAAATGCATTAATTCAGCATTTCAGGAAGGCTATTCAGACTCAACAGATCTCTCATTTGTACATTGTTTATTTGACACATAATCTCCTATAAATGGGTTTCCGCTCACCTAAATCTGTAATTCTCAAAGTGTCTGGTTGCATACTGTGATATTGGTATTTAGTATAAAATATTCTACTGACCCACCCTGAGTGATGCAACACCCTCTCATCAACACACAGCGACCCTCTTTGTCCACTTGTCGATGACTTGTCAATGACTGTCCTTGAATGTGACCTTTATTTTTTAGTTTATCACAGCTATTGAATGCATTTCCGTGTGCTCTGCAGTTAAGTCCTTGCTGTTTACCCATTTTACATGTAGCATTTTGTGCCTGCTAACCCCAGACTCCCAGTTTGCCCCTCCTCCACGCTGCCCCTCTTGGCCACCGCACGTCTGTTTTCTGTGTCTGCGGGTCTGCTCCTCTTGTGCACGTGGGTTCATTCGTGTGGTAGTTCAGAGCCCACCTGCAGGTGACATCGTACGATATTTGTCTTTCTCCGTCTGACTTCCTTTACTTGGCATGATAGTCTCTAGGTTCATCCGTGTCACTGCAAACGGTATTATCGCATGGTCTTTATGGCTGAGTCATATTCTGCAGTGTAAATGTACCGCATCTTTCTTCACTCCCCTGTCGATGGCCGTTTAGGTCGCTTCCTTGTCTTGGTTTTTGTAAATAGTGCTGCAATGAACACAGGGGTGCGTGTATCTCTTCAAATTGGAGTTTTCTTAGGATACATGCCCAGGAGTGGGATTGCTGGATCATATGGTAGCTCTATTGTTAGTTTTCTGAGGAACCCCCGTACTGCTTTCCATTATGGCTGCACCAATTTGCATTCCCAACAGCAGTGCAGGAAGGCCCCCTTTTTCCCACACCCCTCCAGCATTTACCGTTTGTAAACTTTTGATGATGACCATTCTGACTGGCATGAGGTGATACTTCATTGTAGTTTTGCTTTTCTGACCTTTTTTTTAAATTAACAGAGCCAGCCTGGCTTTCTTTTCCTTTGCTTGTGCCAGATAAATCTTTCCTGCTGTTTTATCTCCAACCTTCCCACTGCAGTGACAGTATTTTGCAGTGACAGTATTTCAGACCAGGGCTTCCATTCTGGCTACACCACTTAGATTCATGACCTTAGGAAAGCCACTTTACCTCACCTGTGTATTGGGAGCAATAATAGCTATTTGCAGAGCTGCTACAAGGATCACTGAGATGCTGCATTCAGAGAGCATCAAGGAGTGATTTCCAGCTGAGGACTTGAGTGCCAGCCCCCATCACAGCTGCAGGAATCCAGGAGCAAACAATACATGTACTGTTTGCAAGGACTTTCAGGAGGATGGAAAATAGGCATCAAGTACGTAAATACTTCATAAAGGTACCATCAGTACAAACACTTACTTCCTGTATGTGGTAAGAGCATTTACAAGGAGGAAGTCCAACTAAAAAGGCTTCCCCAAGGAAGTATCCCACGATTCACCCAGTAATTAAAGGCCAATACATAGAAACTTATTCTTTAAAATAACTGGCATTAAATTACCACTGTTTTATGTATTTCTGTGTGTTTTACATTTCCCTCTAATCTGCTAGTCTTTGCCATTTAATAGGAGAACTTAACTCATTAATATTTATTGTCATAAAATAATGTTTTGTCTTCTTTCTGCCACTGAAACGCAGAGCTTATTAAGAGAAATATTAACATCAAACATTGCAAAAGCTTGATACCCTTAGCATTTCTGGGGGTAGGGGGAGATGCTGATCTACCACTAAGGAGACAAATGAGTTGAACAGAAAAGTCATAGAAGCACCCAGCATATGAAAAGTGCTCAGCCTCACAAGTAATTTTAAAATGCAAATGGGAACAATTATGGGACTCTTCTCCATCTTTCAAATTGGCAATTTAGAAACATAATATTTGATGTTAAGGAGGTTAGAGTGAAATAGCTATAATCTTCCCCACTGGTGGAAATATCAACTAGAATTGCTTCTCTGCAAAGCAATTCGGTAATATATGGGAAGAGAGTTAAAAGAGTTTGTACCCTTTAATGCCATAATCATACTTGCAAAAATCCTTCCTCAGAGCTACACGGAGCTGGGGGCAGGGACTCCCAACCACCTGAAAGAGTCAGGCTGGAAGTCTCACAAATCCACCCCAACCCAATCTTGGAGGGGAATTTTTGGCTAAATATCAGGGAACCCCTTCTTCAACATGGATACCAGTTTATAGAAAGTTTCTCTTTATGGGTTTGAGTATATGACTTGAAATTTTAATGAAATTTATTCAGAAGACATTTCTCTTGAATAAGAAACAATTCTTGTTTAAGAAAAGATTCTCAGATGTCCAGACACACAGTGAGGGTGCTGCTTTCTGCGTTCTTGCTCCAGGTCCCCAGAAGGCCAGCACCAGGCCTGCCCGAGCTCCCCTCAGATCTGAGCTATGGGCAGCTAGCAGGGACTCAAGTATTTGCCATGACGTCTTCTGTGATGAAAGTGAAAATCACTCCATCATGTCCAGCTCTTTGCGACCCCATGGACTATAGCCCACCAGGCTTCTCTGTACACGGAATTCTCCAGGCCAGAATACTGGAGTGGGTAGCCATTCCCTCCTCCAGGGGATCTTCCCAACCCAGGGTTCAAATCCAGGTCACCCATATTGCAGGCAGATTCTTTACCAGCTGAGCCACAGCCCAAGAATACTGGAGTGGGTAGCCTATCCCTTCTCCAGCAGATCTTCCCACCGCAGGAATCGAACCGGGTCTCCTGCATTGCAGGTGGATTTTTTTTTCCAACTGAGCTATCAGGGAAGCCCACTGATATAAAAATTAAAGATCCTCTTCCCTGTCTCTGTTATAACCACTTTCTATAAGTGGCTGTAAGGCTGTTTCCTATTCAAAATCGTATTCAGTAATAACTAGATATTACCCCCACTGGTTTCTTTCAAAGATAAGTGAGTTGTTGCAAAGGTCACACAGAGAGGCAGGTCCGCCCACACCCCTCCCTCTCTTGAGAATGTTGGTAATAAAGGGGTTTCTTTCAGATCTAGAGTCATGGACCCAACCTAGTCATGACCTCTGTCCTGGATGAGATGCTCAGCCCTTGTGACAATGACCATTCATTTCTTTTCCTTTTGGGGCAACAAGAGGCAGGGTCTGTCCTGCTCTCCCACTAGACCAGGAAGTTAAAAGGACCGCGCCCGCCCCCCTATCCCTGCTTGGTTACATCCCTCTAACGGGCTTCTTTACCCAGAGCCTGTGTTCACTCTTCCCAGCCCATGATCAGCCTCCCAGGACCCAGAATTCCACCCAGTGGAGTGGGCAGAAAGATCACTGCCAGCACCCAGGCCAGGGACCGCTTCACCCAGGGCCACGAGCCTCCTGGGAATCTGCTGCTGCTGCTGCAGTCGTGTCCGACTCTGTGTGACCCCATAGACGGAAGCCCACCAGGCTCCCCCATCCCTGGGATTCTCCAGGCAAGAACACTGGAGTGGGTTGCCATTTCCTTCTCCAATGTGTGAAAGTGAAAAGTGAAAGTGAAGTCGCTCAGTCATGTCCGAGAATTCCAAATTCAACCCTTCACCTCCAGGTCATTACCATGGCACATTCCTCCAAGCCGGGTTTACAGCAGAATGCTCCCTTAACAGACTCCTAACTCAGATATGGTGCCTCTTTCTGCATTCTTGCTCCAGGTCCCCAGAATGCCAGTACCAGGCCTGCCTGAGCTCCCCCTCAGATCTGAATTATGGGCAGCTAGCAGGAACTCAAGTATTTTTCATGATATCTTCTGAGATAAACTGATATAAAAATTAAAGATCCTCTTCTCTATCTCTGTTATAACCACTTTCCAAAGTGCCTGAGAAATGTATTGCCTCCTCTAGTCCATATTTTAGCAAGCAAGCTCTGTTTAAACAAAGAATGATAGCACACTCAAAATCCTTCTGTTTATCCAGAAACTTCAGGTTAAAAATTGAAACATTTAAGTTATGCATCCTGGTGGCATTCTCCCACAGTTAACATATTGGGTTGAGATTTCTCCTGAGAAGTGAAACATGAAATTCAAAATATCTCTCAAGTCAGAGCATGATTATTGAGCAGATAAATCGAGAAAGACATCATTTCTCTGTAGTTAGTAACTGCCCGGGGATGGCACCAGCACAGACTCAAGCAGGAAGGTTCCTTTCTGGGTGCAAAGTCTTTGATCTCATCCCCTTGCGTCCAGGCTGCAGAGAGAGACAGACGGTGGGGGCAGGGCTGGGGAGGTGTTGGGAGGGGGAATCCCCAGCCTTGAGTGGCAGCTTGAGCTATTGTAATGCACTGTTTATCCAATGAGTTGGGTCATTGTCTCCAGAACAGGGCAAGGTGTTTTTGTTTTTAGTGCAATCTGACATAAATTTATAAAGTTTTTACATGAAGTGGTTTAATGGCCAAAAATAAAGAACATATTTTGCCATTTGAAAAATATGTTCCTTCTTCCCCTGGACATTGAGGCTAAAGTCCAGAGAGATTCCTGGCTGGCTCCGCCTTAATCTTCCCACTCCGGTTTTCATGGAAGGCATGGTACATCCAATTAATCATTGATTTGATCAGGTGTGAATTCCAGGCTGATAGTTATGCATCACTTAGCATCACGAAACTGTATCAAAGCCCCCATACACGAGTGTTTTTACACGTCTCCTCATTTCTTGTCATCCTTTCTTGCCCCAAGAGAAAGTTCTTATCACCTCTCTAAAGCGTTTAATAGCTGTGAATTACAGACCCACAGCTCTGCACACCTGTCTAAGCCGCTAGGGAGTCGGAGCTGATTGTTTGGCTTTCTGCATATTCAGTGTCAAGTTTACAAAGTCTAGAGGGCTGGGGCACAAGCTGATGAGTTTTATTCTTATGAAGACCAAGAAGACAGTCGACTTTCAAATGAGTTCATTTGTTCCTGCAGCAATTTTCCTGAAGATTCACAAATGTGACCGTTGATGTAAAAATTGCCCTTTTCTCCAAAGCTACATCCTCCACCTTCATCCTCCAGAGCTGCCTCTTAAGTTGGAACTCTGTGTCACTTGCCATGGCTCGGAGAACTGACTAGAACCTGATACACACGCGCGTCACGCACACCCACACGCACATTGGGCCGTGAGCACTGGGTACGTGTGTGCGTTCAGTCACGTCCAACTCTTTCGCAACCGCATGGACTGCAGCCCACCAGGCTCCTCTGTCCATGGGATTCCCCACGCAAGAATGGTGGAGCAGGTTGCTGTTTCCTTCTCCAGGGGATATTTCCCACCCAGGGATCAAACCCGTGTCTCTTGAGACTCTTACATTGGCAGGCAGAATCTTTACCACTGTGCCACCTGGGAAGCCCTGCAATGTTGAAATTAGGATTTTATCCAGAAAACGGAGAGAGGGTCCACATGCAGTTGCTTTCTCTCTTCACCAACAAGACTTGTCTCCACTCATAGTTCACCTAGAATTAAACTCCAGTTTCACAAGATTCCGGCATCCACACCCAGCACCAATCACCCCATTCCTCTGCGGGCTAAGAGCGCTGCCTGCCACATCAGCAAACAAGGGAGGCCGCAGCCTCAGCCTCTACAGCCACCCTGATGGGGAGCCCCGAGGGACCTCAGGATGGGCGAACACAGGACGGAGGCCAGGACGGCAGGGGGGCGGCACAGGAGTGGTTCCAGAGAGCCCAGGATCTTGCATCTCCCATATGCAGAAAAAGCTAAATTCCTTAACTGGAGAGGTCCGGTTTGCTGTTGTCAGTATTCAGCCGCTCAGTCATGTCTGACGCTCTGTTACCCCATGGACTGCAGCACGCTAGGCTCCTCTGTCCTCCACCGGCTCCCAGTGTCCGCTTCAACAGTGATCTTCCGATGTTCCCACTGCCTAATCTTAGTTGTAAATCCCCCTATACAACCTGGCTTCCCACCCTTGCCTTTTCTGAGCAGTCTTTCAGAGTGATCGAGATGCTATGTCCTGGCCTTCAGCCCTCAATTCTGCCCACCGAATAAAACATAACCCTCCACTTTGAGATTGTGCTTTCTTTTTTCAGTAGACACCTCAGACAAATCTCGCACCAGTGTCCCCGACAGGCATTCTGTACCATCTGAGGATCGGTGTTGAAAACAGCTCCGGAACAAGCAGAAGGCAAGCCCTTCTCCCGGCTTTGATCTGTGAGCAAGTGGTCCTGTGATCCAGCCTGCGGTCAGGGCGTCCATCTGGGGGGAATGGAGTGTGGACCACAGTGCTGACATCACAGGGAAACCTCTCGCCCCCTGGAGGAAGGCGCGACGGTTCTCCTTCCCTCTGACGTGGCCTGGGTGGACAGTGGACCGCCCACAGGGGAGCTCACGAAGGCACCCTGGGTTCCGCAGCACGAAGTGGACAGGGACAGAGATGAACCCGGGGGAGGCGGCTCTCTACCATCAGCGAGTCGGGGCTGGCTCTGAAAGCCCACTGCGGAGCCTTGCCCTCCGGAGGACAGGGCAGGCAGGGGGCCGGGCCCAGCCAGCAAGGCTCGGACCAAGGCGGGGCTTCTGGTGGAAGTTGCGGGGGAGGCGGGGAGGAGGGACCCGCTCCAGCGAGTTCGTCCACAGCCTCTCAGGGCGCCTCCACCAAGAAGGGCAGGGCAGAGAGCAGAGCGCAGGTCAGCAGCAGGGGCCCCGGAGCTTCCCGAGCCCTGTCCGCGGGCCAGACTCTGTGATGCTTGATGCCGTGAGCATCAGCCCATGAGGGAGGCCCAGCTGTCACCCGCCTTGGGGGGTGAGCCGTTTTGGGATAAGGACCAGTGTCTGCTGAGGGCACGCAGCTTGATGGAGAGGCTGGACTTGACCTGGGCCTTCTTCCTTCCTCCGCATCTTCCTTTCTCTTTTCCCTTTTTTCTCTCTGTCTGCCTCTCCTTCTTCTTCCTCCCTCCCTCCCTTTTTCCTCCCTCCTTTCCTGCTGAAGCTTAGCTGATTTCTAACATTATTACTTTCCGGTTAGAGCATCGCCATTTGATACTTTCATAGGTTATACCCTCCACACAAACGCATTATAAAATACTGACTGTGTTCCTTGTGCTGCAATTACATCCTTGTAACACATCTGCAGTAGTTTTGAAATTAAACAGATATTTTCATATTCAAATAGTTCGGGATCACTGATACACTAGAAACTTCAAATGTTCTCAAATTCTACATCGTTTCCGTGAGTAAACATTCAAGCATAAGTGCAGTTTTGGCAGCGTTTAGAAGGAATAGGCATAAGGGAGTGTTGTAGGGAAAAAAAAACAGAGAACTTAAGCAAAATCGTAGACCAAGATTAATGAATTAGAAAATAGTAAATGAATTTCTTATTGTCAAAACAGAACAGAAAGCTCCTTTTATTCTTAAATGCAGAGCGGGGTATTCTGACTAGAAGGCCTTTCTCTGTGCTCTGCTTTGTCTTCTCCCCGGGAAGAAATCTCGGCAGGCTGCTTGGAGCCTCCATCTAGGAGCGCAGGGCAGGGGTTCTCCCTCAGTGAATTAAATGAGCCCTAGAAGGCTTTGGGAAGGCAGGACTGGGGTTAGGAGGCACGGAGGCCCTCAGGCCGGCAGGTCCTCCAGGTGTCCACTCCCCTCTTCGGCCAGCATCCCCACCGCCCCCCATCGATGTTGGCTGACCTGTGGCCCCTAGCTCATCGGCAGTCTTGTGCAAATATTTTTCTTGGTGACAGAGCTCAGAGATAGAGGTGTGGGTCTCAGGAGGGGAGTGTCCCAACCCTGGGCTGGTGAATTAGAAGAAAAAAAGAGAGCACCATTCAAGCAAGATGGCCAAATTAAGACGGTGGTTTCCGGCCGGTGTGCAGCTCCAGTGGGAGAAGACAAGACACAAGTGCAGTGCAGGGGGGCTTTCCGGGCCCAAGACCCTCTGGGGTGCAGGGTCTGCTCTCAGCTCTGTCCTGCAGAACCAGCTCGTCCAACATGTTGAAGGGGACGGAGTATGCTACATCTCTGGCATAAGGAGCATTGTGAGCTGCTGATTTTGAGCTGCAGCAGACGTGGGCAGGAGAAGGCCTGAGATGTCCAGGGGTAAGAGGACCTCCCTGGGTAAGCGTCCCCCCCGGTGCCCCCCAGACTACACTGGGAAGAGGATGGTGACTCAAAACCACAGGAGGCTCTTCTCCCAGAAGACCCGACTTAAACCTGCACATGTAGCTCGTCCTCATCGGCTGAGCTTCCCCGGAGCCTCGGCCACTGCCCATGCCCCACAGTAGCTCTTCCGTCTGCAGCTTAAGATGTCAGTTAAGTACCATTTCCATGTCAGGGGGTTCCCCAATTTTCCTGGGTGCCCTCACGTGGGTTTGAGATATACTGTGAGTATGTTTCTGTTTTTCTCTCACTGATCTGCCTTTGACCACATGGGGGTCTCAGTCAAGAACTCAGAGTACAGAGGGAGAATCATTTTCTCTGTGACATTACTTTTCTGAGCTCGACCCTAGGATATGAATCTGGCTATGTTGGGAGGGGTTATTTATTTTTTTGAATAAGGAAGTAATGAATTCAATTGATTCTTTTCATTGTAGGATGTCTTGGGCTTTTTTTATTTACTTTTTTATGGAAGCATGTTGTTCAGTCACTAAGTCAGATCTGACTATTTGCGACCCCATGGACTGCAGCACTCCACGCTTCCCTGTCCTTCACTGTCTTCCAGAGTTTGCTCAAACTCATGTCCATTGAGTCGGTGATGCCATCCAACCATCTCCTCCTCCTCTGCCACCCCCTTCTCCTCCTGGTCTCAATCTTTCCCAGAGTCAAGACTTTCTCCAATGAGTTGGCTCTTCACATCAGATGGCCAAAGTATAGGAGCTTCAGCAGCAGTCCTTCCAATGAATATTCAGGGTTGATTTCCCTTAGGATCTACTGGTTTGCTCTCCTTGCTGTTCAAGGGACTCTCAGGAGTCTTCTCCAGCACCACAGTTGGGCCGCATCAATTCTTCGGCACTCAGCCTTCTTTATAGTCCAACGCTCACATCCATGCAAGCATGACTGCTAGAAAAACCATAGATTGGACGATATGGACTATAGTTGATTTACAATGTTGTGTTAGTTTTAGGCGAATAGTAAAGAGGGTCAATCATACATATACATGCATATAATTTTTTCAGATTCTTTTTCCTTATCAGTTCAGTTCAGTTCAGTCACTCAGTCATGACCAACTCTTTGTGACCCCATGAATCACAGCACGCCAGGCCTCCCTGTCCATCACCAACTCCCGGAGTTCACTCAAACTCATGTCCATCGAGTCGGTGATGCCATCCAGTCATCTCATTCTCTGTCGTCCCCTTCTCCTCCCATCTCCAATCCCTCCCAGCATCAGAGTCTTTTCCAGTGAGTCAACTCTTCGCATGAGGTGGCCAAAGTATTGGAGTTTCAGCTTTAGCATCAGTCCTCCCAATGAACACCCAGGACTGATCTCCTTTAGGATGGACTGGTTGGATCTCCTTGCAGTACAAGGGACTCTCAAGAGTCTTCTCCAGCACCACAGTTCAAAAGCATCCATTCTTCGGCGATCAGCTTTCTTCACAGTCCAACTCTCACATCCATACATGACCACTGGAAAAACCATAGCCTTGACTAGATGGACCTTTGTTGGCAAAGTAATGTCTCTGCTTTTTAATATACTATCTAGGCTGGTCATAACTTTCCTTCCAAGAGGTAAGCGTCTTTTAATTTCATGGCTGCAATCATCATCCACAGTGATTTTGGAGCCCAAAAAAATAAAGTCTGACACTGTTTCCACTGTTTCCCCATCTGTTTCCCATAAAGTGATAGGACCAGATGGCATGATCTTTGTTTTCTGAATGTTGAGCTTCAAGCCCACCTTTTCACTCTCCTCTTTCACTTTCATCAAGAGGCTTTTTAGTTCCTCTTCACTTTCTGCCATAAGGGTGCTGTCATCTGCATATCTGAGGTTATTGATATTTCTCCCAGCAATCTTGATTCCAGCTTGTGCTTCTTCCAGCCCAGCGTTCCTCATGATGTACTCTGCATATAAGTTAAATAAGCAGGGTGACAATATACAACCTTGACGTACTCCTTTTCCTATTTGGAACCAGTCTGTTGTTCCATGTCCAGTTCTAACTGTTGCTTCCTGACCTGCATATAGGTTTCTCAAGAGGCAGGTCAGGTGGTCTGGTATTCCCATCTCTTTCAGAATTTTCCACAGTTTATTGTGATCCACACAGTCAAAGGCTTTGGCATAGTCAATGAAGTAGAAATAGATGTTTTTCTGGAACTCTCTTGCTTTCTCCATGATCCAGCGGATGAAGTGGTCAAACAGGAGATGACAAGAGTGAACATAGACATTCTAGGAATCAGTGAACTAAAATGGACTGGAATGGGTGAATTTAACTCAGATGACCATTATATCCACTACTGTGGGCAGGAATCCCTTAGAAGAAATTGAGTAGCCATCATGGTCTACAAAAGAGTCCGAAATGCAGTACTTGGATGCAATCTTAAAAACGACAGAATGATTTCTGTTTGTTGCCAAGGCAAACCATTCAATATTACAGTAATCCAAGTCTATGCCCCAACCAGTAATGCTGAAGAAGCTGAAGTGGAACGGTTCTATGAAGACCTACAAGACCTTTTAGAACTAACACCCAAAAACGATGTCCTTTTCATGATAGGGGACTGGAATGCAAAAGTAGGAAGTCAAGAAACACCTGGAGCAACAGGCAAATTTGGCCTGGGAGCATGGAATGAAGCAGGGCAAAGGCTAATAGAGTTTTGCCAAGAGAACGCACTGGTCATAGCAAACACCCTCTTCCAACAACACAAGAGAAGACTCTACACATGGACATCACCAGATGGTCAACACCGAAATCAGATTGATTATATTCTTTGCAGCCAAAGATGGAGAAGCTCTATACAGTCAGCAAAAACAAGACTGGTAGCGACTGTGGCTCAGATCATGAACTCCTTTTTCCTTATAGGTTATTACAGAATATTGAGCAGAGTTCTCTGCGCCACAGCAGGTCCTTGTTGATTATCTATTTTATATATAGTAGCCTGTGTCTGTTTAATCCCAAACCCCTAGTTTATCCCTTCTCCTTTGGCAACCATAATCTATTTTTGTTTTGTTCAAAAGGGAATTTGCATCATTAGTTTTTAGATTCCACATATAAGTGATATCATCAAATATCATATGATATCACTTGGAGATTTAAAACACTCCTGTGTGAGACAGTCTCTCACAAGGGGGTCTGTGTGCTGGGGGTCCCACACACGTTAGGGCAATTGGCCTGCTCTGTGGTGTCTCCTCGGGGGTGGCTCTGCAAAATATCCAAGTGGGACTTTCCACTGTAGAATTTTGTGGTGCTGGTTGGGCCCAATTCCTGGCTGGACGGGCCCTGTTAAATCCCTGCCTCCAGTAAACTCAATCTTGAGCTCTGATCCATCAGAGCCTCCTCTGGGGAAAGTAGCACCACCTGTGTGCAAGCTGAGTGCATCCTGAAGGTGCTGTGCACGCGACACAAGAAGGGCTCCAGGGTGCAGCCGTCATCAAGGGGTCGTCGAGGGAGACAGTGCGATGCCTTTACTTGTCTTCAGAAACTCCAATCATCTCCCGCATTCTGAAAACACTTGTGAATTCAGTCCACCAGTCCTCTGCTTTTATCTTAACAGGATTGGGAGTAAAAGGAGAAGCAAATGGATACAGTGTCTATTATTTTATAGACTCCATTTGAAAGGGTCTGAGAGATGTCCCCATGCGCCTACCTGAAGCCCCCAGAAAACGAGGAGGGCCCGGCCGGACCTCAAGGAGGCTGGGTTCCCATCTCGAGAGGCAACGCAGCCTCGCTAGTGGGCAGCAAGGAGGGGAAGCAGGAATTTTTCCACAGGGCTTTGAAGCAGCTTTTTCATAGGAAAAACATCTTCAGAAGTGAGATTTATAATTGAACCAAGTTCAGGAGAGCCAAGTGTAATTTTAGCAACAAAACTTGATGGCTCCAGAAAAGAAAGCTCAGGGAGGTCCATTAAAGGAGGAGAGGTAATCGGATGAGGGCCGAGCAGGTGGCCCTCTGGGCGCCGGGGAGAAAACGTCTCCGGGTGGAGGAAAGAAAGTCTTCCTGGGGGGGGGATGGGGAAGTGGGGGCACATGCTGAAGGCCTGAGGCTCAGACAGCTTTCATCTGAAATCTCAGGAGCCTCGAGACGCACCAAAAGTCACCCGGGGGAGCATGGTCCCTTAATCCCCACCCGGTGTCCACCTTCGAGGCTCCCCCTTGATGCCCCCGCACCCATCCTGATCCAGGGCCAGCCTGAGGTCATGATCCCCTCCAAGCTGAGCAAGCCCCACCTCACTCACAGCCTCATCCCTGCCCTAGTCACCCTGCTGCCCTCACCCCCCGTACCCTCCCCTGCAGGCCTGGCACACAGCAAGCCTGCCACATCGCTTGGTAGAAAGTTCTCATCACGAGAAGGTGTCTGTCATCAGTGTTTGGTACAAGGCATTGGAAGGACTGATGCTGAAGCTGAGGCTCCCATACTGTGGCCGCCTGATGTGAAGAGCCGACTCACTGGAAAAGACCCTGACGCTGGGAAAGATTGAGAGCAGGAGAAGACGGGGACGACAGAGGATGAGACGGCTGGATGGCATCACCGACTCGATGGCCATGAATGTGAGCAAACCCCCAGAGTGAAGGACAGGGAAGCCTGGCGTGCCGCAGTCCAAGGGGTCACAGAGTCAGACATGACTGAGTGACTGAACAGCAGCAAAATTGGAAGACACCGTTTATCTTTCTTTGCTGAGGTCTTTGTTCTTATTTTAAAGTAACTGGACTTGAGGGAAGAAGAAAATCTCCCTGCAGAGCTTGAGAGTCCATTAGATAAATTATCTGTTGTCTTGTAGATTTCTTCGACATTCCAAATCTGAAGGCACTGATCCTTGACGCGTATACTCATTTCCTGGGGTTTCTATAACCAGTGACCACAACCTGCAGCCCTGGAGGCCGGAAGGCCCCGGTCAAGGTGTCGGCAGGGCTGCTCCCGCTGCAGACCCTGATAGAGCCTCAGCTGGGCCTCTAGGCTCTGGCGCTGCAGGCGGCCCTGGTGACTCGGGTCCTTACAGGACACCCCCAGTCCCTCCTTCAACCTCATATGACCTTCTCCTCCTGTGTCCCCTCTGCTCACACCCAGAGACCCCAGGGTGATTCCGTCTTGAGATCCTTCAGCTCATGTTGTCTGATAGGCTCTTTTCCCAAACAAGGTCACATTCCAGGGTTCCAAGTGCGTGTATCTTGGGAGCATGGGCACCGTCTTAGCCTCGACACTTCGCTGTATCACTCACTCATCAATTAAACCATCACTTACAAAGAGAACGTTTTCCTGGTGGCTTAGATGGTAAAGAGTCTGCCTGCATTACAGGAGACCCAGGTTCGATCCCTGGGTTGGGAAGATCCCCTGAAGAAGGGAATAGCAACCCACTGCAGTGTTCTTGCCTGGAGAATCCCACGGACAGAGGAGCCTGGCGGGGCGCAGCCCACGGGGCCACAGAGACTGGGGCAGGACTGGGCGACTGACATGCGAGAGAACCCGAGTGACGGTCCAGGGGCCAGGAAGGAGCTTAGTCATCTGACCTCATCGCACGAATTCAGTCAGTGTTGACATGACTGCTCGCAGGGACAGGACAGTTTGAGTGATTGCGTTTTACACAGATGTGTAACTTCATCATTTTGAGCTCTAGAGAACAGATCTAATGAGCCCAGAGGTCATTCTCCTGCTGTGACCTGTCCTCACATCTTTCCACGCTGAGGGGGTGCTGTCCACCGTTGCAGGGGGACCACCCTTGCCTGGCCCAAGGTGACACTCAGAGGGTTCACCTGCCGGATGATTGCCCCAGGGGGGCATCACTGATGGAAATGCCATCCCACATCTGAATGACAAGCAGGGGTCTTCTTGCCTTGATACACTGATGTGTTTTCTCTAAAGGGACAGTAAGGATACAGAACTGGCTATCTTTGCTTTTTCTACCAAAAGGTTCAGAGCTGAATATGTGGCTCCAGTTTGGTGCTGATCCTGGTGGCTCAGACGGTAAAGCGTCTGCCTGCAATGTGTGAGACCTGGGTTCGATCCCTGGGTCAGGAAGATCCCCTGGAGAAGGAAATGGCAACCCACTCCAGTATTCTCGCATGGAGACTCCCATGGACAGAGGAGCCTGACGGGTTACGGTCCATAGGGTTGCAAAGAGTCGGACACAATTGAGCAGCTTCACTTTCTTTCTTTCTTTCAGGACTCAAGGTTTAAAGAGCTTCTTTCCCATATTCTCACCGGTCTGAGTTCTGATTTCAGTGGCTTTTTCCCAGATTCTAACTGATGGTTTTATTGATTAATATACTTTCTTCTAAACTACCTCAGACTTTGTGGAGTGAATTAGGGACTGAATGAATGGCTAGCTGGCTGGCTGGTTGCAGATGAGCAATGAGGTGATTGCGTGGACAAAGAACTGGATGGAAGTTCGTGTGGGTGAGTGGCTCGGTGGGTAGATGGACGGCCTGATGGGTGGGTGGTGAATGGGTGAAGGATGGGAGGGTGGATGGGTGGATGGATCGGTGGGTGGGTGGATGGGTGGTTGGATGTATGGCTTGGGCGAACAGAGGGAAGAGTGGCTATTTACAGGAAGAGGGTATTTTGAACCCATATGGATATTTGAATAGATTTTAATAAATATTAATATCAAAAACAGAATTACAACTATTGATCTAAAGCTTGTCAAAACAGAATGCTTCCCACTGCTATAATTCATTGATTATTTTTTGCATAACTCATATTGCTTTTCACTTTCACACATTGGAGAAGGAAATGGCAACCCACTCCAGTGTTCTTGCCTGGAGAATCCCAGGGACAGGGGACCCTGATGAGCTTCTGTCTGTGGGGTCACACAGAGTCGGACACGACTGAAGTGACGCAGCAGCAGCAGCAGCAGCATATTGCTTTATCTTCATTTTTATTTTACTGAAATTAATTTTGTGGGAATTGGGTGTTTGGGTAGTAATTTTAAAACAAATATCTACTTCAACAATCAGCTTGACCATACAAGATTCTGCCAATTATACCAAAAATAAGCACTGGCCTTTGCTTTGTAAATGCAGTATTTCTACACAGACCAAGTTTTTCTAGTTAAATTTCATGAAAACGATGACAATCCCCTTCGCTGTGTGAAGTTTTATTCTCTGCCACATTTATTTTGTGTTATTTCTACCAGCAACTTTCAGTATGAAATAAATAAAATGGGCAGTCCATCTGTTTCTCTTATTTTAAAGAAATTGTGAGAGATTCCTCTCACATATTCTAGAGCTACTTGTGGTTCAGGGTTTGTTTATACTGATGCCAGAGTTTCTGGTGGTTTTCTTTTGGGGGGAGGTAGGGGAAAGAGGTTGTTTGTTTGACCTAAAAGCAAATCGAAGGGTTAAAGCAGGGGTCGACGCATCAAGGTCAGAGGGCAGGTTGAGGGGTCCCATGGGACATGCTGGGAGCTGAATCTGGGGGGCTGAGCCCCAGGGAAGAAGGGGTGCTTGTTCAGTCCTTGCTCAGTGTGAACACAGCCAGGCCACCCCCACCAGGGTGGGTCTGGGAAGGGTGACTCCCCGAGGCAGGAGCCATTGACCTCTGCCCCGACACCCCCCAGTTCTCCTCTCTGTGTGTCACCCTAAAGCCCTTTACCTGTTCCGGGGCCTCTCTTGGGCCCCCTCCCCAGGCTCAGAGCTCCCTCTTAATCTCTGCCTGAAACTTGGCAAGCCTCTATCAGCCTTCAGTTCAGTTCAGTTCAGTTCAGTTGCTCAGTCGTGTCCGACTCTCCGCAACCCCATGAATCACAGCACACCAGGCCTCCCTGTCCATCAGCAACTCCCGGAGTTCACTCACACTCCTGTCCATCGAGTCGGTGATGCCATCCAGCCATCTCATTCTCTGTCGTCCCTGTCTCCTCCCACCCCCAATCCCTCCTAGCATCAGACTCTTTTCCAGTGAGTCAACTCATTGCATAAGGTGGCCAAAGTATTGGAGTTTCAGCTTTAGCATCAGCCTTTCCAATGAACACCCAGGATTGACCTCCTTTAGAATGGATGGGTTGGGTCAGCCTTAGACACTGACTTTTCCTGATCTGGACTTTTCCCCGAGAACTGACCGACCATCACACTGCTCCACACCCACACTGGAAGGGGGACTAGAGAGCTGGACTGCACCTTGCTGGGAGCAGTGGTGACCGAAAGCAGTGGTGGGGCGTCCCTGAGGGGGCCCACTCCCCAGTCCCACCTCCCACTCCAGACTCTCTGCATCCTTCTGCCCTGCTCCCTGCTCCCACTTCTGCAGCCCCGGGTGCCAGTCCAGAGAGCCTTCTGCCTGTGGGACCGTGTCCCTTCCCACATGGGTTTCTCTAGGTCTCCACTTTCCAGGGGAATCTAGAAGTCATTCTTGGGGTCTCCCGGGACTGAGACATTATACCACAAAGCCTGTAGCAGTGTTTCCAGCCACAGTGGCTTTGGGTGAGCTTGGTGACCTCTCTAGATCAACCCAGGCTGCTGCTTTCTGGGCCCTGGGCTCTTCTGGGACAGACCCTGAACCTCTGCATGGGATGTGATCCTGGGAGAAGCTGGAGAGGGTGGGGGCGCAGGGCTGGATGGGAGGGAGGGAAGCAGAGGGCATGACCTCCCCAGGGGCTCGGTACCTTCCACCTTCATCCTCAGGAGTGGGGCAGCCCCACAGAGGTCAGGCAAGGTGGGCTCCAGACAGATGCTGGTGGCACAGGGGTGCTGGAGGGGAGCCATGGAGAGTGGAGGCTAAGGAAGTGGCTCCCAGGGACAGAGTCAGGAAACCCTTCACGTCTGGGGGACACGTGCCCTGGGCCTGAAGATGAACGGTTTCCCTGGAGGAGCCTCCCAGGTAGGGGCCTTCGCACCCAGAGAGCCAGGACATGCAGAACAGGAGCCAGGAGCTAGAGAGCTCCCCCAGGTCCCCACTGCATCACTGAGGAGGCGCAGCAGGGCCTGCACACAGTTCCTTAGCAGCCAGAGGGCAGCATCACCAGCTCTGAGGGCCACCAGACCTCCTTTGCAACCAGCTCAGAGGCAGCCACAGGCAGAGAGGGGGCAGAAGGGGGCAGCCTGTGCCAATAAAGCTTTATTCACAAACAGGCAGCGGCAAGCCAAGGTCTGCACAGGTCTGCCCTGGAGACCTTGGGGCTCATCCAGGGAGCAGTGGAAAGAGGTCAAGTGTCCCTCCAGCTCTCAGAAGAGGAGACAGAGTCGCTGGGACGTGGGTCCCCAGGGAGCTCTGGACTGCACTGAGGGCGCCTTTGCCGTGCAACGTCCTTGGTGATTATTAATCACGGCGACGAGCCTGGCAGCAGAAACCTGGCCTGGGGACAGCGCCTGGGGACAGCGCCGGGATGAAGAGGATGACAGAGTGAGTACAAAGAATGAAAATTTATCTCCCCTTCTTTCTCAGGCCCGTCTGGGTATAACAGGCACTCGGGTACGGCGCCTCTGATTCATGGCTGGGCGACTCTTCTGTGGAGTTGGCTAAATATTGGGTAGCCGGTTTTGACTTGGAAATGCAGCATTTGAAATATCTTCACTTGACCAAGAGGCCCCCAGTGACATTAGAATAATGATGATGGCATACTTTGCATTTCGCTGAGAAGTGCGTTGGAATAATACCGCTCACGTCGGTCTGGCCCGAGATGGTGATTTAGGACTGAGGCTCCAACTGGGGAGAGATGGCGGCGGGCTTCTGTCTCCCTCCCCATCAAAGGCCCAAGAGGAAGAGTGTTTCATTTTTACCGCGGCTTTTCCGTCTGCAGGGAGCCTTATTTCTCCTTAACACGTTTTCGGAAACCCTGCTGTGGGCTAGATTTATGGAGTGGAGAGAAGCCCCTGGGAGCCGGAGCGGGGACACCGGACCCGCCGAGCGAGCACACGCTCTCCTCTGACGTTTCGCTTGGCCGAAGCCTCTCTGGATACACCGCGAGGCTGGTGTCAGGGTCCCAAGACTCCAGACTGAGCACGAAGCACTCTCTGGTCCTCCCTTTGGGGCCCAGATGTGTGCTTCATTACTGCACTGCTTTGTCTGTTCCTTTGCCACAGCACCCTTTCCAGCACACAGGGCTGTTCCCGGGATCCCAGGGCCGAGGAGCGTGCCCACCTCTGCCAGCCTGACCCGGCCCTGCAGCTGACCCAGCAAGAGGAGCCAGCAGTGCCTGGACAGACGGACAGTGGCTGGTCCAGCGGGAAGGTCATGCAGGAAAGGGGACAGGAGTACAGGGCCGCATGGGTAACCAAGGTCTTCCTGGAGGTGGCCCTTGAGCCCAAGTCAGGAGCACTGGGGGTGCAGGTGGGTGACGCCCAGGCCGCAGGGGAGCAGCTGAGGTGGCGTGTGAATGACCCAGGGGTGAGCGGTGGGGAGGGTCCCTGAGCGCAGAGGGACCTCGGTCTCAGGGATCTGGAGGTTCTCAGAGATGACCGGGCCCACGGCAGGTCTGCAGTGTCTCTTGGCTATGATGTTTTACCTGGTCCTGAGGCTAAGGCATATGTGGATGTTCTGGGGACAGTCCCCTGGTCGCGGCCCCACGTCTGGAGAGCCGGCATCACAGGAGGTCAAGTCGATGCGTCCCAAGCCTGGGGGGGGAGCAGCCTTCGCCCCACAGCAGCCAGATGCAGAGGGAAAGCTCCAGGCTGCCCCTCCCCTGGAGCAGAAGGACGGCATCAGGGAGGACCATGCCCTGCTCCGTGAACAAGACCTGGGAGCTGGCGGGAGGCGGCCACGTCCTGGAGCCTGGATCTCGGGGGCCCTCCAGGATCTGGGGCCTGTGACACTGAGCGGGTTCTTCCCAGGGCTCGGGAAAGGAGGAGGGTGATTGGAAAAGGGAAGGCCTAGGAGGCAGGAGGGTGGAGGGAGGGAGGGAGTCAAGCCGTGTGCGCCTTCAGTGCACAAAACCCCAGGCGCTTCCTGTCTCCTGTCTGTGCTCCGCCGCCTTTGGAGGGAGTCTGAGTCCGTGACACAGCGGAACCTGGAGCGTCCTTGTGCCCAGGGGCCACGAGGTGCCACCCTGGGTCTTCCCACCCATCACCCCCCTCAGCAGTGCCTGAGCAGTGGTTAGGAGTGGTGCCTCGGTGGCAGCCTGGCTCTAGGAGATGGACAGTGGCCCACAGCCCTGGGCGGCGAGGGCATGGGGCTGGGGGGTGGGGGGCCCCGGGTGGGCTTGGCCTGCACTGTGTCTGCAGGCGGCCCACAGGCTTCCTCCCGCACAGAACCCATCCCTCCCGAACGGAGGCAAGGCCGCCATGGAATGGAGCCTGGGGAGATAACGGAGATGTAGGCCAAGGGGAGGGGGCGATCGGACAGCTGGGGGGGGGACACTGCAGCACCTGCAGCTCGGCAGGTCTCCGCACACACTCCAGCGGCTCCCAAAGCAGGAGGGACACAGGAAGGCCTCACGTGAACATGGCGAGGCTGCCACCAGGGCGGCCTGGGCCTTGGAGCTACCCAGCCAGGTATCAGGAGGGCCGGGGAGGCAGGGGTATGCCCCAGAGTTTTGCATCAGCTGCTCTGTAGCCTCGGCATCCCGCCCAGGCTCCATGAGGGTCTGGGGTCTGGGAGGCAACACCCAGTACTGCGACCCAGGGCCACCTGCCCCCCAGTAGCGGGCTTCCCGGGTTGGGGGCGTTGGTGGAGCCACGAGTAGCACAGCAGACAGGAGCAGCAGCCCACGCCCGTCACGCAGAGTAATGAGCTGGATTTATAGAAAAGGAAACACAATACAATCCGCGTAATGGCTGTTGACAGAGATCTGGGCTGTTTGTTCTAGGATATTAAATTGACAAACAGCAAGGGTTCGCCAGGCTCCCGTCTCTGATTTGCGAGCTCCTGTCGAAAGGTGTGTGCGTGGCCGCGCCAATCAGAGGACGAGGCTGACCCGGGGGGATGAGCAGGGCCATCCTGGAGGCCTCTGCTTGCAAACACCTTCCAGAGCTTGCTCCCCAGAGGAGCGCCTCACCAAGGAAGCAGGGTGGGAGCATCACTGCTTGGTTCCCAGAGAAAGCAGGCCACATTTTGAAAAATTTAATTAAGACCTGAGATCAGGTTTGTGTAATTAGATTGAGGCTGTGAGTAAGCGTGGTGATGGATGGGCAGGGCGTCATCACTGACACCCGGGAGGTGAGCCACGTCCCCCAGCAGCCCCCACCGCCTGAATTCGGCATCTCAGGTGTGAAAGACGCTACCGACACTCCTGCTGCTTTGTTAGGGGCTGCTTTTTAGTCTCAGAAGAATGTCCGCTGGGCGCGAGCAACCTCCAGAGGGAGAGGTGGAGGGGGAGGTGGACCGCTTTTCCTGACCGCCTCGCGCGCGCTCAGCCCTCTCCACACTTGGGTCTGTGGTGCCCAGCACCCTTGCCCTGGCGGGAGGCAGCCCGGAAGGTCAAGAGCCCCCCGAGGGACTCCGGGCAGGCTGCAGAGATGGGCCACGTGCCTGGAGGACCCTCCTTCAGCAGATAACGGACACTTAGCGGGAGAGATCCAGTTAGATGGGAAATTATGGCTTCCACGGTAATTTACTTAAGGAAATGGAAAAGATAAGCTAAAGACCCTGGTGAGGGGGTGAATTTTGAAGGAAACAGGAAGATGGCATCCGGTCTTTTTTTTTAAAAAGAAAGAACACATTTCGGTGAGAAGGAAGAGGGACAGGCAGGAGGACAGAGATGGTCCGGCCTCAGGACAGCAGAGGCTCCCTGTCCACCGGAAACCTGCCTCCATGGGCGCAAGGTCCCTGAGAAGCCACGGGGCCCAGAGGAAGCCTGTGCTGTGGTTCGGAGCCCTCCCCGGTGGCTTGGGGCTTGTGCAGCTTCGGACAGCCTGGGGGCACATCTCAGGAGCAGAGAGCAGCTGTGGTCAGCTTCACGGGAGCAGCAAGAAAGGACGTGAGCAGAGAGACACTCTCCCAGCGAGTTCACAGAACAGGAGAGGTGAGCCGAGATAGGCAGGCCAGGAACCCGTTCAAACCCCTCTGTCCCAGCGAGCTTCGGAGCCACCCGCGTCTGCCCCAGGCAAACCAAGGCTGGTCTGAGAAGTGTGACAGGGCTCAGGGACAGATGGCTTTTAGAAACAGTCTGTTAGAGTCTGCAAATTAAAGACCTATATGCAGTTAAAAACCAACAAAGGGGTCCTTTGCTGCAGCGATTCCCTGACCCCAGCTGGAGGTAGAACAGCATCCTTTGGAACACGCACCTGCACTCAGCCTTTTAAGGTCGCGTGGCCATATCATCCTAGGAGTCCTGAGAAAGCCTCTGGCAAGGAGGCTCCACAATCGACATGGCCTTTACAGACCAAAGGGCGTTCCAAGAGCCTGAGGGATTGTTCCACCCGGTGGGTTAGACCCACACTCTGGAACAGCACTTAAACCACAGAGTGATGAACAGAGTCCTGAGCGGGCGTTTCCATACTTGATTCACCCCAAGGCGCCCTCTCCTAACCTCTGGGCAGACCTTCCCTCTCTCTCTCTCTCTCGCCCTGCTCTGCCTTCCTGCCCGGTCGGGATCCCTCAGCCCCTCTTAGAAGCAGGCCCTTTCCCCTGTTTTGGCAGGAGTCATGTTGGACGGGTCTGCACTTTGACCACAAACTCAAACCTGACAGAAGAGCTTGTTGGTCACAAGCTCCCTCCACTGGAGCAGACAGGGCCCGACTCCACCAACGCCCGAAGCAAGGCCCCCCAGACCCTCACAGCGGAGGAGCCGCTGGTTGAGGACATGAGCTTCTTTCCAGAAAGAAGCCCGGGGAAGCCACCTCCCCATTCCTGAGCACGCTTGGTTGCAGTGTGATTTATGGTTGTATTATTCCTAAATCTCCGCAAAGATGTAAACAGGGTGATTGTGCCTCCGTAAGATATTAATAACTTAATGAGTCTGTGCTATTTGTTTATGTAAATGGATAATGGAATCTCTGCAGGGGCCAAATATGATATTACAATCTGGTGATTCGATGACTCTTGTCACAGACACACACACACTCCCAGCGCGCTCTGGAGGAGCTAGTCCTGAGCACGAACAGGGTGGGCACAGCTCACACTTCCTTCCAGGGCTCTGGGAAGACTCAGGGTTGAGGCCACCCTGCAGGCTCCGGGGAAGGGGGCGCTGGACCCTTCTTCCCTCCTCTCCCCGCCCCCTCCTCCCAGGAAGCTCCGAGGCCTCTGCACAGCCCCCAACCCCGTCCTCAGCTGGATGGGCCTTGCGTGTGTCCCCAGCCCTGGACCGTCCTCCTCTCCCTGCAGACAGTGGAGCTGGACAAGCACCCACATCCTCCCCGTCAGAGCACTAGGCCCCCGAAACTCTGGGCTGAAGGGTGACCCCAATCCCCCACCAAAAACCTAGGAACTCGGAATGTGGCTGTGTTTGGAGATGGGCTTTGAAGATGTAAATAGGTTACAGTGAGGTCCTGTGGGTCCTGATGCTCTGGTAGGTGGTCCTTATACAAACAGGAGGTCAGGACACAGAGGTGTACAGGGCGTCCCGTGAGGACGGGGCGTCAGGACACAGATGTGAACGGGGTGCCCATGTGGCAACAGGGCACAGTCCCTAACCTCCAGCAGGAAGGTGTCAGGAGAGGGGGTGTTTTGGGGCAGTGACCAGGTCATGAGGGTGGGCCCCCACAGAAAGATTAGTGTCCCGTGTCCCACGGGAATGAGATGCCACGCCCCCTCTCCCTCTGCACCAGAGGACAGCGTCCTTTCCCAGCACTGCGTCTGCTCGGGGTCAGCCCCTCCCCTGCACTTGCCAGCACTGCCCGAGCAGAGGTGGGAGGGGGCTGTGTTCCCGTGCCTCTCCCCTCACCAGGGGGTGCACAGTCAGGTCCGAGGGGCCGTCTCCATCCTCAGGAACCTACAGGCCACAAGCTGGTCCCCCTGATCACCAAGGCCTCATCTCCCCGGGGCTGGGAGGGGAAGATGGCTGGCAGGGCCATCTGATGGTCTCTGGCTCCACCCAGGCTAAGGCTGGGGGGAGGTGGCCTCACCCCCCTCCTCCTCAGGCTCTGCAAAGCCAGGCGGCAAGGATCCAAGCAGGGCTCTGTGTGCCCACCCTTCCGTGCCTCCATGCCCCCCGACCCCGAGTCACGGGACTCGCCTCCCCATCCTCCGCCCCCACTGCTGCCCGCCTGCGTGAGGACACGAACACGCATCCTTTCGCTCCTTCTCTGCTGTCGTTTCTGTTTATTCGTGAGCTGCCGTGTGAAACAGTTACAGTTCAGATTTCTGCTGTGGATAAACAAATACAGAAAATTAGCAGATGTGTTTTGCAGATGCACTTCACAAAAATAACCTCCTCCTGATGAGTAGGAGCGTCAGGAGGCTGAGCAGTGCGGGGCCCTGAGCACCGCTGGACGACCTTTGCGGCTTTAGTGGGAGGAACCTGAGATGGGAGGAGGGGCGATGACCGGCCAAGGCCGGAGCCGGCGGCCAAGCCTGCTGTGGGCACGCGAGAGGGTGTCCGAGCGGGCACAAGCTGAGGCCCGGTGGGACAGGAGGGCAGCAGCCACGGCCTCGGGGCTGCGGCTGGACCGGTGGCCGCGAGGTCCCCTGGAGCCCCGGGGGTCGGGGAGAGGGGAGACAGAAGACCCTGGAGAAGATGCCAGAGTCAGGTGTCAGGGCATCCAGGGGATCAGGGCAGCAGAGCTCTGACCCCAGGAATGCCAGCAGGGACGAGAGCCTGAAAGCATCCCTGAGGAGACAGGACACGTCCCTGGTGACACACAGCCCTGCGGCACACCGTACCCCAATTTAAGATGCCCCAGACCGTGGGCAGCTAACCTCTCAGTCCTGGGAGACAAGGGACACAGGGAGGGGGCACCCGGACACCCCCACACAGCCACCTGCACGCAGAAACGCAGCCACTCGTGTGTGCACGCACGCGCACTAGTTCACCCCCAGCCTCCACGGTGTCCTGCAGCCTCCACGGCGTCCTGCAGCCTCCACGGTGTCCTGCAGATGGTGAGTGAACGGAGCCTCCTTCACATGCAGGCCTGGTCCTGGGAGGGGGCACTCGGTACAGATTCTATTTCTTCTTCCATGAAAGGGTCACAGCCTCCCAGGGATCACTTAATTTGCCTTTTCTTCCAGGAGTGACTGCTACACAGAGGAGCCTTTCTTCTCGTCTAATTTTACCCCCAAATAAAATAAAAGACTCAAAGAATATCAGAAGTGCTTCAACCCCATCACCTGACACCTGGGGGGAGACAGGAATGGTCCAGGCCTTCCATTCAGGAGCGAGGGGTGGGGGGCGAGGCCACAGAGGGATGGGGAGGGTCCCAGGGAAGGGGGGGACTCAGGGACGGAGGAGCAGGCCCAGAGATGGGGGGGACTCAGAGATGGGGAGGGGCGCCCAGCAATGGTGGGTGCTCTTGGGGCTCCCACATACCCTGGGGGCCACTTGCCTGCCAAATATGAGCCCGTGTAAAGGAAAGGGGGCTCTGGACGCCTTCTCCATTCTCGGGAGGGAAGGAGGCTGCCATAGAACCACCCCACAGCGCCAGCAGCCGGCTGCTTGCAGCTGAGATCTAGCAGACAGGCCGGGCCCTAACAGGCTCCAGGCAACACCCGGGGTTTGTGCTGAGCGCCAGCTCTCCTGGAACCTGGAGTTTGGGTGCCGGCCAGGTGAGACCAGCTCTGGGACACACCCCCGGGGCAGGCTGCGCCTCACGCGTGAGGCCACAGCTCAGCACTGGGTGCTGACCACGTCCTGGGTGGCTCTCCCGGCCGGACCCTGGGAGCCTGCCCTGGTCTGCAGGCTTCATCTGTGTACCTGCCCTTTGCCGACGTGCTCTGTCTTGTTGCCCTGACATGTCTTAGCTGTGAGGACGGCAGACTGAGTCTTACGGGTCCTTCCAGGAAATCATGGAGCCTCGGGGTGGTCCTCAGGACCCTGACATGTGCTTCAGGGGCTCAGAGAAAAATGACAAGAGTCCCTAGAGGATGAAGTCCCAGGCCAGCCACTTGGGGTGAACAATGGCAGGTGGGGAGGCTCGCCTCGACGGGTGCTCCTGCGTGTCCGTGGGCCGGTCCAGCCCCGGGGCCACCGGATGAAGTGTGTCTCATGTCTGTGATCCAGGGACTTTGTGCAGGTCTGTAGCCTGCTGTTTTCTTTAACATTGCCTAAAAAGTCATGCTCAAAATTCTCCAAGCCAGGCTTCAGCAATATGTGAATCGTGAACTTCCAGATGTTCAAGCAGGTTTTAGAAAAGGCAGAGGCACCAGGGATCAAATTGCCAACATCCGCTGGATCATGGAGAAAGCAAGAGAGTTCCAGAAAAACATCTATTTCTGCTTCATTGACTATGCCAAGCCTTTGACTGTGTGGATCACAATAAACTGTGGAAAGTTCTGAAAGAGAAGGGAATACCAGACCACCTGACCTGCCTCTTGAGAAACCTGTATGCAGGTTAGGAAGCAACGGTTAGAACTGGACATTGAACAACAAACTGGTTCCAAATAGGAAAAGGAGTATGTCAAGGTTGCATATTGTCACCCTGCTTATTTAACTTATATGCAGAGTACATCATGAGGATCGCTGGGCTGGAAGAGGCACAAGCTGGAATTAAGATTGCTGGGAGAAATATCAATAACCTCAGATATGCAGATGACACCACCCTTATGGCAGAAAGTGAAGAGGAACTCAAAGGCCTCTTGATGAAAGTGAAAGAGGAGAGTGAAAAGTTTGGCTTGAAGCTCAACATTCAGAAAACAAAGATCACGGCATCTGGTCCCATCACTTCATGAGAAATAGATGGGGAAACAGTGGAAACAGTGTCAGACTTTATTTTGGGGGCTCCAAAATCACTGCAGATGCTGATTGCAGCCAGGAAATTAAAAGATGCTTACTCCTTGGAAGGAAAGTTATGAACAGCCTAGATAGCATATTGAAAAGCAGAGACATTACTTTGCCAACAAAGGTCCACCTAGTCAAGGCTATGGTTTTTCCTGTGGTCATGTATGGATGTGAGAGTTGGACTGTGAAGAAAGCTGATCGCCGAAGAACTGATGCTTTTGAACTGTGGTGCTGGAGAAGACTCTTGAGAGTCCCTTATACTGCAAGGAGATCCAACCAGCCCATTCTAAAGGAGATCAATCCTGGGTGTTCACTGGAAGGACTGATGCTAAAGCTGAAGCTCCAATACTTTGGCCATCTCATACGATGAGCTGACTCACTGGAAAAGACTCTGATGCTGGGAGGGATTGGGGACGGGAGGAGAAGGGGACGACAGAGAATGAGATGGCTGGATGGCATCACCAACCCTGTGGACATGAGTTTAAGTGAACTCCGGGAGTTGGTGATGGACAGGGAGGCCTGGCGTGCTGTGGTTCATGGGGTCGTGGAGAGTCGGACATGACTGAGCGACTGAACTGAACTGAACTGAACTGAGAAACAATGATGGAGTTTTTCTTGGGCTCCAAAATCACTGTGGACAGTGACTGTAGCCACAAAATGAAAAGATGCTTGCTCCTTGTAAGAAAAGCTGTGACAAAGCTAAGACAGCATATTAAAAAGCAGAGACGTCACTTTACCAACAAAGGTCCATCTAGTCAAAGCTCTGGTTTTTTCAGTAGTCATGTATGGATGTGAGAGCTGGACCATAAAGAAGGCTGAGTACCAAAGAATTGAGACTTTTGAACTGTGGTGTTGGAGAAGACTCTGGAGAGTCCTAAAGGAAATCAACCCTGAATAGTCATTGGAAGGACTAACGCTGAAGCTGAAGTTCCAATACTTTAGAGCTGACTCACTGGGAAAGACCCTGCTGCTGGGAAAGATTGCAGGCAGGAGGAGAAGGGGACGGCAGAGGATGAGATGGTTGGACGGCATCACCGACTCAATGGACATGAGTTTGAGCAAGCTCCGGGAGCTGGTGATGGACAGGGAGGCCTGGCGTGCTCTCATCCATGGGGTCACAAAGAGCTGGACACGACTGAGTGACTGAACAACAACCCAAACATTTGCACTCATCTTTTAAAGACACAACTTTAATAGCTGCTGAAGGATCTTCAGAGTATAACTGATGGCTGTTGCTGGCCGTTCATTCTTCTAACAAAAACCACGTTTCCCAGTGCTGTTCTTGTGGACGAGAAAAGTGGCCGGTCCAGACGCCACCGTCCCGGATGCACGTCCAGAGATGGAGAAAGATGACAAACAGGTGGACAGGGGGGATAAAACAGAATCATGAGACGGACAGAAACCAGAAAACACTGGGCCACTGGCCATTGTTTCTGCCAAGTGGCGATGGAATTAATACCTCTGAGTTCATCTCAGATCATGTCCTGAAGATAAATTCCCAGACAAGAAATTACTGGCAGAGAAGTGTGCGTGTTTATGGCTCAACACACACTGATCCGGCAACTCGAGCAACTTTTCACTCTCCAGAGGCCTCTCCAGGTCAGCAGCTCCACGCTGAGAGTCCTCTTTGCTGCTTTCACCCGGGCCCCGGGTTCCTCCGGGCCTGGGGGTGCAGTTTACCCCAGTTGCCCGCCTTAGTCTCTGCTGCAAGAGTACGCTGCTTTGGTCTCACAGACTCACAGCTCTCCATGGGGTGGGGGGAGGGTGGGGGCGGGGCGGGACCCCCCCAGAAGGAAGCGGAATCCATGTTCCCTGTGCCCTCAGGCCCCTTGATTTCCCTGGGAGAGGACGCCGTCAAGGCTCACGTGTCCGCCTTTCTGAGGCGGATGGGCACCTTTCTGCGTCTCCCGTGTTCATTACGCAGTAAAATAGCCCCTCCCTGCCTTTTCTCCTTTGTGTTCACATGGGATCACTTGACCTCACCGCGTTTAAGTGCCGCTGCTGGACACGCGTGCCGACAAGCAGATCACAGACCCCTCCCCGGCTTCATCGGCATCTTCGAGGAAGCGCGTGCGTGCGCCCGCGGTTCGCCCTGGAGTGGCTTTTAGAAGTAAAGCATAATTTCCGGGCGCCGAGCCCCCGCTGCTTGATGTTCGCGAGCACGCTGCCGGCTCTCTGTGGCTGCGTCTTAAAGCGTTCCGAGGCTCGTTGCCATCGGCGTCTCCGGAGAACAGACGGATGAGCCCGTGCTAAGACCGCCGCCCCGGCCGCGCCGCGTCTCCTCCCGGGATGCGCTCGGTTTCTGGAGGACGCTCCTGGACCCGCACCGCAGCGGGTCCCGGGCAGCCGCGTGCCCAGTCCACCCCTTCCTGCCTGCCCGCCTCCCTCTCCTCCTACACAAACCTTCCCTCCCGGCCAGGCACCAAGCGACCCGCGTGGCACAGGGAGCTGGTTTCTCACCGGCCACTCCGTTAGGGGCATCGATGCAGATTCCCACGGTGCCCCCGCGGGGAGGTCCACCCAGGGGAGCCCTGCCCTGGCCCTCCTGGACCCCCGAAAGAGACGCTGATTGACAGAGAGGCAGGGAACGTGGGCGTCCAGGCACGCTTACCAGCTGAGGACCCTTTCTGCCCTCTGGAAACGCGTGTGACCTTGGCTTCTGGTAGTTCAGCCGGGTTGACTTAAAGGTTAAGAGAACCGCCTCCGTCCCAAATCTGTCGGTAAATCCTGGGACCACGCAGTCCGCGTTCGCGGCCCCGGGCTGTAGCCTGGCATTCTGCCGCATGCTGTGGAAGCCGCCTGCTCCGGTTTCCGAAGTGCAGATCCGAGGCCCGGCGCCCAGCCTCTGCGGTTCCTGTGGCGTTTCTCCACCTCCGCCTTGAGCCACGGGGGCGGGCAGGCCGCGCTCTATGCTGGGCCGTCCCCAGCGCTACAGGCCTGTGGCTCCCTGGATCTCTGTTCACTGGGAGCCAGTGGCACCCTCCGAGTCTTTTTTTTTTAATTTTTAAATTGTATTTATTTTTTTTGGCTGTGCTGGGTCTTCATTGCCGCTTGTCCTTTTCTGCAGCTGCAGTGCGGGGGCTTCTTACCGGCGTCACTCGCCGCGAAGCACAGGCTCTGGGATGGGCGGCCTCAGCAGTTGTGGCTTACAGGACTATTGCTCCACCGCTTGTGGGATCTTCCTGGATCAGGGCTCAAACCTGTGTCCCCTGCATTGGCAGGCCGATTTCTAACCCCTGGACCACCGGGAAAGCCCGCCCTCCAAGTCTGGATGACCCAAGATGTCTGCAGACATTGCCACTTGCCCCGGGAGGGAGCAGGCTGGTCCCAGCTGAGAGCCCTTTCCAGGGGCATCAGCTCCTCCAAGTGGGGGTACAGCTTGTTCCTCCCCGGCTCCCGGCCGTTATCCCCACGCCTGCGTCCTGCGGACTTGCCACCTCGATGGCACAGCTGGGTTGAAGCTGCCTCAGGTCCCAGCACAGGCCTGGGCCAGGAGTGCCTGACTAGCGCATCCCTCCCCTTCACGCATGGCCTTCCCGCCCCTTCCCTCCTCCGTGTAGCTCCACCCGCACCGGAACTGCTCAGGCTGCTCCCGGCACCTCACAGGCACCCACTGCAGCCCCTGCTGCCCTCACCTGTCTCCACGCCCCCAACCCTGGACAGTCTCAGGGAGAGAGCTCAGCCAGAGGTCTGGGCCAGACCGGGGGACAGGGGGGCGCTGTGAGGGGAGGGGCCTGAGTTCCCGGCCTGTCCTTCCTGTGGACACAGCCAGTGAGGGCCTGCTGGGGGAGTCCCCTGGAGGTTTCACATTATTGGGGGCTTCCCTGCTGGCTCAGCTGGTGAAGAATCTGAGTGCAAGCCGGGAAACTTGGGTTCAATCCCTGGGTCAGGAAGATCCCCTGAGAAGGGAATGGATGCCCACTCCAGTATTCCTGCCTGGAGAGTCCCATGGACGAAGGAGCCTGGCGGGCTACAGTCCACGGGGTCGCAAGAATCGGACACGACTGAGAAACTAACAATCTCACTTCACGTTGTTGGGCCCTTAGCCATGAATCACTCCTCCCTGTGCCTGAATTATCACCTCAGTCCCCCTGCAGGTTCGAGGACCATCCCTCCTAAAGCTGAGGAAGGGGCAGCCCTGGGTGGTCCCACAGCCCAGAAAGGGAGGAGCCAGGCTCAGGGGGGTTTCTTCATCCCTTCCTTCCTCTGCCCCAGCCGCCAGGCGCAAGCCTCAAGCTCCAAGCCCTGAGCCTCAAGTTCAGGGCCGCCCCATGCCGGATGCTGGGTATGTGGTGGGCAGAACAGTCCTTCCCGCCTCAAGACAGCTCCAGCCTCTGTCCCTGCAGCCTCGTGAGCTGGGCTGTGCTCTGCAAACAGTGGGGAGACCCCTCCCACGGGACAGAGGCACGTGTGCCATCGGGGTGCAGTGACTGTTCTGCTCCCACCGGCTCCCCCAGAGGAGGGACCTGACCGACCAGGTGGGGCCAGGCGGCTGTGAAGGAGGAGGGGAGAGGGCTGAGGCCAGGGTGAGAGGGGGACCTGCCCTCCAGGAACCCCCCACCCAGGCCGTCATCCGCCCTCTCCATGTCTCCATGTCTCGGGGGGCCTCGGGGTTCTCCGTGTCTGGTGCCAGGTTGTTGGGAGCGTTGGCTGTGGGTAGTTTGGGGCTGGTGTACACTGTTTTCACATAAATAAACAATAGTCATAAAAACAAAAATTGCCTTTGCTCTGAGTGGGCAGGAGATGCATTTAAGTCAGAGTGAGGAGTGCTCTGGGTGCAGGGCTCCAGCCCAAGAAGACCACACTAGGAGGCTTTTTCCCGGGCCTGCGGCCGGGCAGAGCTGTGCGTCCTCACCCACCAGCGCCAACAATTACGCTAGTTAATGGAAGACAGCCGGGACCCTGCCCCTGGGGCCAGCGCGCCACCGAACCCACGGCTCCACCCAGAGCCCCAGGGATGCCCGGGATGAGGGGTGTACCAGGGACTCCAGTGCCCACAGCCTCCCAACTCAGATCTCGAGGCCGATGAAGGGACGTGTCCTGTGCCACGTGCTGAGTGGGGGCTGGTCCTCCCCCAGCACCTCAGGGCTCCCAAGATAAGCATGTGCTGAGGCAGGTCCCAGGGGCCTCTGCTTCCCTGAGCGCCTTCCCAGACCCAAGATCTCTCTTCCCAGGGAAGCTCAACGCTGGGTTCTAAAAATTTACACGATTAATCATAAATTTCCACCACTGATTTTTTTTTCTTAAATAAGCACTCAGATTTATGGGTGATCATGAAACTCTCCCATCAGATATGAATCAGAGCCACAGAAATGAAGCAGGAATTCTAATGTTTAATGAAACGGCTGACCCCGGCTGAGAAATAAAAACCGGATGCTGTCCCAGCTCCACATCTCGTGAGAAGCCTGCCTCCTGTGATTCTCGTGAGCGGCCTCCGTCCTGTGACTGCTGTGGACAGCCCGGAGTCCCCCCATAATCCCCACCCCAGTCAGCTGAGGCTTCTCAAGGGGCAGAGAAGGGGCCCGAGGGTCAGTCGTGTCCTTCAAGGCAGAGGAGCTGTGACCTCGAATCAGAAGCTTGACCCGCACCCAGACCCTCCGCCAGTATATGGGGTCTTCAGTCTCCTTTAGCTGAGTGTATTAGTCGGGCGTCTCCTGGAAAACAGACCAGCAGGATATATACACTGAAAGAGGTTCATTACAGAACTGGCTGAGACGTCCCAAGACGCGTAGTCTGCGAGCTGGATGCCAGGGGAGCCGGAGGCATAGTTCTAGGCCAGGCTGGAGGCTGAGAACCAGGAGCCCGGGGGACAAATCTGAGCTGGAGGCAGGGGAGGATGGATGTCCCAGCTCAGGGGACAGTGGACGCTCCCCTCCTCCCCCTTTGGGCCCGTGCAGACCCTCGAGGGATTGGATGAGGCCCCCACATTGGGGAGGATCGTCTGCACTGCAGCCAGACATGCCTAGATCGATGTTCAACCTGATACCTGGACACTCGGGGCCAACCTGACACTAAACTTAGCCATTGCACAGAGCAGCGCAGCCACCCTGGGAAGGCACGGAATGTGGAGACCGGCTCGCAGGGGATGCCTCCAGTGCAGGGTCCTCTCCACACTCAGCTCAGCCTGGCCTCGGGGACAGCACGGTCCTCATGGCCGGAGGGTTCTGCCCTGGGCTCCTGTCCCACAAGCTCCACACCGGACACAGCATGTGCCGGGCACGCAACCTGAGTTGGTGTGATGGAAGGACCCTCTCCCCCCAGAGAGTCCGCGGACACCCGGAAGCCCATATGGCTTCCCCTGAGAAACAAAGACGGCGTGACAACCGACATGGGGCGGCCAGTGGGGTTAGCAAGTGATTGTCTCAAGGGCCGGTGGGCGCCGGGCCAGGTCCGGTCAGCATCCTCCCATCACACCAACCCACGCGTGTGTGAACACAGGCGGCAAGGGTGCCTTTGCCCGCTCTGTTTCAGACGTTATCGGAGATGTTCTGTCTGAATAATCCAGGAGCAGGGCCACTCTGCACGGGACTGAGGAAGCCCCCGGCCGGTGCTGGGGACGTGCGTGTGGCCACGTGATGAAGAGAAGCGGGTGAATCCGCAGATTCACGGGAGGATTGCGGAGCTGACCTGGGTCTGCATCACCACCCCTTTCCCAGGTGTCAGAGGCTGACCGCCCGGGAGGTCGGGTCCTCTGTCAGAGACGCCCGGGGGCTGAGAGTCAGAGCCGGGGCTGGCCCAGCCAAGGCCACTCCAGATGCTCGTGCGTGGCACCCTGTGTTGTTTAGTCCCTAAGTCGTGTCCAACTCTGCGACCCCATGGACTGTAGCCCGCCCGGCTCCTCTGTCCATGGGATTCCCCAGATAAGAGTACTAGAATGGGTTGCCATGGCCTTCTCCTAAAGCTCATCTGAGGCAGCCTGGATTCCAGAGGTCAGAGCACACTTGGAGGGCTATTAAATCCAGGCGATGCAGCAGAAATTGCCAGCATCCTTTCCAAATCTGAATACTGAGACCAGAAGCCAGCTCTCCATGCCCGAGAATCCTCCTCCCCTCCGGCTCCCGCGTTCCTGGACCACGCCTCCTGCTGGGGGCTTTGTCCCCCAGCCTGGACCACCACCAGCCCTTCTCAGGGTGGATACCCTGCTCTGCCTGGCCCAGGGAGACGCACATGCTCATCAGCAGCTCTTTGTCTGCCCTCGCTGAGAGGACAGACGGCCGCAGACGCAGCGGCTGGGAGGTCACTTTGCCCCTGCTCTGCCCACCACTACCTGTGTCCCTCGGCCTGGCCTCTAGCTTCCTGAGTCTGGGGCGCTTCTCTGGAGACGAGCCAATGGCCCTGACCTCAGAGGGCCCTGAGTGGGTAAAGAGGGGAGTCCAGACCCTTGACAGAGGCCTAGCCCAGCGGAGTCCTGAAACTGGGGGCTGGACGGGACTGTCCATCACGCCAGGCATGCAGAACCAGGAGACGGGGCACAGCCCAGGAGCCTGACCAAGGGTGTGGGGAGGGAGAAGGGGGCGTGGCTGTGCACGCGGAGTCCGGGGGCCGTCAGGGAACAGACTGACCACCCGATGGGGGGGATGTGGCCACGTCTGTGGCTCAGAGTTGTGGCCGTGCCTGGTGATCCAAGGGTCCTGAGCGGAGGGGCCACCTCCCTGCCCACCACCACCCTCCCTGCCTGAGGACCACCGGCCCTCCAGTGTGGAGAGGCACCTGCCCTCCAGGGGCCTCATCTGGGGCTGGAAATGAAACGAAGGAGGCAGACAGGGGCGGGTCTTCCCAGGCCGGAGAGGCCAGACCTGGTGGCTCTTCCCTGAGGCTGCTGGACCGGCCAGCTCCCCCTCCCGCTGCCGCCCCCGTGACAGCTTGCCCAACACCGGGTGATGAAACGCCGTCGTCCCCACACTTATTCTTGTCTTCTCCGTCTATTTTGGGAAGCGGAGTCTTAGATCAGCAATTAGAAATGTCACTTGTACTTTGGGAAGTGGGGGGGCATTTGCAAAGTCTATAATTGAGAATAGTAATCAAACTCGCTGACAACTTCAACGGTATGAAAATGGTAATTAATTGTAAATTTTTGATGGAATGTATAATATTTATCTATTTTTGAACTTTTTCCTGATCAGCAACAAGCTCTGGTGTCTTACTTCCTTTTTTTAATCTGATTTCTATAGTTAGCATCTTTATTATTTTTTCATTAAAAGTTTCCATGAGGAAGGAGGGAATTGCTTGAGAATGAATGGCAGGGTCAAGGAAAGCTTCAGCGTCTGATCGGGGGGACTGCAAAACAGGCATACGTTGTTCTCCGGGGTTGGGGGCTTCGCTGGATTTGGGGGTGAGGAGCGGAAGGCTGGAGATGGGAGAGCAGCCCGGGGCTCCCCCAGACCCTGCGGCCAGGCAGCCTAGGCAAGGCAGACATTCACACGTCCAGATTTAGGCCGCCCCAGATTAGCACCTGCCTTCCACCTGCACCAGCCCCTACAAGCCCGTCTGTCATTGCAGGTCGGTCACCATGAAGGCGACAAAACCACCTCTGATGTGCTGCAGAAACCACAGACTGGGAGGTTTAGACAACATAAGCTAACTCTCTCCAAGTTCTGGAGTCCGGAATCTGAGCTTCGGGTAGGGAGCAGGGCTGGTCCCCCCCGAGGCCTCCCCGGGGCATGTAGATGGGCGTCTCCTTCCTGTATCTTCAAGTGGTCATCCCTCTGTGTGATTCTGGGTCTTGATCTTAGGTGTTTGCTCAGTCCTGTCCGACTCTTTGTCCCTCCACGGACTGAAGCCCACCAGGCTTCTCTGTTTACGACCTTTTCCAGGCAAGAATATTGGGAGTGGGTTGCCATTTCCTACTCCAGGAAATCTTCCCAACCCAGGGATGGAACTCGCATGTCTTTTGTCTCCTGCATTGCAGGCAAATTCTTGACCGCTGAGCCACTTGGGAAGCTCTTGGGTCTTGATCACCTCTCTTTGTAACAACCCGTCATGTTCAGGGCCCACCGGTGTGATCTCACTTTACTTTAAGTACCTTTTAAAGACTCTGTCTCCAAAATGCAGTCACATTCCGAGGTCATGGGGGTTAGAAGTTCAACACGGCAACCTGGGGGGACACCGCTCAGCCCATAACGGAGGGCAGGGCCAGCAAGCTCTGAGATGCTCATACCCATGAGAAGCCAGGGGGAAGCCAGCAGGGCTGCCTCGTCCCTGCTGCAGGAGAGCCAGGGAGGGAGGCCCAAAGGACCAGCTCTGAGGCCAGCTCTCTGGCAGCTCAAAGCTGAATCGCTCGGCTTCCATGAGCTTCCTTCATCACAGTCACGATGCTCCAAACAGCACTGGAAGAAAGATGGAAAAACCACTTCCCGGCTCTTGCCAGGCTGGGGAGAGAGAAGCCAGGGCTGGCCGCTCACACCCTGCTGTAGCTCACACCCGGTGGTCCTGGGGGCCCTCCTGTTACCTCCCCCCACAGATGATAAACGAGGGGTGCCTGCTGGCCAGGGGTGGAGGCGACAGTGGAGTCTACCCCCCAGGGCCCCCCACCCACCGGGGGCTTGGGGAGACAGGGATGCCGGGGAGACAGTGCATCCTCTGTGCTCTGGGAGGGCCTGTCTCTGGGTCAGAACGTGCACATCTCACCTCAGGCCCTCACGGGTCCCTGCACCCCCACCCGGCCAGCCTCAGCTGTCCAGGGCTCTGTTGTCCTTTTCCAGGGCCCTTGCTCCCACCACCACCCAGGCCTCTGACTTCGTCAGGGATGGGGGCTGCAGGATCTGCCATCTTGGCCCCCCGGCGAGATTGTGGGGGCTGGGGGCTGTTGGAGACACTCCAGGCTGGGGCGCCTGGAGGAGCTGGACCCCGGACTTCTGCGTGCAGTGCCTGCAGGGGGCACACAGGTCTCTGTGCTGGTGACGTCAGCCCCAGGGTACACGTTCCCCAGGCATCTAGCCACACCTCCACTCACCCAGTACCCCCTGAACTGCCAAACCCCATCTTCACAGAGCTCTGTCCAGGGCCGCCAGATGGTCTTGGAAAAGGAATGAGCAAGCAACACAAAGCAGTCATCCAAAAGCAGGAAAAAACGCAGGTCCGCGCACACACACGCGCGTGCACTTGGAACGCAGTGAGCTTCCTGGCCACCATCTATTCTAAATCTACTTTGCATTATAAATTAAGCACGTTTTTCAATCTAATTTTTCATTATGCCTTCAAGTCTCTTTTGCTCCCTAACGAGTTGGCTGCACACATTTGAAATTTTCTACAGCCCAGCACTCAATCTGCCAGTTCATCAGTCCTCAGCCATCAAACTCCTTCCACAAAGGCCTTTGACAGAAGAATTGAAACAGAACAGTGGATGAGGTTGAAGAAATTTGGAATCGCAGATCTGCAGCTGAAAACAAAAATCTATTTGCACTCACCCAGATAGGCTGTTTCTGCAAGTAATGAGGACACACGCTCAGGCCTCGAGAGTCGCCTCATGGATCTTGGAGGAGGCTGTCTATTCCGGGGAAGGTTCCAATGATTAGCTGAGTCCCAGGCACTCCCGCTGCACGGAGATGACCTGGACAAGGAGCAGGGGCAGCTGCTCTGCAGATGTGCGACCTGGGTGTCCATCTGTCCTCTCGCCTGATGTCTCCTGGTCCTCTGTGGTCCAGCCTGGTCTTCTGTGGTCCAGTCTTCCCCCTGTGGTCCAGCCCCGTCTCCTGTGGTCCAGCCCTGTCCCCTGTGGTCCAGCCCAGTCTTCTGTGGTCCAATCTTGTCCCTGAGGTCCAGCCCTGTCCCCTGTGGTCCAGTTGCCAGGCAGCCTCCATGGGCACAGAGCCCAGCCTCAGGAAGCAGACCCCCACCCCAGGGCACAGGCCAATGAGCAGGGGTGAAGCGAGCTGGAGGAGGCTGCCTCTAGCTCCCAGTCCCCCCCCCGCCAGAGTCCCAGGATGCACGGGACTCCTGAGGGTTCACGGGAGCCTGAAATTCTGGTGCCCCAGGATCTCCGCATTGAGGTCAGAGAGCTGAGTGCCGGGAGGCGGGAGAAAGGGCCCCTCATGCATCTTTGAGGCAGACGGCCGAGTCCAGAATATTCCAGCTGTAGCAACACCAGCCGGGGACAGAAACAGAGCCCCTGGCACAACCAACCATTGGCATTTCACGTGGACACAGAAAGCTGTCCAGGGAAGCAGAATCTGACCCTCTAGGCCATGAGGACTCTTGGAAACAGCTCCGAAAGATGCCCCGGGGGCCTGGCGAGCAGGTGGAGGAAGGGCCAGGGACTTTGGGGTCTTCCCCATCAGGGCCCCAATCCTGTATCTCCAGCTGGAGAAAGCAAGAAGGTTTGCGTGCAGGAGCGGGGGTCAGCTTTGCTTCTCCTGGGGTCTAGTGAACGTCTCGTTGGCCCTTGGAGAGGAGCTCACCTTGGTCTCCCACCCCCGCGGCTGGAGACCTTTATGATGCAAACTGATGTGCCGACGTTAGGTGCTATGGACCCAGTGAAGATGGCAGCTGGCAGCGAAGGCCCTTGGCCTGGCTAGGAGACTGGAATCTGATCCTGTAGTTAAAGTGAGCTCCGGCTCAGCGTCCGCAGGTCTCCCTGGCAGAAGGTGGGGTCCCCTGAGACCTGAACACCGTGGGCAGCCTGACAGCCATCCATCCGTGCGCCAGCCACACACTAATGGCCCCAGACAGACCCCCGCTCCCCGCCCGCAGCACAGGCACACTCTAAATCCAATTGATACGATGTAAAACACCGCCTCCCCCACCGCCTGAGCTCAGTCGGGTCAAAAATAGGTGACGCTCATTGCATTACTCGGCATAAACATGATTTTAATAATTACCGTGGGCCAGAACCCGTGCCTGCTCTTGAATAATGAGCATTGAATCCTATTATCGCTCACTATTAAACATCTTCCAGCGCAGTTCCTCACGCCTGCTGGCAAAGAGATGTCCGTGGCCCAAAGCTCCCCTCCAAAAGGCGTGCGGCTCGAGTTGCAAACTCTCTGCTGTTAGTCCGAGGCCCTAATAACGTATCATGTTGCAGCCCAAGAAAGCGGGAGCTGGATTATATCCCCTGCTTCGTAATCAGGGTAGGGTTTGCTTGAATTCGTTGTCATTTCAAGTAGCTTTCTTGCCCACTAAAGATGATGATCATTCTCCACCCGAAGGTGCGTGTTCGTCTCACAACGTCTCCTCATTGGACGCAGTTTATCTGTGGTCCTTCCCTGTGCCATCAGCACCAGGAATCCACACACGCCGGCGACCTGAACCCGACGTCGGAGCACAGAAGCCAGGCGGGAGCTCACGGACCATCACACAGCCCGTCTCCCGCAGTCCCTTCGTCTTCCAGATAAAGACAGTGAGCCCAGAGAGGTTAATTGACTCGTCTAAGGTTAGCTGAATAATTTAAGAGCCTTTGGGAACACGAATTAAGTCTGCATTTCAAACAGCTACCTCCCAAGTGTATTTAACTGGTCAGTTCAACTGAATCTCAAGGAAGCAGGAAAAGCTGATGGGCAGGATTATTGTTGTTTAGTCGCGAAGTTGTGCCTGACTCTTCTGCAACCCCGTGGACTATAGCCAGCCAGGCTTCTCTGCTGATGGCATTTCCCAGGCAATACTGGAGTGACTTGCCATTTCCATATCCAGGGGATTTTCCCAATCCAGGGATCAAACCCATGTCTCCTGCACTGGCTGGTGGATTCTGTACCACTGAGCCTCCAGGGAAACAATCAGCAGATTCAGTTCAGTTCAGTCGCTCAGCCATGTCCGACTGTTTACAACCCCATGCACTGAAACACACCAGGCTTCCCTATTCATCACCAACTCTCGGAGCTTACTCAAACTTATGTTCATCGAGTCGGTGATGCCATCCAACCCTCTCATTCTTTTTCATCCCCTCCTCCTCTGCCTTCAATCTTTCGCAGCATCAGGGTCTTTTCTAAGGAGTCAGTTCTTTGCATCAGGTGGCCAAAGTATTGGAGCTTCAGCTTCAGCATCAGTCCTTCCAATGAATATTCAGGACCGATCTCCTTTAGGATGGACTGGTCGGATCTCCTTGCAGTCCAAGGGACTCTCAGGAGCCTTCTCCAACACCACAGTTCAAAAGCATCAATTCTTCGGCGCTCAGCTTTCTTTATAGTCCAACTCTCACATCCATACATGACCACCGGAAAAACCATAGCCTTGACTAGATAGACCTTTGTTGGCAAAGTACTATCTCTGCTTTTTAATATGCCGTCTAGGTTGATCATAGCTTTTCTTCCAAAGACCTAGCATCTTTTAATTTCATCACTGCTATTACTGTCTGCAGTGATTTTGGAGCCCAAGAAAATAAAGTCTGTCACTGTTTCCATTGTTTCCCAATCTATTTGCCATGAAGTCATAGGACCAGATGCCATGATCTTAGTTTTCTGAATGTTGAGCTTTAAGCCAACTTTTTCACTCTCCTCTTTCACTTTCATCAAGAGGCTCTTTAGTTCCTCTTCACTTTCTGCCATAAGGGTGGTGTCATCTGCATATCTGAGGTGATTGATATTTCTCCCGGCAATCTTGATTCCAGCTTGTGCTTCATCCAGCCCAGCGTTCCTCATGATGTACTCTGCATGAACTGTGCTATTGGAGAAGACTCTTGAGAGTCCCTTGTACTACAAGGAGATCCAACCAGTCCATTCTAAAGGAGATCAATCCTGGGTGTTCATTGGAAGGACTGATGCTAAAGCTGAAACTCCAATACTTTGGCCACCTCATGTGAAGAGTTGACTCACTGGAAAAGACTCTGATGCTGGGAGGGATTGGGGGTGGGAGGAGAAGGGGACGACAGAGAATGAGATGGCTGGATGGCATCACCGACTCTGTGGACATGAGTTTGAGTGAACTCCGGGAGTTGGTGATGGACAGGGAGGCCTGGCGTGCTGTGATTCATGGGGTCACAGAGTTGGACACGACTGAGCAACTGAACTGAACTGAACTCTGCATATAAGTTAACAAGCATGGTGACGATACAGCTTTGACGTACTCCTTTCCCAATTTGGAACCAGTCTGTTGTTCCATGTCTGGTTCTAACTGTTGCTTCCTGACCTGCATACAGATTTCTCAGGAGGCAGGTCAGGTGGTCTAGTATTCCCATCTCTTAAATAATTTCCCAGTTTGCTGTGATCCACACAAAGGTTTTAGTATAGTCAGTGAAACAGAAGTAGATGTTTTTCTGAAATTCTCTTGATATTCCTATGATCCAATAGATGTTGGTAATTTGATCTCTGGTTACTCTCCCTTTTCTGAATCCAGCTTGAACATCTGGAAGTTCTCGGTTCACATACTGTTGAAGTGTAGCTTGGAGAATTCTGTGTGTTACTTTGCTAGGGTGTGAGATGAGTGCAATTGTGTGGTAGTTTGAACATTCTTTGGGACTGCCTTTCTTTGGGATTTGAATGAAATCCTTTTCCAGTCCTGTGACCACTGCTGAGTTTTCCAAATTTGCTGGCAGATTGAGTGTAGAACTTTCACAGCATCATCTTTTAGGCTTTGAAATAGCTCAGCTGGAATGCCATCACCTCCACTACCTTTGCTGGAGTGATGTTTCCTAAGGCCCACTTGACTTTGCATTCTAGGATGTCTGGCTCTGAGTGAGTGATCACACCATCGTGGTTGTCTGGGTCAGTGTGACCTTTTTGTGGAATTCTCTGTGAATTCTTGTCACCTCTTCTAACATCTTCTGCTTCTGTTAGGTCCATACTCTTTTTGGCCTTTATTGTGCCAACCTTTGCATGAAATGTTCCCTTGGTAGAGCGGCTTGGGAGCCCTGAAAAGATGCTCACTGGTTAAAGAAAAAAAAGTCCAGAGAATTGTCTCCATAGCATGGTTTTAAAAAGCAGCAAGTTTTCTCCTGAGAAATCATAAGTGAGAAATTCTTTAAGTGAAGAATGCTCACCCACAGGCACATGCACAGACAGACACCAAGTAACAGGACCCCAGTCGATGCTCCATCATGACGTCGACACTCCAGCCATGGAAACTTACTTTGCAGATTACACAGTGGTTTCCATTGAATATCCCACTCAATCCCTGAAAAATCATATAGGTAAAGAAGCAAGTATTATGAGGACCATTTTTCAAAGAAGAACACGGAGATCCATGGAGTTTAAAGAACTAGGTCCAAGACACACAGGCTGGAGGGACCTTCACGGGCCCACAGGCACATTGTCCTGTTCCGTCTTCAGCATCCCTGGCAGCGTAGCCATCCCATTGCAAGTGAGTTTCCAGAGTTATCCCTGGCCTCAGTATCTGCTTGCCCGGGTGCCCAACAGCCACCATCCAGAAAAGACACATCTCCCGCCGTTTAGTCAGAGCTTATAGACCCCCCTGGAGGAGGAAATGGCAACGCACTCTGATATTCTTGCCTGGGAAATGCCATGGACAGAGGAGCCTGGTGGGCTACCGTCTACAGGGTCACAAAGTGAGCAAACAACAGCAGCGCAGTATTCTACATGCCACTGCTGTGCCTGCTGGTTAAACGCGTTCCTGGACGCTGCTCGGTTATCTCACTCTCATGGAGGGGGTGTCCCGTCCGCCTCCGTTTGCAGTCGGCTGCTCCTGATGAAGAGTGTTTGCTGTCCACTCGCCTCATCCTCTAGGTGTCTGGCCGCATCCTGGACGATTTTAATGGTGTTTTCAGTGCAGCCTCTGGTTTCCTAGCGATGCGATTGTGTGGTTGACAAAAGAGTATGGGTCCTTTCTATGTAAGTTGTGCATTAACTAGCATTGCAATCAGATCCTTAATGGGTGTTTTATGGAACAGGACCGGGTGATTTAAGTTGCACACAGAAGACAGACTATCCTGGAACAGCTATTTTTAACATGAAGTATAAATAACTCCTTCAATCACAACAGTCTGACGTCTTCACAGAGAGACAAACAGATCAATGGAACACAATAAAATGTCCAAAATTAGTCCCTGTGAAGGGGAGCCCTCTGTGTCAGCTTAGCTGGGTTCCAGTCCCCAGGTATCTTATGACACATGAGTTTGGGCTCCTCTGTACAAATGTTTTGTGGATGTGGTTGACATCTACAGTTGGTTGACTCTGAGGAGGAAGATGACCCTTGTCTGTGTGGGTGGACCTCATCCAATCAGTTGAAGGATTTTAGAGCCTAAACTGAGATTTCCTGCAGAAGAACAAATTCTGCCTCAAGAGTACAGCATTAACTCCTGCCTGGGTCCCTCACCTACCGGCCTTCCTACAGATTCCAGATCTTCCTATAAATGCAAAGGATTATTTCCTGTCCTATTTGTTGTGTTTTTTGGGAGAACGCTGACCGACACAAGCTTTTTGATAATGAAAAGTGCTTCTAGAGGAATGAATTCTTAAGGATAAGTTTTCTGAACAGGCTCCAGGCCTTCTGGAACTGCTTCTTGAATCTGATTTGATTTACAGGCGTTACTGGCTCTCTCTCTGTGGTGCAATGTGGCAGCAGAGACACCAGAGTCTTCAGGACTGGATGCTCCTGATCATACATGGACAAGGGGCCAAGCTCTGGGTGACCTGTGACTTAGGACTTCAGGATGTTTAGTTGAACTAATGGTGTAATGAGATTGGTTGGTTGTTCCTAATTGTGCTCATCAAAGCGGGGAGAGACACCTCCCGGTTCACACACCACACACAACCAGAAGACCCCACATCCGCCCTAGAAGGGGACCCCGGCTCCCGATGCTGCAGAGCTGAGATTCCTAAAACCAAACCCAGAGGCTCACACTGCCAATGGCCACGTTACAACAACAGCTGAATTCTCCATGCCACAGGGGGTCTGCTGTTGAAGTGAGAACCTTGATTGGGAAGGAGGTGATCACTTTGCAAGAAGCTACTGATTCTCGGGAACCCCCACCCCCGACAGCTTCTCATGGCTTCCAGACCCAGGACTGGACTCAAGCCCCAGCAGACTCCGAAAAGTGAGGTTCAGAGAATAAGCCAGCGGCTTACTGCACACCAAACGTACTGCATCTTCCCAATTTCTACAGACAGAAACTGGGGGGCATACGTGGAAACAGGAGTTAAGGGTGCAGAGAGTGGCGGAAGGAACAGAGAGTTGTCCCAGGCTGACTTCTCTGATGTGGACCCACCAGCAGAGAGTCTGGACGCAGGGTACAGCCCCCAGTTTGCTTGGTTGGGGGGCTGACACGTGGGGCACACGGTGGCCAGCATGCAGTGAGCACGACGTGCCAGGACCACCTCGGGATGCAGCAGAGGAAGGGCTCCAAGGCTTGCCGAGGTATGAGAGTCGGTCCATCCGCTGATGCTGCTCACTCAGCTGGGAGGGTCCAGAGGACACACAGCTCCCCTGATCCGAGAAACGAGTGCGTGCCGGAGCCCCTGGCTTACGGAGCCCTCTGCTGCAGCGCTGCTCTGTGGGTGAGGACTGCAGGATGGCCTCAGATGCAAGGCTTCCTTGGGCCCCAGGGTGGGGCCAGGGTTTGAGGCCCAAGCGACAGGAGACGTGCTGGAGAGATACAGCCGTGGGCCTGGCCCCTGGCCCCTCTGACTGGAACAGAGAGCCCGGGTGCTATTTGGGCCTGGAAAAGTCTAACGGGGAGGAACGGGTTTTGAGGGCTGGGGGCAGCAGAGGACACGGTGATGCTGGCCGACCCTGCGGTATGGGGTCTGTGCCACCTGCCAGCACTGGTCTGAGGGCCATGCACACGTCCATTCTCCCAGGGTGGGGGCTATCACCCATCTCCACCGACCGATGAGGAAGACAAGCCGCTGAGGGGTTCGGTACTGGCCCCTCGTCTCGTGGGGGGAAGAGGCAACGCCAGGATTGAAGGCCAGGTGCTCTGACGTTGTCCATGACTCCGCACTGCTCTCTGCTCAGGCAAAGAGAAAGGGAGCCCCAAGGAAGCAGAGGGCCCTCCCCTGCCTGCAGACACGGGGCCATGATTCCCCGCTCGTGGCTGAGAGCCAGACCTGAGCTTGGTGCGAAAGCCCTCCCCGGGGGAACGTGATGCAGAGCTGGGTGGTGAAGGGCTGTGGATGGCCGCTGGGGTTGGGAGCTGTCACCCGCTCCAGAGGCTGGACTCAAGGTCTCACGGGAAGATGCCCAAGGCATCTGAAAGCAAGTCACCAACACCCCATCAGAGATCCTGCGGCCCCGAGCCTCTGCCCTTGCTCTCTGACCCATGGTAGCTCTGGACAGACCTGGCAGGACCTGGAAGAGCAGTTACGAGAAGGGGACAGAAAATCAAGAGACGCCAAGGGCACCTGTCCCCACCGTAAACTTCCTGACGGCTCCACAGAGATGCCACCAGGGAGAAGGGCTACTTTGGATAAGGGCTTGAGCCAGACCTCATGGCTGCTGAAGGTCTGAACGTAACCAGAGCAGAGACCAGATCTCAGAACAGAGACCACGTTTCATCCAGGAAGGAAGGACAGGGCTCAGAGGAAGACAGTGTTGAGCTGTTCAGAGCAGCAGCGTGAGGATGAGTGGCATCCCTCAGGCCAGCTTCTCAGCTCCTGGAACAAACCGTGCTTGTCCATGAGTGGTTACCCTTTTAAACACACTAATGGGCTCGATTTCATCTCTACATTTTATTGAAGACTTTAGCATCTAGATGTAGAAATGGAATTAACATATAATTATATAATTTGTTTCTTCCTTTACTATTATTATCCAGTTTGGACATTAAGTTTTCCATCTTTTTGTGTGATCTGCAGTTGTTTAAAACTCATAGAAAGTAAAGAAGAGTGAGAATACAGTTTGGAAATCATGGACCAGCGGAGTAATTTTTATTAAGCAATACTTAAAATGTCCCCGAACTCCAACAGTCTATATTAATATGACCAAAATTTCCAGAGAAAAAGACAGAATTCTGGACACAAAATTAATGTCTGAAGTTTCCTTTCAGAGAGATTGGGAGAGCGAGTTAGGCAGATACGAAGACAGGAAATTTTCACTGCTCATTTTCTCTGTGTATTTATTTTATTAAAGTTGTCTCAAATGTAGGACAAAATACAGAGGAAAATAATAAACATCCTCGGACTCTCAACCACGTTTTGGTAAATCAAAATATAACATTAAAAAAAAAATCTCTTCTAACAATGTTTTGCTGCACAAAAGTAAAGGTATCAAATGGTCTGGTTTGCTGAATTTTCACAGGTAGTATCCACCCTCGGAACCAAGACTCAGATCAAGAAGCAGGACATGGTCACCCCACCACTCTGCTAAGGGACCCTGGTTCTCTGGCCACTCACCACCCGCCCGCGCTTAAAGGGTACCCGACTCTGCCTCTTACAGCACGGACTGCTCTCTCGTGGCTTACACTTCAGGTAAACAGGCTCAACACACGTGTCGTTTATGTCCAGCTTCTTATCCTCAAAGGAGTATTGTATGATTCCTCCACGTTGTTAGGTAGAGGTGGGCCTCATCCACGCTAATGCTGTAAAGGGTCCATCATGGGAATAGATCACGTCTGCACCCATTCTATTGATGAGCAGGTAGGTAGCCACCAACTGGGGGACACCATAAGCCCTGCTCTGAACATCCCCATATGTGGTTCTTGGTGAACACACGCCCATTATCTACTGGGCCCACACCTGGGAATGAAGTAGCTCCCCCACAGAGTGTTCTTAGCTGGGGCTTCAGTAGGTACTGCCAAGTGGTTTCCCAAAGAGACTGGGGGGCACACCTCCACAGCAGCAAGAGACAGAGTCACCCCATTTCCTCACCTCCTCTCAGAGTTTTCCCCATTCCGACGCACAGACGGTGAGAGCTCACCAAAGCTGCGGAGGCCTCTCGGGAGCCCGCTTTTGTGAACCGATTTGCCGTCTTCGTTTGAGCTGTCTCTTCTCCCCTATTCATCTGAAGTTCTCCCGTGGTGCAGATACGAGTCCTGTGGTGGACGTGTGCGTTGTGAATATCTCCTCCCAGTCCGCCAGCTGCCTTCTCGCTCCCCCGTGGGTTCTTCTGATAAACAGAGTTCTTGTTTTCACTGTAATCCACTTCCTCCACTTCCCCAGTTTAGGTCTTGGTTAAGAAATCTGCCTAAACTAAGACTGTAAAGATGTGCTCCTGTGCTTTCTTCTAAAAGCTTCCTTGTTCTCACATTGAGACCTGTAATCCATCTGAAATTGATTTTTATGTAAGGTAAAGAGTAGGGATCCATGCAGATATCCAATTGATCTCACTCCGTTTATTGGCGAGTCTGCCCTTTCCTCTCTGTGCTGCAGTTTGGGCTGTGTTTTGGATCATTTTTTAAAATGAAACTCCAGCTTATTCACCAATTTTTCCATTAATGTCCTCTTTCTGCTCAAGGATAAAATCCAGGATCCCACATGACGCTTCGTGGCCCTGTCTCCCCGGCCCTCTGTTTGCTACAGTTTCTCTGTCTTTGCTGTTCTTTATGACCTGGAAGGTCTTGAAGGGCACAGGTTATACGCCCTGCAGAGTGTCCTTGAACCTGGGTTTTTCTGTAGGTTTCTCTCATCATTAGACAGGGCTATGGATTTCTGGAGATAATAGTGCAGAGAAGTGCCCCGCCCATCACATCACACAGAGGGCACGTGATGCCACACAACTGATCGTTGGTGATGTTGGCCTTCATCGCTTGGCCATGGCGGAATCTGCCAGGTTTCTCATTGCAGTCACTGCTCTCCGTCTCCTGGCCTGGTCTTTGGGAGCCAGTCCCTGAGCCTACCCCACCCTTGAGGATGAATCTACCTTCCGGCGGGAAGATCACCTGGATACAGCGCCTGGCACCCTTCTCCGGTGAAGACTGTCTCTTCTCTCCTATTTGCTTATTCTTTCATTTGTTCACATCCGTAAAGACTCATGTATGTTTATTTTCCAATCAGTTCGGTTCGGTTCGGTTCAGTCACTCAGTCGTGTCCGACTCTCCGCGACCCCATGAATCACAGCACGCCAGGCCTCCCTGTCCATCACCAACTCCCGGAGTACACTCAAACTCATATCCACAGAGTCGGTGATGCCATCCAGCCATCTCATTCTCTGTCGTCCCCTTCTCCTCCCGCCCCCAACCTTTCCCAGCATCAGAGTCTTTTCCAGTGAGTCAACTCGTCGCATGAAGTGGCCAAAGTATTGCAGTTTCAGCTTTAGCATCAGTCCCTCCAATGAACATCCAGGATTGATCTCCTCTCATCACGTCTTAAAAATAAATTCAGCCTGAGAACCAGAGTCAGTGTCCAATTAAGACAGAGATGGAGTATAGGGGATCAGATTTAACCTCTCGCTTGAATTTACAATAAAACCAGATAATACAGGAACAGCTGAAAACAAACATGGTGGATCGACTTGTATACGTTACTATGTGTGACATAGGTAATGGATGGGAACATGCTGTACAGCTCAGGGACCTCTCCTCAATGCTCTGTGTCGATCTACATGGAAGGAAACCTAAAACAGAGGGGATATATGTATGTGCGCGTACAGCTGACTCAACTCGCTGTATATAGACACTAACGCACCTTGTAGAGCAGCTATGTGTGTGCGAAGTCGTTTCAGCTTCATCTGACTCTTTGCAACTCTGTGGACTGACTGCAGCCTGCCAGGCTCCTCTGTCCTTGGGAGTCTTCAGGCAAGAATACTAGAGTGGGCAGCCGTGCCCTCTTCCAGGGATCTTCCCCACCCAGAGATCGAACCTGCATCTCTTATGTCTCCTGCATTGGCAGGCAAGTTCTTTACCACCTGCACCATCTGGGAAGCCCAAATCAACTATATTGCAATAGAAATTAAAAAAAAAAAATCAAGCATGGTTTTCAAGACACTGGACATCAGGCAATGAAGGGCAGGAATCTCTGAGAAACAGGAAACCAGTGAGGTTTCCCTAAACGTCTCCAGCCTGGAGAGTTTCCTGCCAAGGGGAGTACAGAGAAGGAGGAGCCACGAGGAGCCTGGCACATGCCCCGAGGTGAGCAGACAGAACCAAGAATCCAAGCTGACTGGAGCAGCTGGAGTTTGTAGGACAGTGTTTAACAGAGTGACCCAGGAAGAAAGAGCAGAGTACTGGTCAGTGCGTGTGAGCGAGGAAACTACCTAAATTCAGGGACGAGTGACTCAAAGAGCAGCGAGGAAAACGTCCAGCCCCACACAGGCAGGAACATTACCTGTTCCCAGCAGTCAGCTAAAAATCTCCTGATTTGTGGGGCATTAGATGATTGCTCTGAAAGGTCATGCCCCAGTAATAGGGGAAAACGTCCCTAACTCGGTGATGCTCTGGTCCTGCCTAATAAATGTGAAATAATTCCTGAAAGAATAAAATTGCTTCCAAGGATCATAACTATACATCAGAACAAACCTCAAGACCACGTTAAGAATATAAAAATATCTGACACTCAGCAAGGTAAGATTAATAATGTCTGGCATCTAATCAAAAATGACCAGGCATACAAAGAAGCAGAAATTTCAGCCCCAGAGGAAGAGGGAAACCAGGCGGTGGAAACCAACTCAGCAGTAGCACTGGTTTCAGGATGGACGGGAAGGACTGAAAGTGGTCGCTGTAACTGCTCATCATCGCTCAAAGCACTGAAGACTGACCTTGTCAAGCAGGCACACGGGAGACACCACAAAGACCCCGGCTGAGGGTGTGGAGATGAGGTCTTCCACGCAGGAGACCAACAGTGCACTGAACGGGATCCAAGGTGGGTTAGAACTTGTAGAAGAAAATATTAGAGACTGTGAGGACACGGCAATAGAAGCTGAAATGTATAGAGGAAAAGACATAAATGTTGACAGAGCATCAGTGACTGTCAGAAAACTTTCAGCAGCCTGAGATAGGTGTTCTTGGGATCCCCATAGAGGGGAGACAGGGAAGCACATTTGAGAAAACAATGGCTGAACTTTTTGCAAATTTCATGAAAACCCAAACTTCACAGATCCAAGAAGGTCAATGAACCCCAAGTTAAAGAAATAAGAAAACTCTAAGATGCATACTCGTGAAACTGTTCACAGCTATCAATAAAGAGAAAGTCCGAAGAGTAGCCAGAGAAAAGTCATGTGCACACAGAAGAACAAAGATGACGGTGTCAGCAGGGTTATCCTGAGAGCAAACAGCCAAGCTGGATGTCAGGAAGACAGCGTTCTTAAAATAATAAAAGAAAAAGTATAATCCCTGACTTTTACATCAAGTGAAGACAGCTTTTGCAAATGAAGACAGGAGAAAAATTTTTTTCTGACATTTGAAAGCTGAAAGAATTCACCACCATGAAATGAATTTATAGGAAACCCCTTCACTAATAAGCTTAGCAAGATTGCAAAATATAAGATGCATGCAGAAAAATGAATGTCATTGCTATATACTAGCAATGACCTCTGGAGTTGAAATTTAAAAACAGCAAAAACATAAGATACATAGGAATGACAATATAGGTGAGATACTCTGAAAACTATAAAATTCTGATTAGACAAATCAAAAAAAAAAGGCCTAACGACATGGGAAGATATACCCTGGTAATGGATTGAAAGATGAACACACTAAAGATTTTAATCTCCCCAAAATGATCAATAGGTTTATACACGATTGCTATCAAAATGCCAGCAGAGATTTTTGCGGCCTGTTCTAACATTTATATAGGAAAGCAAAGGGACAAGAATGGCTAAACACATTTTCAAAAGAGGAGAACATAATTAGAAGAGTTGCACTACCTGATTTTAATACTTAAAGATTGCCTCGAGAGCTACAGCAATGAAGACGGTATCCTGCTGACACGGCGGGTTCAGTCGCTCAGTGCTCTCTGACTCTTGCTACCCCATGGACTGCAGCCCGCCAGGCTCTTCTGTCCATGAGATTCTCCAGGCAAGAACACTGGAGTGCGTTGCCATTTCCTTCTCTGATGGATATAAAGATATTCAAATAGATCCATGGAACAGAATAGAGTCTAGGATCAAACCCTTACATGGGCAAACTACTGTTTTTGTTTTGACAAAGGTGCAAGAAAGGTGCACCTTTACTGTATAGAAACACAATATTTTTAAGATTAAAAATGTCAGAAGCAAATAGAGAAGAGAAATAACAGAGAAGGAAATGTTTTTCAATATACATGACCAACACCTGGTGATGCTACAATTTACAACGTGTGTACAAGCCAAAAGTAAAAGATGAACAACCCAAGAGTAACTCAGGCCAAGAACCAAACAGGCAATTTTCAGATAAAGAAATACAAACGTTTATTGAATGCATGAAAGGGTGCTCAGCCTTATTCAAAATTAATGGTGTTTCCCTGGTGGCTCAGACAGTAAAGCATCTGCTTGCAATTCAGGAGACCCAGGTTCAATCCCTGGGTCGGGGAAGATCTGGAGAAGGGAACAGCTAGCCACTCCAGTATTCTTGCCTGGAGAATTCCATGAACAGGGGAGACTGGCAGGCTACAGTCCATGGGGTCTCAAAGAGTCGGACACGACTGAAGCGACTTTTCTTTTTCTCATTGAATACATGAAAGGATGCTCAGAGGTATTCAAAAGTAATGGAATTCAAGCAAAAATAAGAAAAATCCACTACTTTACAGCCATCTGATTGCAAGTCATAAGAAGTGTTGTATGCTGCAGGTGGCATATGAGTAAAATTGGTGCTGCCTTGGGGAGAGTGTCGGTCAGGGCAGACAGTCCATGTGTCTAAGGAACACCAGCCCTGAGAAAATCTGGATATAACCTGAAACATCATGGCAGAGTGTTTCAAAGTTGAATTCGGGTTTAAGAATATATGTATAAACTATAAATGCACATTTATCTTATTTTACAAAATAAAGTTTATAAGGAAACTAGGAGGGATTGGGGGTGGGAGGAGAAGGGGAAGACAGGGAATGAGATGCCTGGATGGCATCACCAACTCTGTGGACATGAGTGTGAGTGTACTCCGGGAGTTGGTGATGGACAGGGAGGCCTGGCGTGCTGTGATTCATGGGGTCGCAAAGAGTCGGATACGACTGAGCGACTGAACTGAACTGAACTGAACTGATGTCCTCATTTTCCAGAGGGGGTTTTTAAGCAGGATTCTTCTAAACAAATATAAGGGTACAGCAAGAAGCCTTTCCCTTTTTCCAGAGCAGTTGACGTGCCTTGAAAGGCTCTGTCACTACCCTAGGGCATCTCCACCTGCTCTCACTGTGTCTCCAAGTGTGTGGATGGGTCCCTCCCCCAACCAGTTCTCATCTGTCAGTGGGATCCACCTTCCTGATGTCTCTTCCCACTTGATTTGCTCTTTTCTCTCTTTCCACATCCGTCTCCTTCTCAAGTTCTCTGATATTTCATCCCTGCATTAGGCCTTTCATGTTCGTTGCAGCAGTTTTCATTTCTAGGGGTTTTTGTTTGCTTGATTACCAAGCTCCTATTTTTAGCAGTGTTTAGTTCCCTGCCCACGTTCCCAGGTGGCTCAGTGGGAGAGAATTCCCCTGCCATGCAGGTGAGGCAAGATACGCGGGTTCAATCCCTGAGTGCAGAAGATCCACTGGAGAAGGAAATGGCAACCCACTCCAGTATTCTTGCCTGGAAGATCCCATGGACAGAGGAGCCTCGCCGGCTGCAGTCCATGGAGTCACAAAGAGCTGGACACGACTGAGCACACACACATTTCAAATCAATTTTGTGTTTTAAACTAAACTGCCTCTTACACCGGACACACAACATGTATGTATTTACAATCCCTGCCTGCCCGTGCCCTGAATCTGAAGTCTGTAGAAAGGTGCTGCTGTGAGTGTGTGTGTGCGTCTCTACCAGTGGTATTCTGGGTCACTCACTGGGCAGATCCTGAGGTTGGCTTTGTGGATGTACAATATGGAGAATATTGCATTTTTTCAGCCAGGACCTTCCAGCTCTGTGAACCTGGGACCATGTCTAAAAATAAAGAACCAGCTGCAGTGCTATGTGTTGTGTTGGTCACTCAGTCATGTCCGACTGTTTGCGACCCCAGGGACTGTAGCCCACCAGGCTTCTCTGTTCATGGGGTTCTCCAGGCAAGGATACAGGAGTAGGTTGCCATTTCCTCCTCCAACAGTGCTGTAGGACTCTACAGAAAGTGCACGTATGTTCACGCCATAAACCTTCTACAAGAAGTTTTAAATATGGATTTTCAGAAGGACTTATATTTTCCCTCTCCCCAGAACCACAGTTGATATGACAAGCATCTGTTTCCTCATGTCAACTCTCTGTGACCGCATGGAATACAGCGCACCATTTCTGTCCTCCACTGTCTCCCGGAGCTCGCTCAGACTCATGTCCATCGAGTCGGTGATGCCATCCAACCATCTCATCCTCTGTCGTCCCCTCTCCTCCTGCCCTCAATCTTTCCCAGCTTCGGGGTGTTTTGGTGAGCGGGCTTTTCGCATCAGGTGGCCAAAGTATCGGTGTTTCAGCATCCGTCCTTCCAAAGCATATTCAGGGTTGATTCCGTCACGTCTTCTCGGCTGTTTCTCAGAGGCACGCTGTTGCAGGCCTTCCTCAGCTTTGGCCTCGGATCCGAGTGGAGGAGTTTGGGGCCATCCCCCCTTCGCTCCTGTGTCTTTCTCCTCCCGCCCCTCCTGCCTTTGTCCTGCGCTCACCTCTCCCATCTGAGGACGGGCCTCCACTCCACCTGCAGTGCATCCAGTTCCTGGTCTTATGCAGGATCATGTGCTGGGCTGGCAAGGATGCTGGAGAAATGACAGGCTCCTCCGACATGCTGGCGGGTACCAGGCTCAGGTCCCAGCTGCGCGGTTCTGTCTGTTGTCGTGTCCCCAGGCCTGACGCTCCACTCCGACTAGGTTGCTGGATCTTAGAGCAAGTCGCCTCCAGTCTTGTTTCATCGGGCTCCTCCCCACCCCTTGGCTACAGCCTGGCTCTCTCTCCTGTCTGATATTCTGGCCTCTTTATTGGTGAGTGTCAAGCCTCGTCTGCCTGTGTGGACCTGGAGACCAGCGGCCCTCAACCACTCCCCTCAACAACCACACATCCCCCGCCGCCTCCTGAAATGAAGCCGCACAGGTGTGTCTCCTGGTTTCAGAGATGCTGTCTTTACGTTTTCTCTGTTCACACCTTGTCCGCTACTTCTGTGAGTGCAGAGCAAAGGGAGTTGTTGAAACACAGACACCTTGTCCTGTGCTGGCAGGAAATCCCTGTGATTGCTTTTAACGGATAAGATTTTAATTGATTTATATTTTTGTCTTTTATTCAGAACTTTTCAAGCAAAAATGGGTTGTGAAGACTATAAAGCAAAAATAATGAATGGTTATTTTGTAGAATTAAGTTTTTGTTTGTCATTGCTTATTTGCTGAGTCATGTTTGACTCTTTGCAACCCCATGGACTGTAGCTCAGCAAACTCCTCTGTCCATGGAATTCTCCAGGCAGAAACACTGGAGTGGGTGGCAATTTCCTTCTCCAGAGGATCTTCCTGACCCAGGGACTGAATTCACATCTCCTGCATTGGCAGGAGGAGTCTTTACCACTGAGCCACCAGGGAAGCCCTGAAAAGTAATACAGTTAGTGCAAAATGAATGTATCATAATAAGAATTTTGCTTGTGTATGGATGGAACCTGAGAGAGAACTTAGAAAAACGAAGAAAAACTCGTAGGCGTTATAGGATTCTGGGTAAATTTCTCTTTGATTTCTAGTGTGTCTAAAATGACAGTAATTCCAGAGTGTGGGATAGTTGGGTAGATTGAAGAGTGAAGTAAGAATTGTATTTCATGTCTAGGTGATTTTTTTTTTCTAACTGCAAGACATAGGTCAAAGTCTACAGGCTAAATGGGTTGCCAATTAGAAAAATCCTTGCATTTATAATTTAAAAAGGGGTAAATAAAAACATTAGCCTTTGAAAGAGTGGAAGCTTTCTGAACCAAGCAGGAGGTGAGGTCACAGAATCCTGGTTAAGCCTCAGCACTGGGCACACTCTGCACCGGTGTGTTGTGGCCACAAGCCAAGGAGCCCCAGCTGCCTCAGGAGGCTGGAGGAAGTGAAGGACCCTCCCCCGAGCCTCCGAGGGAGCACGGCCCTGCTAACACCTTGCTTTAGGACTTCTGGCTTCAGAGCCAGGAAAAAACACATTTCTGGGAGTAGGTGGGGCCCCTTGCACACACAGTAGCCCTGGGGAGGTTTTGTCCATCTCTGCGTCCCTGATCACCAGGCCTTTGTTGGTCAGATATAACCACCCAGCAGCCCTGCTAGTGACCGTGAGCTGCCTCCCCCATGGTGGGGTTTGGGCTGGAAGCAACCAGGGAAAATGACTCGAGAGGGAATGTGACTGCTTTGACTCTAAGGAAACGTGGCAGCCTCTTCAGGATGGAGGGGTGGAGAAAGAGCCTGGCACTGTGCCCAGGCCTGCCATGGGCTCTCGGTCACCTTCGCAGGCCGCCTGGCCTCAGACCCACCCCCAGAAGGAGCAGGAGACGGGCCCAGGTCCCCGTGGGCGAGGAGGGGCCTGACTCTGGGAGGTCAGCCAGTCCTGGGAGGGCTGGGCCATGGGCGAGCTTTGCTTCCAACCCCGGAGCCACGGCCACAGGCTGACCTCGCTCCAACCCCGCCGACTCACAACATGTTTTTCTGAATGAGGTCGGCAAAGCATCTTCTTTTAAGACTTTGATTAAGAAGCTGTTCTCTTCAGGCACCTTCCAAGGGCCCAGCAAGGAGGACAGGAAGGTGTTTACTCTCACTCATGAAGGAAATGGGCTGTGAGCAGAAGTATTCCCTGCAATTTATTCACACCACAAAAAATTAATGAGCATTAGTAAATTCCTTTTAGTGTAAGGAGGAAAACATATGCAAACCGTGATTTAATGAAGGATTTTGCTCTCTATGCCGCTCTCCAGCCTAACAAAGAGGACCGTCCTTATTATTCAGAAAGCAGTTGGACTCAGAAGGAGAAGGTTCTATAAACAGCCATTAGCATCTTAATTACACGATCATTCAAAAGACAGTTCCCCTGGAAAAAAAAACAAAACTTTAGCCCATTAATCTCTTGGTCTCAAAGTCCCCAAACAGCCCCCTGAGAACATGTTCCAGGCTGGGTGGGAGCAAAGAGGGTCTTCACGGCATGAGGGGTGGGGTGGTGGGCAGGGTGCATCCTCTCCATGGGAGGTGGGCGGGGCGAGAGGCAGCCTGCGTTCCCCAAGCTTGGGTCTCTGGGCCCAGCCTCTCTCTCAGGGCAGGAAGCTTTCACTGGAAGTGGGCAACCTCATTCAATCGTCTCCTTCCTAAAGGGAAATGTATTTGCACAATTGAAAAAAAAGAGAGAGAGAAAGGCTGTCTCTCCTTCCAGACTGAGTCTGGCTTTGAAGACTGAGGGCTGATCACCATCTCCTGTGACCCCTCCATGCCCCCAACATGGGCTTTGGTGACACGGTCCCAGGGGAAGTCCTCTCCACAGCCCTGGGTGTGTGTGTGTGTCTCACATGAGTGGAAGTGCCTGTGAACAATTTTTTTTCCCAATAATTCCTACAAAAACCCTAGAACTGACTGGTATAGGAACCAATCACTGGTTTGTGGGGAATTCTGCCAGCTTTGGGTTAAGGGCACAGACCCACCCCTCCCAAACCCACAGGCAAAGACAAGGGGTTAGTCCCCTTGGAAGATGCAGTGGGGCTGCCACTGTCAGAAGCAGGGGGCAGACCCTGAGGAAACCATAACTGAAAAAGACACATGCACCCCGGGTTCATCACAGCGCTATTTACAATAGCTGGGACATGGAAGCACCCTGGATGTCCCTCAACAGATGAGTGGATAAGGAAGCTGTGATACATGCACACAATGGAATACCACTCAGCCATAAAACAGAACGCATTCGGCCCAGCGTGAGTAACGTGAAAAACTTAGAGACTGTTTTACTTGGTGAAGAACATCAGCGAGAAAAAGACAAACATCGTGTTCGTGACATTGTGCAGGAGGCGGCGATCAAGACCTTCCTCAAGCAAAAGAAAGGCAACATGGCTGTCTGAGGAGGCCTTGCAAATAGCTGAGAAGAGAAGAGAAGCTAAAGGCAAAGGAGAAGGGAAAAGAATACCCATTTGAACACAGAGTTCCAAAGAACAGCAAGGAGAGATGAGAAAGCCTTCCTCAGTGATCAGTGCAAAGAAATAGAGGAAAACAATAGAATGGGAAAGACTAGAGACGTCTTCAAGAAAATTAGAGATACCAAGGGAATATTTCATGCAAAGATGGGCTCAATAAAGGACAGAAATGGTATGGACTTAACAGAAGCAGAAAATATTGAGAGGAAATGGTTAGAATACACAGAAGAACTATACAAAAAAATCTTCATGACCCAGATAACCACGAGGTGTGATCACTCATCTTAGAGCCAGACATCATAGAATGTGAAGTCAAGTGGGCCTTAGGAAGCATCACTACAAACAAAGCTAGTGGAGGTGATGGAATTCCAGCTGAGCTGTTTCAAATCCTAAAAGATGATGCTGTGAAAGTGCTGCACTCAATATGCCAGCAAATTTGGAAAACTCAGTAGTGGTCACAGGACTGGGAAAGGTCAGTTTTCATTCCAATCTCAAAGAAGGGAAGTGTCAAAGAATATTCAAACTACTGCACAATTTCCCTCATCTCACAGGCTAGCAAAGTAATGCTCAAAATTCTCCAATGGCTTCAACAGTACGTGAACCAAGAACCTCCAGATGTTCAACCTGGATTTAGATAAGGCAGAGAGGAACAAGAGGTCAAATTGCCAAAATCCGTTGGATCATCGAAAAAGCAATAGAGTTCCAGAAAAACATTTACTTCTGCTTTACTGACTATGCTAAAGCCTTTGACTGTGGAAAATTCTTTAAGAGATGGGAATACCAGACCACCTGACCTGCCTCCTGAGAAATCTGTATGCAGGTCAGGAAGCAGCAATTAGAACCAGACATGGAACAATGGACTGGTTCCAAATCGGGAAAGGAGTACATCAAGGCTGTATATTGTCACCCTGCTTATTTAACTTCTATGTAGAGTACATCATGAGAAATGCTGGGCTGCAAGAAGCACAAGCTGGAATCAAGACTGCAGGGAGAAATATCAATAACCTCAGATATGCAGATGACACCACCCTTATGGCAAAAAGTGAAGAGGAACTAAAGAGCCTCTTGATGAAGGTGAAAACGAAGAGTGAAAAAGCTTGCTTAAAACTCAACATTCAGAAAACTAAGATCGTGGCATCCGGTGCCATCACTTTGGGGCAAATAGATGGGGAATCAATAGAAACAGTGTCAGACTTTATTTTCTTGGGCTCCAACATCTCTGCAGATGGCGAGTGCAGCCTTGAAATTAAAAGATGCTTGCTGCTTGGAAGAAAATCTATGACCAACCTAAATAGCATATTAAAAAGCAGAGACATTACTTTGCCAACAAAGCTTTGTCTAGTCCCATGGATAGAGGAGACTGGCAGGCTATAGTCCATGGGGTCGCAAAGAGTCGGACACGACTGAGTGACTAAGCATAGCCTAGTCAAAGGTTTGGTGTTTCCCGTGGTCGCGTATGGACATGAGAGTTGGACCAAAAAGAAGGCTGAGCACCAAAGAACTGATGATTCTGAACTGGGTGCTGGAGAAGACTCCTGAGAGCGCCTTGTACTGCAAGGAGATCCAACCAGTCCATTCTAAAGGAGATCAGTCCTGAATATTCACTGGAAGGACTGATGCTGAAGCTGAAACTCCAATACTTTGGTCACCTGATGCGAAGAACTGACTCATTGGAAAAGACCCGGATGCTGGGAAAGAGTGAGGGCAGGAGGAGACGGGGATGGCAGAGGATGAGATGGTTGGACGGCATCACCGACTCGACAGATATGAATTTGAGTGAAGTCCTGGAGTTGCTGATGGATGGGGAGGACACGACTGAGTGACTAAGCAACAACAAAACAAAACTATGGCATCTGGGAAGACGGTAGTGAAGAACGCATTTGCAGGGCAGCGGCGGCGATGCAGACATGGAGAACAGGCTTGCGGGAAGGGCAGGCAGGAGAGGCAAGGGTGTGGCAACTGAGAGAGCAGCACTGAGGCGTCGTCTCGCTAAAGCCAGACAGCCTGCGGAGACCGACTGTGTGGCGCAGCGAGCTCAGACCTGGCGCTCTGTGGCATCCTCGGGCGGTGGGAGGGGTGGGAGGCGGGAGGGAGGCTCACGGAGGGGACACAGGTACACCGCAGGCTGACTCATGGTGCCGTGTGGCAGGAACCAACACAATATTCTAAAGCAATTATCCTCCAAGTAAAAATTTTTTAAAAACTTAAAAAAAATAAGTAAGAGACAGGACTGGACAGCAAGGGGACGACGTCCACCGCAGGGTGAAAAGGCCTCCAGGAGGCACGCACAGCGGCGGCTCTGGGCCTTTCCACATTTAGCATCGCAGGGCCGCTCCAGGCTCAGAGAAAGTAGAAGCTGCCCTGTCGAAGGGAAGTCAACCCTTGGCCCTCAGCCAGCTGAGTCCCTCCCATCCCCCCTTCCACAGGGGCCAAGGTCCTTCCCTGAACACCCTGGGCTCTGAGAAACAGGATGAAGCTGGTGACACATCCCTGCCTCCATCAAAGTACAAATAAACGACAGAGTGGGGAGGGCACCCCAGTCTGTGTGAGACAAAAGTGCCTGGCACTCAGGTCCCGGACACCCGCACTGGGAGGCGACCCCAGAGCAGTCAGCTGGGACCTTCCCTCAGCCCTGCCCTAAGGCCCAAAGCTGGGGGTCTGGAACCTGGTGATGGAGCTGGCGTCTCTTTTTATCACGTCAAAGACAAAAAACCACCAACTGAGTCTCTCTTTGAGTTTGCTTTTTACCAGATGCCACATGTGAGTGAGACCGTACAGCACTTGTCTGTCTCTCTGACTTATCTCACCGAGCTTGATGTCCTCAAGGTCTATCCACGTTATTGCAAATGGCAAGATGTCCTTTCTCATGGCTGAGTAACACTCCATTGTATATATGTATGAGGATTCCCAGATGGCACAGTGGTAAAGAATCTGCCCGTAATGCAGGAGACGCAGGTTTGATCCCTGGGTCAAGAGGATCCCTGGAGACGGGCGTGGCAACCCACTCCGGTATTCGAGCCTAGAGAATCCCAGGGGCAGAGGGGCGTGGCATGCTGCAGTCCGTGGGGTTGCAGAGAGTTACACAACTGAAACGACTAAACAAGACATGTTTGATTCACGACGTTGTGTTCACTTCGGGTGACAGCAAAGTGCTTCAGTCGTACACGCAAACATATCCAGGCTTCCCTAGTGACTCAGAGCGTAAAGAATCTACCTGCAACGTAGGAGACCTGGGTTCGATCCCTAGGTCGGGAGGATGCCCTGGAGAAGGGAAAGACTGCTCACTCCAGTACTCTTGCCTGGCGAATCCCGTGGACAGAGGAGCCTGGTGGGCCACAGTCCGTGGGCTCACAGAGAGGCAGACACGACTGAGCGCCAGCCCCACGCGTGTTCCACATCCTCGCTGTCCATCCATCGCCCAGGGGACACGTAGGTTGTTCCCATGTCTTGACTATGAATAATTCTGCAATGAGAATGAAGGTGCAGGTATCTCTTTAAGATGCTGATTTCAGCTCCTTGCATACAGACTCCGACGTGGACTGCTGGATCGTAGGGTAGTTCTGTTTCTAACTTTTTGAGGAGCCTCTATATTACCCAACCTTATTGTGATCATCAGTTTGCAATACCTACTGCTGCTGCTGCTGCTAAGTCGCTTCAGTCGTGTCCGACTCTGTGCGACCCCATAGACGGCAGTCCACCAGGCTCCCCCGTCCCTGGGATTCTCCAGGCAAGAACACTGGAGTGGGTTGCCATTTCCTTCTCCAATGCATGAAACTGAAAAGTGAAAGTGAAGTCGCTCAGTCGTGTCTGACTCTTAGCGACCCCATGGACTGCAGCCCACCAGGCTCCTCCATCCATGAGATTTTCCAGGCAAGAGTACTGGAGTGGGGTGCCATTGCCTTCTCCGTTTGCAATACGTCCATGTATAAAATCGCCACACTCTATCCCTTGCACTTTTTCATATGCCGGTTCTGTTTCACGAGCTGGAAAAAGCCCAGCAGGAAACATAATTCCATCTACACTAAACCAGTGGTGATTTTCCTGGGGCCGCCCTGATGCAGGGACCCCTCCCAGGTTGTCTTCTGCTCGTCACAGGTGCTTTGTTGTACAGACAGGTGGACAGAAAGATGAAAACATAACTTGAGAATATCGAAAAGGCCATTAAAGGCAAACACTGATGCGATGAGGGTTTGTCAAAAGGACTCAGGAGCCGCTGAGAGGGTGCCTGTTGGCCAGAGGAATGAAATAAATCATGGACCATTAAATCACACCCTGTGTAAATAAACAGCCTCGAGTCTGTGCTAATATCAATACATGACTGAGGGAATAATGAGAACAAGGGACACGTCTCTCAGCAGAAACGTGCTAAACAGTGTGTAGACACTTCACGGTCTAAGAGCCAGGACAGAACCTCCAGCCCGTAAGTGCGGGCCTTTTCCAGGGACAGCCTCCAAAGAGGAGCAAATGAGGAGCAGCCTGACAAGCACACCTGAGCCAGGTGACTGAGGCCAGCACTGCCGCCGCCAGCCAGGTGGGCGGCTCGTGCGTGCCCTGATGCGATGTGGTGAGGTCCTTCCCCCAGAACGTAGGACCCCAGCCTGACCCCGAGAAACACACCAGACAAACCCCATTAGACGCGGTGCCTACAGAACCCCTGCCCAGCGTGCCTCAAAGCTCCCGAGGTCACACAAGCAAAGAAGGTTTGAGAAACAGTCACGACCCCGTGACCTAAGGAGACGTAGTGACCAAATGTGACGCGGAACCTCGGTGGGGGTCCCAGGACCAAACAATGAGGAAAGAACAAGGCCTGGGTGAAAATGAAGCAGATTGGAAGAAAACGTGGATTTTAGTTTAAGGTATCCACATGGAAACAAACGTGTGGCACCAATGTAAGATGCTGGGTGTATGGGGGTCTGTACTTATTTCTGTTATTTATGTTTTCATTTATTCTGGGCTGTGCTGGTTCTTCATTGCCTCATGGGCTAGCTCTAGCTGCAGCGAGTAGGGGATACGCCGTTGCCGCGAGCACCGGCTTCTCATTGCAGAGGCTCCTCTCGTTGCAGAGCTTGGGCTCTAGGGCACAGGCTTCAGTAGTCTCAGCCCTTGGGCTCAGTAGTTGCGGCTCCCGGGCTCTAGAGCACGGGCTCGGTAGCTGTGGCACACGGGCTTACTTGCTCCGCAGCAAGTGGGATCTCCCCAGCCCAGGGATCGAACCCACGTCTCCTGCACTGGCAAGCAGATTCTTAACCACTGGACCACTAGGGAAGCCCTGGAATTCTGTAATATCATCACCATTTTCTGTGAATCTGAAAGTGTTTTAAAAGCTGATTTTTAAAAGTCCTCAGTAAAAGCCACTTGGGGGAGAACACCCTCGCAGGGCTTCCCTCTCCAGCACGGGGCCCATGGGCCGGGCAGCATTCCTGCTCTGTCGTCACACCCCCACCCCGGATGGGGCGCAGGGCCTCCAGCAGACAAGTCCTCAGCTTTGCAGAGTTTCTGAACCCAAGCTGGTCCACCGCTTCAGAGCTGGGGCCACTTCTGGAAAAGGCAGGAAGGGCCTTAGGACAAACTGGACGGGCCAAGGTGGACGGGAGCCCTTTGGGGAGGGGCTCATATTCTTGGAAATGATCAAAATGGAACTCCAAGCAGACCACAAGAACAGTCGAGAAGCTTTGACTGCCCACTTGAGGCAAGGAGATGACCCACCCATGAGGCTCTGTGAGCCACACCAGGGAGCCCCATGCAGGCCTAAATACTAGTGGGTCTGGGTGGAGGCCTCCCAGGTGCAACGGTGATGCTGTAGGGTCTTGGCCACAGAGAGGAGGACTGGGAGCAGTGGGGAGACTCAGGGCCCCTGGTCCTCGGGTCCAGGACTGGACAGGTATCCTCTGACATGCCCGGCTCTGGGATTTATGCAGCATAGCACAACCGGCTCACGATCCCCGAGGTGGATGGTGGTGAGCGGGCAGGGCAGCAGGGCTGGCTCACTTGGCCAGGATGGGCTGGCATCAGCGTCGACACTCACCGACCGATCCCCGCTTCTTCACTCCTTTCTTTATGCGTGCACTCATTCCCCGCTGGCCATAACATTCCCGCTAACTCTCCGGGACCCTGTTAGTCCACCTCTGATCAGCTCGGTAGATGCCTCTAAAGTGACGGCATGTTTATTACAAAATCAGTAACATCACAGCTAATAAAATAATAGCCGAATACTATTGAGTATCTAGCCGTGATAACGTGGCTGAGGACTGTCTTCTGACACCTGGTTTAGGGGCACCTCCAGGGTGAAGGCTGCTCCCAGCGCCCCTCATCCTGCCTCCTGGGACTTCCTTCAGGCCTCGAGCTGCCAAGCACGCCTGTGGGCACGCCTGTCTGACCACGGGCAGGACACCTGACAAAGGCCAGGGGAGCTCCAGGACTAACTCTGCTCAATGACAAATGGACAGATGCTTTCAAATCTTGCTGCTCCCTCCCACACACTGGGCTCCACTCTTGCCAAATGGTTTACCTTTGCCTGGACGTCCATCCCTCTGTCCCCGGGCCTTTGCAGAGCGGCTGCCTCTGTTTTCGGTGCCCTCTGCTCAGCAGAGCTTTCCCATCCATCCTGGAAGCAGCTGGTGTCTCCTGCTTGGAAGCCTGCTCTGAGCTGCTGTGGCAACACCCCCACCTGCTTACCTGTGGGCTGCTGAAGCATCTGCCACACCCGCTGTGTCTGCCCCCCTGGGGCAGGGGCTGGGCTGGTGACCGGCCCTCTCCAGGGCTCAGAACAGCACTGAGCTCCGAGTAGTGGGAAGGATGACTATTTCATCATATATGTTACAGGGGAACAGGTTCTCATTATTCAAATCACAAAAAGGAAGACTCTTGCTTTCAAAACTGAAGGACTAACAGTGATCGAATAGACCCTTCCATCTGAATCCACTGGGAAATGGCCAAAGTGCGTGAACCAGGGGTCTGCAAGACACTGATCATCAGGCAACAAGCGACAGCGACCCCGAAAGGTGGAGAACAAATGAGGGGAGCCCTGGGGTCACCCCAACTTACTGCCTGGAAAGAGGTCCCAGGCTGGACTGCAGGGAGTCCATTGGGAGCCCACTGGGTTCTCTGAACGGAGGAGACAGATCCAGAGTACAGAGGGCGCAGGATGGCCAGAGGTCATCCACGGGACGCCCAGGAGGAGAGGTCGGCCCAGAGAGAACCTCAAGACTGACATAGCCTCTGCCCCCTAGTGCTCACCCGAGAACCAGCCAATGCAGGCGACTGGAAACTGCCCCAAGCCAGGGAAGGAACCAAAGGAGGATTCGAGGTAACCGTCTCCACTGTCCACACAGGGCCCCTATTAGTGCTTGCTCCCACTGTTTTTTCTCAGAAGACAGAACCCCAAGGTTCAGGGAGCCATGGGTAGCGTGCTCAGAATCTGTGATTTGCCTTAACTGTGGGAAGTAGTTTGGCTTCCCTGGTAGCTCAGCTGGTAAAGAATGTGCCTGCCAATGCAGGAGATACAGGTTCAATCCCTGGGCCGGGAAGATCCCTTGGAGAAGGAGTAGGCTACCCACTCCAGTATTCCTGAGCTTCCCTGGAGGCTCAGCTGGTAAAGAATCCGCCTGCAATGCCAGAGACCTAGATTTGACCCCGAGGTTGGGAAGATCCCCTGGAGGAGGGCATGGCAAGCCACTCAGTATCCTTGCCTGGAGAATCCCATGGACAGAGGAGCCTGGTGTGCTGCAGTCCGTGGGGTCGCCAAGAGTCGGACACGACTGAGTGACCAAGCACAGCACACGGGAAGTAATTAATCCTAAACCCTCTACTGCTCCTGTCTCACCCAAAATAATCTCCAAAAGCAAGACTCAAAACGACCGAGCTGCTTCCAGTGAACTGCAACCCACCACAAAGCTCAAGAACACCCACAGAAACTCAAACACATCCACTGCGGCTCAGACAGCAAAGAGTCTGCCTGCAGTGCAGGAGCCTAGATTCGGCCCCTGGGCCAGGAAGATCCCCTGGCGAGGGGAATGGCACCCGCTCCAGTATTCTTGCCTGCGAAATCCCATGGACAGAGGAGCCTGGCAGGCTACAGTCTATGGGATTACAGAGAGTCAGACGTGACTGAATGACTGACATGTTCACTTTCATTTTCCTTTCCACAAGGAAAACTCCTGATGTCTGTTGTCCGATTAAAAACCACCATAACTGCTAGATAGAGGACATTTTAACATATAAGGGGGAGACACACCAATCGATTGAAACCACCTCAGAAGTGACACAGATGTTAGAATTAGCAGACAAAGCGTTTTAAAAGATGTTAAAACCGTAATCCATATGGTCATGAAGCTAAGTGGAGACATGGAAGATATTTTTAAAAGACCCAAAATGAAGTTCCAGAGATAAAACTATAATGTCTCAAATGAAAACTACACTGTTGGGATTAATGATAGATTACAAATTAAGGGGAGAAAGATTAATGAATTTGAAGAAATAGCAGTAGAAACCATTTAAAAAGAAACAAAGAGAAAATAATTTTAAATTAGAGAATTATCAGGCAGTGGGCTAGCTTTACCCAGTGTGTAATGGTAATCCTCCAGGAATATAAATAGAACAAATACTTAAGAAATAATGGCTAAGTGATTTCCAAATTGGAGGAAAACTTTGAACACACAGAGCCGGAAAACTCAGAGCACTCCAAGCACAAGGAAATAACACCAGGACATATTATAATAGGCGGTTTGCTAACCGCAGATAAAGAGAAAGCCCGCGGAGCAGCCGACAGACAGAAGGGCAAACAAGAGAGACGGCGGACTTCCTGACGGAACAATGCGGGACGGACGACACTGCCGAAACAGCTGAAAGGAAACAAAGCACAGATGCGCAGAAAGCAGTGAGCCTAGAGCCCCACACTTAAATTTGTTTCAAGGATGGAGGTGAAACAAAGGCTTTATAAGACATTCAAGAGACGGAAGAATGCTCTACCAACACATCTGCTCTGTAAGAAATGGTAAAAGTGGTACATCAAGGAGAAAGAAATAATACCAAAGGAAACAAGTGATCTATTCAAGTAAGGACATCAGCAAGCATGTGTGTTACTTACACCATAAATGAGGTGGTGCAATAATACACATTCAGTGTGGCATAATGTAGCTACACTGTGAGAAGCACACACTAATAACAAAGCAAAACATAGAACTAAAAGATAAAACACTGAATCATAAAAATATCCAGTTATCCATGCTGCTGCTACTGCTGCTAAGTTGCTTCAGCCGTGTCCAGCTCTTTGCGACCCCATGAATCACAGCACGCCAGGCCTCCCTGTCCATCACCAACTCCTGGAGTTCACTCAAACTCATGTCTATAGAGTCAGTGATGCCATCCAGCCATCTCATTCTCTGTCGTCCCCTTCTCCTCCCGCCCCCAATCCTTCCCAGCATCAGAGTCTTTTCCAGTGAGTCAACTTGTCGCATGAGGTGGCCAAAGTATTGGAGTTTCAGCTTTAGCATCCATAGGAAGGCAGAAAAAGAGGTAACGGGGGAAAAGAACAGCTGAGAAAACACAAAATATTCAGATTTAAATCTAGCTAATAAATATTTGCATTAAATGTAAATTGTCTAAATACCCCTCTAAAAAGCAGATATTGCCAGACTGGATAGAAAAAGTCAGACCCTACAGCATACTGGCATGCCACATTAATATAAAGATATGCTACATTAATAGAGTGGAAATTTTAATCTGGAGGAGTAGGTTTCATAGCAAACTATCATTAGGAATCAATGCGGCCATTTTATAATGAGAGAAGGATCAATCTGTTAAGAGGACACAACAATCCTAAGTGGTTATGTACTTAATTACAGAACTTCACAATGTGATACTTGAGGCAAAAACTGACAGAAATGCAAGCTTAAATAGACAAATCCACGATTACAGGCAAAGGTTGCAATGACTCTCAGTAAACGATGCTGAAGCTGAAGCTCCAATACTGTGGCCACCTGATGCAAAGAGTCAATTCATTGGAAAAGACTGATGCTGGGAAAGATTGTAGGCAGAAGGAGAAGGGGACGACAGAGGATGAGACGGTTGGATGGCATCACTGACTCGATGGACGTGCGTTTGAGCCAGCTCCCGGAGTTGGTGATAGACAGGGAGGCCTGGCGTGCTGCCATCCATGGGGTCACCAAGAGTCGGACACAGCTGAGCGGCTGCACGACTGACAGATCAAGTCAACAGACCATTAAAGACACGGGTGACGTGAGCAACACTGAAAACCAACCGTGTGGCAGAATTTTGCTCAACACCCCACCCAACAAGAGTGGTATTCCATTCTTGTCAAGGACGCAGGAAAGCAGTTACAATCATACACCCTGTTCTAGGCATAAAACATGTCTTGGATTATTTTAAAGGACTCAAGTCAGTCAAATATGCTCTTTGTCAGCAGAACTAAACTAGAAATCAATAAAAGAAAATCTCCAGAAAATCTTCTGAATGTTTAAACGATCTACTCCTAAATAACTCGTGGTTCAGAAAAGAAATTAAAAGGGACATGAGAGAGTGTTGTGGGTTGAATGGAGATGAAAACAACTAAAATGGTGACCGAGGGGAGTGGTGCTGCGATTGTCCCAGGAAGCAGACAGACAATATTTGGGGAATGTGACATCCATTTCTGATAAAACGCTCCACGAGCTGGGCGTGGAGGGGAACTCCTTCCTCCTGAAAGAGCACCTGTCCAAAGTCTTCAGTGACCATAATGCACGATGGAAAAGACGAAGGTTTACTTCTAAGATCAGAAGCCAGACCATGATGTCTGCTCCAGCTGCTTATATTCAACACTGTGCTGGCGTTTCTGGCCAACGTAATAAGGCAAGAAAAAGAACTGAAATCCATCCAGATTAGAAAGGAAGAGCTGAAACTGTCTTTGTGCACAGAAATTAGGATTCTGTAGGAATTTGATGGAATCAACAAACAGATACTAGACCTAATACCTGAGTTTATCAAGTTTTCAGTATCAAAGATCAATGTAAAAAAACAAAAAGAATTTCTATAAAGTGGGAACAAAAATTGAAATAAAAATTACTTAAAAATTAACAAAGTATGATTTTGTACCAAAAGTATGACAAATATGGCGTAAGGTGAAAAGACCTCTATACTAGAAACTACAAAATATTGCTGAGATTAAATAAAATCCGAATGGAAAGATACACAGTGTCTGTGGGTCAAAATTCAAAATTATTAAGCTGACAATCACATCCTAAACTGTTGCCAAAACTCACATGGAAATGCAGATAATCTAGAAAAGTTAAAAGAAAACAGTAGAGAACTAACACTGTCTCATTTCAAGACTCTGCAAAGCTACAGTAATCAAGTTTGTGCCTAAACATAGATAAATAGATCAGTGGTGCAGAGAAGAGAGTTCAGAAATAGACCCATGCAAATGCTGCCAGCCAAGTCTTCACAGTTACAGACAAAATTCAGTGGAGAAAGGATAGGCTTTCAAACAAATGGTGCCAGAACAATTGAAATATTCATTTTCAGAAATAAATTTGTATGTGTAATTCACACCAAGTACAAAACTCTCTCAAAATAAATTACAGATCTAAATGTAAACCCAAAACTATAAAACTTCTAGAAGAAAACATACCTGAAACATGTTTGGCTTGAAGTTAGGCAAAAACTTCTTAAATAGGATACCAAAAATGTACTTTATAAAGCAAACCGATGAACAAGACTTCCATCAAATTTAAAAATGTCTGTTCTTCATTTTACACAGTTTGGAGAATGAAAAGGCAAATTGTAGACTGGGAGAAAATATTTGCAAACGACATATATGATAAAAGACTTGTATCTTAATATATAGTGAAAGTTGCTCAGTCGTGTCTGACTCGTTGCAACCCCATTCCATGGAATTCTCCAGGCCAGAATACTGGAGTGGGTAGCCTTTCCCTTCTCCATGGGGTCTTCCCAACCCGGGGAGAAAACCCATGTCTCCCACATAGAAGGCTGATTCTTTACCAGCTGAGCCACAAGGGAAGCCCAAGAATACTGGAATGAGTAGCCTATCTCTTCTCCAGGGGATCTTCTCGACCCCAGGAATTGAACCAGGGTCTCCTGTATTGCATGTGGATTCTTTACCGACTGACGTTTATGTAGTAATAAATAAAGAACTATCAAAAATCAAGAAAACAAACAACTCAGTAAAAATTGTGGGTACCTCTCCACAGAAGTATTTATTTGTACCTATGCAAACAAGCCTATGAAAAGATTCTTAACAGTATGAGTCATTCGGAAAATGCAGAATAAAACCATATGAGATACCGATTTACACCCAATAGGATAATACCAAAAAAGACACCAAGATAGGAGAAAACAGAGCACACAGAACCCTTGCTGCTGGTGCAGATGTTAAGTGGCACAGTCACGCTGGAAAAGAGTTCACCATTTCACGCAAAGTTAAGCGTGCAGCTGAGTTACAATCCAGTCATTCTACTCCGTAATGTTTACCCACAAGAAATGAAAACATATGCTTACACAAAAACTACACATGAATGCTTGCAGCAGCTTGATTTGTGATAGCCCAAACTGTAGGCAACCCAAATGCCCCTCAACAGGTGAACTCATGAAAATTGTTGTATCCATGTAAGGGAACATTACTTGGCAGTGAAAAGGAATTAACTACTTACTGAGAGCTTCAGTAACACGGCCGAATCTCAAATAATTTTACTGAGTGAAAGAAGCCAGAGGAAAGGAGGCTGCACTGTGAAAGCCCATTTTTAACCTGTGTCTAGGGTGTGAAACGGAGAAGGCGATGGCAAGCCACTCCAGGACTCTTGCCTAGAAAACCCCATGGACAGAGGAGCCTGGTGGGCTGCAGTCCATGGGGTCGCTACTAGTCGGACACGACTGAGCGACTTCGCTTTCACTTTTCACTTTCATGCATTGGAGAAGGAAATGGCAACCCACTCCAGTGTTCTTGCCTGGAGAATCCCAGGGACGGCGGAGCCTGGTGGGCTTCCGTCTGTGGGGTCACACAGAGTCGGACACGACTGAAGTGACTTAGCAGCAGCAGCAGGGTGTGAAAACTAGGGCATCGTGAGTCCAACAGGGCTGAAGCGGCTGGGGAGGTGCAGGCGCAGGACTGCCAAGGGCAGTGGGAACAGCTTGGGGAGATGCATGTGGGTGCATTTATTCTCTTGATTGTGACGGTTTTTCATAGGCATGTTCACAGGTGTTCAGTCATGTCAGACTCTGTTACTCCATGGACTGTAGCCCACCAGGCTCCTCTGTCCGTGAAATTTTCCAGCCAGAATTCTGGAGTGGGTTGCCATTTCCTTTTCCAGGGGCTCTTCCTGACCCAGGGATGGAACCTGTGTTTCTTGCACTGCAGGAAAATTCTTTATTACTGAGCCACCGGGGAAGCCTTTTCAAAGGCTTACAGATGCCAAAATTTATAAAAATATCTACTGCAAATGCATGTTGTTTCAGTTCACTTCAGTTCAGTTCAGTTCAGTCGCTCAGTCGTGTCCAACTCTCTGCGACCCCACGAATCACAGCACGCCAGGCCTCCCTGTCCATCACCAACTCCCGGAGTTCACTCAAACTCATGTCCATCGAGTCAGTGATGCCATCCAGCCATCTCACTCTTTGTTGTCCCCATCTCCTCCCGCCCCCAATCCCTCCCAGCATCAGAGTCTTTTCCAGTGAGTCAACTTGTCACATGAGGTGGCCAAAGTATTGCAGTTTCAGCTTTAGCATCAGTCCTTCCAGTGAACACCCAGGGTTGATCTCCTTTAGAATGGACTGGTTGGATCTCCTTGCAGTACAAGGGACTCTCAAGAGTCTTCTCCAGCACCACAGTTCAAAAGCATCAATTCTTCGGCAATCAGCTTTCTTCACAGTCCAACTCTCACATCCATACATGACCACGGGAAAAACCATAGCCTTGACTAGACGGACCTTGGTTGGCAAAGTAATGTCTCTGCTTTTTAATATGCTATCTAGGCTGGTCATAACTTTCCTTCCAAGGAGTAAGCGTCTTTTAATTTCATGGCTGCAATCAGCATCCTCAGTGATTTTGGAGCCCAAGAAAATAAAGTCTGCCTCTGTTTCCACTGTTTCCCCATCTATTTCCCATGAAGTGATGGGACCAGATGCCATGATCTTAGTTTTCTGAATGTTGAGCTTCAAGCCCACCTTTTCACTCTCCTCTTTCACTTTCATCAGGAAGCTTTTTAGTTCCTCTTCACTTTCTGCCAGAAGGGTAGTGTCTACATGGAACAACAGACTGGTTCCAAATAGGAAAAGAAGTACGTCAAGGTTGTATATTGTCACCTTGCTAATTTAACTTATATGCAGAGTACATCATGAGGAACGCTGGGCTGGAAGAAGCACCAGCTGGAATCAAGAATCCTGGGAGAAATATCAATCACCTCAGATACGCAGATGACACCACCCTTATGGCATGTTGTTTACTGTACGCCAATTGCATCTCCTGTGATGATTAATTTCATGACCACTTGGCTGGACTATGGTGACCAATTCTTTGATCAAACACCAATCTAGTTATTTCTGTGAAAGTCTTTTTTTTTAAAGATATGATAAACATTTAAATCAGCAGACTTTGAGAGAATAAATGATGCTCCATTATGTGCATGAGTCTCATCCAGTCAACTGAAGGTCTTAAGAGAAAGCAGTGTGAGGCCCCCCAAGAAGAGGGAATTCTGTTTCTGGATGGCCTTTGGCTCCTAGCTGTGATGCCAATGTTTCCCCGAGTGCCCAGCCTGCCTTGCTCTGCAAACACTGGACTTGCCAGCCTCCATACCTGCACGATGCACTCCTTACATTTCAATTTCTCTCTCTCTGTCTGCCTCTCTCTGATGGTTCTGTTTCTCTGGAGAATGCTGACGAACCCACATCTGTAAAGCGTTAAAAATATCAAAAGATACAAAAGATGAAAACCCATACTTCCATTGACAGCATATTTCAATCTACAAATCGAAAAATGAATGGCCCATGATTCATTCAACAGTTGAAAAAATAACTTATGATATATGTGTGAATCGGCAGTACCCATTGTTGTCTTATTTATACCTTTCCGTATATTCTACATTTCAAAACATGGAAAGAAATTAATTCCAAACTTAAAAGAGTTATTAATCAATAATAAAATAAGAACACTAGGAGGAAACTTGGCAAAAGTTGATTCACAAAAGATGTTAAAATGACATATACATACTGTTAACCCTGGTTAGAGCAAATAAAAGCAAATTTAAAAAATAAGAACTTTTTTATCAATTAAGTAATTGTCCAACGAACTTGAGTCAATAATAATAACCAGGCTGACATGAGTTGACTGAAATGGCTCCTGTCAGGTACTGTCCAGAGGAATGTAAATTAATATAACATTATTTGGAAATTCATGGGGCTATATCCATCTCAAGTCCTTAAACTGAGGTCCTTACTTTGACCGAACAATTCTGGCTCTACCATCTTTTTCTACAAATAACCATAGCTATGCTGCTGCTGCTGCTGAGTCGCTTCAGTCGTGTCCGACTCTCTGTGGCCACACAGACGGAAGCCCACCAGGCTCCCCCGTCCCTGGGACTCTCCAGGCAAGAACACTGGAGCGGGTTGCCATTTCCTTCTCCAAGAAGTAGCCTAAATGCCCCAAAGTAGAATCGCTAATTAAATAAACGGTGATAGTTATGCAGCACTGTATTCCAACTGCCTGGAAAGCATGTTCTGCAAGAGTACACGGTGCCATGAAATAACACCCGCTACATATAAGAAGCCTGTTTACTAAAGAGCTACAGACTCAGCAATTTCACTGCTAGTTATGTATCTAAGAGTCATGAAAACAAGGCTGCATGGCTTGTTCATAAAGTCACCAACACCATTATTTGTAATAGCCCAGTGGAAGAAAGAACCCAGTATTTATGTGCTAGGGAATGAATAAACCAAAGGTGTCGTGGGAAGGTGAGGCTGCAACATGTTTGAACCTTGAAGACGCTCTGCTAAAGGAGAGGAGCCGGCCCCAAGAGGCCACACGCCGCATGGTTCCGCTCACACAAACTGTCCGGACTAGGCAAATCCATGACGAGATCGACAGATCAGAAAGTAGATTAGCGGTTATCTAGGGCTTGCTGGAGAAGGAAATGGCAACCCACTCAGTGTTCTTGCCTGGAGAATCCCAGGGACGGGGGAGCCTGGTGGGCTGCCGTCTGTGGGGTCACACAGAGTTGGACACGACTGAAGTGACTTAGCAGCAGCAGCAGGGCTTGCTGGAATGGTATGAAGGGCTCTGGGGTAACAGGGGGTCTGGGACTTCTTTTGGGGTGATAAAAACGTTCTAAAATTGATAGTGACTGATTGCACAAATACTTAAAATTATTGAATTACACACCGGTTAAATGGGTGAGTTGTATGGTTTGTGAATTATCTTAACATAAAGCTGTGGCAAAAATAAGAAAAAGAAAAGATCACTAGACTGGATGTGACATACAAGTTACCCACAAAGCACCAAGCGTGTCTGACTGAGTGGGGGAAGGAAGGCGCATCTGATTTTCTTCTCGCTTATCCGTCTGTTTTACAAAACTTTCTGTAAACAAACTTAACTGAGTAAGAGAAGCAGGGGAGCAACAGCGCCTAAGGCGCCCTGTCGGAAGCCAGACGGCCGCCAGCCCTCACGTTTCGCAGCCCGGAGGGACGGCCCAGCTCCTTCCTGCCCAGCCGTCCAGTCCCACCCGTACATCCCGGGATGAGCGCTTCAGCGGGCGGTCCCGCCGGCCGAGGTACCACACGTGCCCGGCCAGAGTGGAGCCGCGCCCGCACACGGCGCGGAAGAAACACCACTTACCGAGACTGAGGCCGAGCTGATGCAGTGGGCGACTGTTCATTAAACCGACATGGAGACGCCCTCGACCAAGTCCCTGGAGAGCGCCGTTCCAGGAGCCGAGAGTTCTGCGGGGCGGCCTGTGGTCCCGCGGGGCGCACGGTCTGCACCGGCAGAAGCGCCCACTCCCGCTTCTCTGTTTCTGGCCTCGACGCTTCCTTCTGGGCTGCGGCCTCCCTCCATCTGAGAGCGCGCAGAGGCAGCGGCTGACCTCGCTGACGTGTGCCCGGCGCCTGGCCGGTGCCTGTCCCAGGAGACACGGAGACACGGCTGCCCTCTTGCTGGGTTTCCAGCAGAAACTTGGAGGCACCTGGGACACGTCCATCAGGGCGCCCCCGCCCCGCCTCCCGGTTCCCATGGCGGGTCCAGCCCCTCCCCTGAAGAGCTGCTGAAAGCACCCTTGCCTCCATCCTCTGCCTCTGGACGGCCTGCCTCTGGCGTGGGCTGGTGCACCCGCCGCAGCTGCTGCCTGCGCCCCGCCCCTCGCCCCTCGCCCCTCGCCCGCCCCACACTCACTTCGGAAGCCACGTCTTTCAAACGCACGCGGGAGACCGTGTGGCGCGTTCCTGCCCCTCAGAGGGAAACCTGCTGTGTTCCCAGAGGAGGAACAGGTCCACCACAGTCCAGCCCCTTAGCTGTCTGCTCCCCAGACCCACGTCTTTTCTCCGTGAAGGAGGGCTGCCTTTCCATAACGGAGTCCCTCCCCGATGTCTCCTGGAGACATCCCCGCAGCTCACCTACATCCCACTCAGCTCAGGGGCTCTGGGACCTCCTGGCCAGCCTGGCAGCCCAAGACTGGGGTGACAAATATGACGCCCAAAATGGAGGAAAAAGCGAATGGGAGGGACGTCCCTGGTGATCCAGTGGTTGGGAATGCAGTGCAGAGGACACGGTCCAGTCCCTGGTCCAGGATGATTCCACCTGCCGCGGGGCAACTGAACCCACGCTCCTCAACAAGAGAAATCACCCCAGTGAGAAGCCCACTCATCACAACCAGAGCATAGCTCCCGCTCGCTGCACTGAAGTCCACACGCAGCGGTGAAGAGCCAGCACAGCGCCCTCAGAGGGCGAATGGGGAAACCGCTGCTGCTATCCCTGGATTCAAAAGCAGAGCGCGGGAAATGAGGCACGCTCACCCCCAGAGGAGAAGCCAGGGCTCCGGCCCACACCTGCAAGGAGTGCCTCGGCGAGCCTCCTCATGGGGGCCGGTCCACTCCCGCTGCCTCCGCGGCCACCTAAGCTGCCCAGTGGGCAGGACACCCCACCCCGGGCCGCGTCGCCACAGCCCCGTGACTCTCAGCTTGATGTGGGGTACAACCAGGGATATCCTCAGGGGTGCAGACCTGAATCCCTGGCTTCCTTGGCTTGACGTGAAGGAGGTGATGTGACTCTCTAATAAACTTATCGGGGTTTCAAAATTTCACGTTCCATCAGTTCTGGCCAGTAATCAAAAGCAGCCAATCAAGAGCAACAAACTGTCGCTGGGTAGCAAGCCTGGCTCCAGGACTGAGCTTTCTGTTTCCTAGCAACAGAATTCAGCGCCAGGCTCATCCCCGTCCTCAAGTTCCATCCTGGTCTCTCACCAGGCCTCCGGGAGCCTCCAGCTTCTGCCGCTGGACTGGGGCTGCATCCTGGATGTGCTGCTGCCACCCCCTCAGGGCTGTCGGCCCAGGTCAGGAGGGCCCGGCCTTGTCTCTCTCCCACCTCCTTTCCCCTTCCAGCCTCACTGGGTTCCAGCCTCTCCGTCACCCTGGATTCGAGTCATAAGCACCAAGAACTCCATTCCCCTGCCTCTTCCTGGTAAGAGTTTTCAGTGCACGGGTATGAACTCATCCATCCACTCTGACTTCCTAAAGTTTTCCACCTGATAAAGGTTCCTTGTTCCATCAATCTTTAGTCAGCCTCCAGAACCTTCTGTAGGCCCCACTTCCTTGTAGGATCCAATTTCAGCAAGAATCCTTGTTTTGTCATTTAGTTGCTAAGTCGTGTCTGAGTCTTTGCAACCTCAGGGACGGTAGCCCGCCAGGCTCCTCCGCCCTTGGAATGCTCCAGGCAAGAAAAATAGAGTGGGTACCCATTCCCTTCTGCATGGGATCTTCCCAACCCAGGGATCAAACCCACGTCTGCTGCACTGCAGGCGGATTCTTACCACTGAGCCACAAGAGAAGCCCTACCAAGTCTGTTTTTTCAGAACCATCCCCTCCGTATCTGATCAGGTGCCTTTCCCTCCCCCCATCACCAGGTTATTCTGACCACCTGGCCTGCCTGGGGCAAGAATCCTGTCGGGTCAGTTTAGCCAGAACCCCCAAAGCCCTGCTGTCTCCTGTCAGTAATTTCCCATCTCCTGACTCTCCTCCCTGCTCTGGGCTGTAAATGCCCGCGCCAGGCTGCATGTAGCAAGGAGCCCAGTCTGCTTCCTCAACAGCAAAAGCCCGCCCTGTGGCCCCCACGCATGCTCTGACGGTCCTGAATAGAGTCTGCCTTACCGTCTTTCACAAGAGTCCTTGAATTTTTTTTTTTTTTAACACACCAGACTCCTAACATTGCAGCCACAAAAATCTTGAGGCCTGACTTTCAGAATGGAGGAGGCTGTTTATCTCCGTGTGCCCCCTCCCTCTGCTTGGGGGCCCCTCCCCAACCATCCAGCGTCCCCTACATCCTTTGGTAGGACAGCCCCGATTTATCCACCCAGGTTCAACACAGACCACATCTCTCTCTGGAACCGTGTTTGTCAAGCCAAGAAAATTACAGTCAGCAAAATTATTGGGTGGGCAACCGGCATTTTAAGAAATGAATTAGGGATAGAATTGAACATGTCAGAGAGTGCTGAGGGTGTAAGTATTGTTCTGTGAAACTTTCATTTCAAGTGTTTGTGTGTCTGTGTGAGTGTGTGTGTCTTAAGGACAGCGCTTTTGAAGGGTGCTCTTCTGGAAGCCCTTACTGTAGCCCACAGCCCGCGTGGGGGCGACCCTCCTCACTGCTCCACCGCTGCACGTGCGGCTGTGACGGCTGCTTTCCCAAACCGGCACACATCTGCAGGGGCCAAGGGCACGCCTGCCCCACTCTCCTCCCCCACTCCCCCGGCACCTGGCATCTCACAGGTGCGCAGCAAATGGACTTTGAAGAAAGGAGCATCCAGGACGTTCAGAGAGAACACGATGAACTGCAAGGCGCGAGGTTTTCATCCTGTACAGGCTTTTAACAGGATGAAAGGCTGAAATCAAAGGAATGAACCGTGAAGGTGGAGATGCAGGCATCCACGGTGGCCCCTTCATTCCAGCTGAGGGACCCCCTCCCTGGGCTGGGGGCAGAGGAGACACAGGGTGCTGCCCTCCTGCCCCCCAGTTCTCAGGGGCCCGGGTTCTGCAGCACCTCCCTGCCAGCCCAGGGAGATGGGCAGCTGCAGCTGGGAAGACACTGAAATGGGAAGTCAGAGGATGTGATTAACCAGGACCAGAAAATTCATGAAGAAACTCAGCCTGGACACAACCATATTACAGCACCAGCCTTGTCCAAGCCCCTGGCCCAGGCACCCACGGAGCCAACCCCCAGGACCAGACAGACCACCTGGCCTAAGCCTTCTCCTCTCTGCCTGTTTGGTTCCCCCACAGGGTATGTGTGGCATGCATGTGTGTATATGCTGTGTGTACACATGTGTGTGTGGTGTGCATGTGCGTATATGCTGTGTGTGTGCATGTGTGTATATGTTGTGTGTAAAGTGTGTGTGTGCATGTGGGTATATGCTGTATGTAGAGTGTGTGGTGTGCGTGTGTGTATGTGCTGTGTGTACACACGTGTGTGTCCATGTGTGTATATGCTGTGTGTACAGTGTGTGCTCTGTGTGTGTGTATGTGCTGTGTGTACAGCGTGTGGTGTGCGTGTGTGTATGTGCTGTGTGTACAGTGTGTGGTGTGCATATGTACAGTGTCTGGTGTGCGTGTGTGTGTATGCTGTGTGTACAGTGTGTGGTGTGCATGTTTGTGTATGTGCTGTGTGTACAGCATGTGGTGTGCATGTGTGTGTATGTGCTGTGTGTACAGCGTGTGGTGTGTGTGTGTATGTGCTGTGTATACAGTGTGTGGTGTGCATGTGTGTATGTGCTGTGTGTACAGCGTGTGGTGTGTGTGTGTGTATGTGCTGTGTATACAGTGTGTGGTGTGCATGTGTGTGTATGTGCTGTGTGTACAGCGTGTGGTGTGCGTGTGTGTATATGCTGTGTGTACAGTGTGTGGTGTGCATGTGTGTATGTGCTGTGTGTACAGTGTGTGGTGTGCGTGTGTGTGTATGCTGTGTGTACAGTGTGTGGTGTGCATGTGTGTGTATGTGCTGTGTGTACAGCATGTGGTGTGCCTGTGTGTATATGCTGTGTGTACAGTGTGTGGTGTGCATGTGTGTATGTGCTGTGTGTACAGCGTGTGGTGTGCATGTGTGTATATGCTGTGTGTACCGTGTGTGGTGTGCGTGTGTGTATGTGCTATGTGTAGAGTGTGTGGTGTGCATGTGTGTGTATGCTATATGCACGCGTCTGTGTGCATGGTGGGAATGTGTGCATGCTGTGTGCACGTGAGCATGCCCTGGGAGAGCAGTACCTCATGCCCTCCCGTGGGCTCTGTGGCCCTCGGCACCTCCCCAGCCAGGACTCAGGCGCAAGGAGGGGCCGGTGACCTCCCACCTCCGCTCCTCCCAGCTGTTCAGTCAGATTCCCGCGCCCTCCGTGGGTCCTGAGGAAGGGTTGCCGGCGCCGTCGGGACCTCGTGGGTGCCCAGCTCCCCTTCCTCGTGCAGAATCCAGAAGACCCTCAGAATCAGGAAGGATGATTCCTGCAGCAGGTCCACGAAGGGGCGGGCAGTCAGCGCTGGGGTGGACAGTGAGTCTGGGTGCTGCAGGGCCAGAGTCTCCCAGGGCAGAAGGCCGACCCTGAGGGCACCTGGACTTGCCAGCGTGTCCCGCTGAGGGGACAGGACAGGGAGGAGTGGGGATGGCCACACTGAACTCAGAGGACGCACTTGGTCCGTCCTCTGGGTTGACACAGGCAGCCAGTCTCCGGAGGAGGAGCTGGAGACCCAGGCCTGGGCTCTATTGAACCTCGGGCAGCAAGACGACTCACCAAGGCCCGGGCGCTGGGTGGAAGCGGGCGCTTCAGAGGGGCCAAGACGGGGCTCCTCGGACGCGTGCCCGGCCTTCTGGGTGCCGGAACTCAGCTGACTCTGCACGGGCCCAAGGCTGTGATGTCCGGGAGTTCGAGGACGCCGACATTCAACCCCAAGCAGAGAAGACAAGGCCCATCTGGGGCAAGAGTCCAAGGACTCCTATGCTTGGAACAAAGTCCGGTCCCCCCACCCCCGGCAAGGTCGGGGACCGAGCACCGCAGGCAGGGGAGGATATGGGCGCCCAGGGCTGGCGGGCCACCCGGCCCGGTCCGCAAACTTTACGCTGGCCGCCCGTCTTCCCCGCGAGGGGCCCGGACGCGGGCGCCGCGGGCCGTCTTTGTCGCCATCCAGAGGCGCGGCTCGGGCGCTTCGTCCCCTCCGCCGCCTGCCTCCCCCGCCTGTACCAGGGCCCGCGTTGGGCCCCCGCGGCGCCGGGCACGCGCCTCGGGAGCGCCCCTCGCCTCGGTGGCCCGCGCGCCTGGCTGGGGCGCGCAGCGACGCCCAGAGCTGCAGGGCCGGCGTCCCCGGGCTCGGCGGGCGCGGGCGCGGGCTCGGCGCGGGGCGGGCCGGCGCGGGGCGCAGTGGGCCGGAGCCCGGGCGCGGCGGCGGCGGCGGCGGCGGCGGGGGATGGCGCGCGCGGGGCCCGCACGTGGAGGCCGGCGCGGGGGCGCGGGCAGGGCCGGCTGCTGAGACGCGCTGCTGCCCCCCGCGCGGGCGCCGCGGCTTCAATGGCGCCATCGCCCAGGACCGGCAGCCGGCAAGATGCGACCGCCCTGCCCAGCATGTCCTCAACTTTTTGGGCGTTCATGATCCTGGCCAGCCTGCTCATCGCCTACTGCAGTGAGTACCGCGCGGCCCGGGCCCCCGCCCGGCCCTCTGGTCCCGGCCCCGGCCCCCGTTCCCGGGCCGCGGCTCCGGCGGGGCGCCCCTCGGCCCGCCCGGAGTCCGTGCGGAGTTGCGAGCTCTGGGCGCGCGGTCCCCCGGGTCCCCACCGGTCCTCCGCTGGGCCAGGAGGACGGGGGTCCGGCACTTCCGAGGCCGGCGCCACCGCTGAGCCTCCCTCCCCCGACTCCGGGGCAGGGCCCGGGCGCCAGGCCCCGGGTGGCGCGGCGCGTCCCTACGCGGCGATGCCCGCGGCTGCCCGGCGTACCGCCGCCGCTCCCGGCCCAGGCCCACGATCCGAGCTGAACCGGCGGCTTCCTGGCCGAGCCGCGCGCTCCGGAGGCGGCGGAAGGTCTGGGGCGGGCGGGTAGCGCTGCCGGGGGTGGCGGCGGAGCGCCCTGCCCGGGGCTTTCCGCGGGCGACACTCGCGCTGGGAACCCGGGGGGGACGCGGCGGCCGATTCCGGAGCGGGGCGCCCGGGGCAGGAGCGGGGCTCGGGCTAGGACGCGCGGCTGGAGCTGCTGGCTTGCAGGGAAGCAGGCTCGCCGGCGCTCTCCTAAAAACCGAGGAGAAGTGAGGGGTGGGGTGCCCGCTGCCGCCGGCATTTCGCGAGTAGCGTCCGGGAACCCGAACCGGGTGATCCCCGTGGGTCTGGCGCGGGGCCGCGGGCTCGGGGCTGGGGTGGCACGGGTTGGTGGGTGCCCGGGGTACAGCCTAGGGGCTGGGGTGCCAGGAACAGGCTGGGGTCTGTCTGGGTGCGTCGGGGTGCGCTGTGTCAGGGGCACAGGCTGGGCACTGCGTGTATGGGAGGTGGTCGGACATTGAGCCTAAAGACTGAGGTTGGGGTAAGTGGCCAGTGCTCCAGACACGGGCTCGCGGCTGGTTTGGGTGGGTGGGGAGTGGTCAGCGTCCGGGCATGGGTTCCCAGCCGGAATGGCGAGGGCTGGGGGTGGGCTAGGTTTCCCCCGCCGGCCTCTTGGCACAGGGTCCGGGTCCCTTCCCACCCCAGCAGGAGGAAGGGACGGGCTCTGAGGAACACCTGTCATGGAGAATTGCCATGGGCGCGGGAGGCGATGGAAAAATATGGATTCTTTACAAAAAAAAAGAGAGAGGCCGGCGGCATACCACGCTCCCCGCCACCACCTCGCAGCCTTCCCTCGGCCTCCTAGCTTCCAGCCCAAGCCTTCGCGCTCTCCAAAATGGGACCGCAGCGGGCCATGGAGACCCTGGGCGCGCGGGTGCCCAGTCCTGGGACAGCCCCCCCAACCCGGAACCCTGGGGAATCCGTGCTCAGAGCGGGAATGGTGCGGCTGGTTTGAGCTGGGTTGTGCATTTCCCTACAGTTGCCTTGCTGGCTGTGCTGTGGCAGCGGTGGGGAGGGGTCTCGGAGCCGGAAGGTTCCCTGCGGGGTCACAAGCCCAGCTGCCCGGGCTGGCACCGCATCCCTGGGGATGCACCCCAGGGGGCCTCTCCCAGTGTGTTTGCCTGGAGGAGTAGGGGGTCTGGGGCTTGAGGGAGGAGGCCTGTGTCCTCTCCCCAGCTTCCTGCGGCCATCTCGGGACCCTGGGGCAGGGTCCCCGGGGCAGGTAAACTCGGGGCTCGCGAGGAGGTGCCATGTGGATGCACTTCCTGGTGGCGGCAAGGGAGGGGTCACAAGCACAGCCGTGTTGGGAGGCGATTTGTGTCCCTGTCCGCGTCCTCAGGCCGCTGTCCCTTGCTGGCTCTGGGGACGATATCATCGCGGTGAGAACCCGGCAACCACAGGCTGGCTGGGGAGGCGGCCCTCCGGGTGGGGAAAAGAACAACCGCTAATTGTTGTTAAGTGCCTGACACCTCCGCCCGGTGGCTTCAACACTTCCCACCCCAGGGGCACCAGCCAGGGCCTTCCTTTCTCGCCTTCTGCTCTGTGTGCCGCCACTGCTCACTCTCCCCCCTCCCCTCCCCCGCCCCGCGCCAGCACTGCTTGAACCTGAAGGGGAACCCTCTCTCGGCCCGTCTTGAGACTCACACCTCTGCCAGACGGCTGGCTGCCTGCTCCCCGTGGGGGTCAGAGCGGATTGTGCCCGCTGCTCAGACACTTGGTGGAACCTGAGGTCCCGGGGGACACTCAGGCTGCCTTTTGGAAGCCTCCCGGGCATTCTGGAAAGAGCTCTTCCATCAGGACGAGGACCTGTGGTAAAAAACATCTCATTATCCAGAATGGCAGAAATCATTAATAGCAGAAGCTTGGGTTCACCACATTTTTATGGTTGTCTCCATGGAATGAGATAATTGACAATAAGAAAGGTTTGTGGACACACCCCATTACACCAGAAAGGCACTTGGAGAAATTAAAACCTTTCGGTAAAATGCAAAGTAGACATATGCACTTGGAGAAATTAAAGCATGGCACTAAAATACAAAATAGACATAACAATAATTGAGAGCTTGGAACATCAGTCTTGGAGAAAAAAGAACCCCCCCTTCTTTTTTAAAATTGATAAAGCAAATAAAATGCAAATGGAACAGTCCCTGGGATTTCATTCTCTTTTCCAGTATATTCCGGGATGAAGAAGAATAGTTAGCATCCGTGTTTGTAAATTGTTTTTGTTATCTGTCAGGACTTTTATTACCCGAAACGCTTGTGTGTTTTGGAGAAGATCTGTCTGTATCATTAATTAGGGAGACTGATAACTCAGCATACAGGGTTCGGTTATCCTGCCTGTTCAATGTGTGCATTTTGCTGCAGCACAAAAGGTGTTCACTTCCTGGCACGGCTGAAAGAAAACTGGAATATTTCCTGGCCTGGTTTTCAGTTAGGGGTGCTCTGCTGTTCTTGGCCCCTGAAAGCCTGGCTTTTTTGCAGCCTGCTGAGCTTCATGTTTAAGGACATGGGCTCCACCCTCTGGCTGGAGAAAGACCTGCAGTCCACCAATTAGGTTAGTTGCTATAGTGACACAGCCTTGTCATTTTCTCCTGTTGGGGAAGAATTGCCAGGAGAAGCAGGAAGGGGAACGGGGCCCTCGATGGCTTTCTTTCAAGATGTATACTCCTTGTCTGTGTCCATGCCCATTACAGCAGGGCTGGGCGCTCGGCAAAGAGGCGTCCTGGGGAGGTGAAGAGCTCTCCTTCTCCCTGGTGGGGGCAGATCTCTGTCCTTGCGGCTTGGAAAGCGCTGGCCTAGGTCCTCTTCCCCTTAGCATATCCAGAGCCAAGAGGTCTGTCTGGACTCAGTTCTTGGCTAGAGTGGGACAGCTCTGGCCACACCAGAGTGGGTTGCTTGTGTGCTGTGATCGTCCTGAGACCTCGAAGATGCCGTCTCTCGTGCTAGCTTGCAGCATGTGTGCTTCAGTCACTAAGTCGTGTCCGACTCTGTGACCCCACGGACTATAACACACCAGGCTCCTCTGTCCTCCACTGTCTCCCGGAGTTTGCTCAGATTTGTGTCCGTGAGTCGGTGATGCTAGCTAACCCTCTCATCCTCTGCTGCCCCCTTCCCCTGTTGCCTTGTCTTTCCCATCATCAGAGCCTTTTCCAGTGAGTCAGCTCGTCTCACCAGGCTATAACAGCGAGAGAGGTAGAGAGAATGGTGAGCTAGAGGCTGCCTTGGGAGCCTAAGCCGGGACTTGACGTTCATGCACAGTATTTAACCCGAAGGTGGAGAAGGCTGTGCTTTCATGTAGACCTCGAGCCCCCTATTTGGATAGGCTTGATGGACAGCCATTCCTAGCATGTAAATGTTGGGAGGAAAGTCTGTATTTTAAAGTACAAGGGAGCAGAGGCAGTGTGACTCTGTTTTTGACTTTTGATTTTTTCCGAATAAATCTCATCAGGATTGAATGGTATCTTCAAGTTAAATCTCACGTTATGGTTCTCACACAACTGTGAGAAGAAACTACAAACAACTTCCGAATTGTTGTTGATCCATTAGAATACTAACCAAGCGTAGGCTCTCTGGTGCTCCATTTTCTTTACAAATACAATTTATTGCATATTTAGGAGCGATTAGGCCACTTTCCTGCTGTTCTCATTTTATTTCTGGGGTTTTCCAAGAGGTAAAATTGAAAGTACTGGAAACTTAATGAAGTGATGCCATTCAGAAGTTTACTTCTTGTCTTTTTTTTCCCTCCTACTGAGTTTTTATTTGATGAATTTCTGGCAGGAGAAGATGTGCCCCGTGTGTTTCTTTCAACCGTGGAGAGACAGGCTACCTGTTGGTGGGTTGTGTGTTAGCAGAGCTCCATGCCCAAGGATGGGCGTGAGGTGGGGAGGCTTGCCCCCGGAAGCCAGCCAGGCAGGTTGGTGCTCCCCCACCCTTCCCCTCGCTCCCCTCGTCCCCCAGACGTGGCCAGGAGGGACCGCACCCTGCAGGGCTCCCCCGGGGGTCCTCTCACCCCTCGCAGCGAACCCGGAACAGCACAGCCAGGAAGGAGGCCACGTGCCACCACTCAGCTGGCCAAGCCTTGGGCACCAGGCGTCCGGGCTGACCCGTGCCCTGGAATTCCTTGCTCCGGACCTGCCCCTCGACATTGCCGGAGTGATATATGGAGATCAGTCTCTGTGGCATGAAGTATTTTCAGGTGACTTTTATGGGTGTAATTATGGGAAAATGTTATGATAATGTGGCACTAGAAAAGGGAAGAAAAGCAAAACATTAAAATCCCCATTTCTTTATATAGCTCCGCAGCTGCGCTGATTTAGAAGGGCTCATTTTTGCATTAGAGCGGTGGTGCTCTGGAGTTAATGACCTCCACCGTACGCCACCTGTCACCCAGAGCCCTGGGTGCCGGCCCAGTGGCGGGGAGGTGAGCGGCTGCCAAGGGGACTGGTGAGCAGGTTCCCGTGTGCCCGGGGCCGGCCGCGGGGCCTGCGGGCTGTATGTGCTTGGAGGACTGTGGCCTGGGCTGGCTCCCGGGGCTGAAGGTGCCTAGGGCAGGGGGGTCTGTCTGTCCCTGCAGCCTGGCGTGCCATTGTAGGCCCCAGAGCTGCGCCAGCACCACGCGGCCTGCCCCAGGGTGCCCACAGCGCCTGGGAGGCCTCCAGCAGCCGCCTGCTCCTCCATCCAGGTGCCCCTGGGCACGGGTTCCACCCTGGAGGGGCGCTGACAAAAGCTGGCAGGCCGCACACGCCATCTCCATGGCCCAGCTTCCTGCAAACGTCCTGGCCGCTGGCAGTGGATCTGGGCAACCAGCCGCATCCCTCCTTCACCCTGCGGTCGTGGTGGAGGGCGCCCGCAGACTTTGGAGCATTTCCTTATCCGTGCCAGTGGCTGGCAAGAGTCGGGCGTGGAATCGTTTTGTCTTCAACAAGGCCGGTGGGACTCCTCCGGCTCCCCCGGGGCCTTGCCGCATCCTCAGGCATGGGGGCCTGGATCTGATGGGATGGCAGCTCCGTGGTGAGATGGCCCCGGGGATGCCACACTCCCCTCGCGCTGTTCCCACCTCCCAGTCAGTCCCGGGTGCTGGTGTGCCAGCCACTGTGGGGTCAGCCTCCCCCCCGGAGGGCTGGGCTCGGAGGGACTCCACCCTGGAGCTCGGCTGTCTTTCCAAGCGTGTTGAAGGAGGCAGGAGCCGGGGTGAGAGCCAGCCCTTGCACCTCTGCCTCTGCGCGTCCGTGGGACAGGGCGCTGGGGAGCGTGTGGACAGAGACGGGTGAGACAGTGGCCTCACGGACTCGCGTGCCAGGGGTCCTGGACAGTCCGCACCAACTCAAGGCAGCAGAGGAGGGGGCTCTCAGTGGGCCGGGCACCCCGTTCTTCTGGGCCCTTGCCCGGCCTCTCTCAGGTCACAGCCCCGAACCTCCTTCCATCCCTGGAGCCTTCTCTTGCCCTGCCTGCCTCCACCAGGGCCTCTGTGTTGAGGATGGCTTCTGGCTCTGACCCTGTGCCCAGCCTCCTAGAAGTCTTTCTCCAAAATACCTCTCGCCATCCTCCAGGTCTGTCTGCAGCACCATCAGCAGAGTTCCCCATGCACACATCAGCATCACGCTCGGAGGGCCACTGCCTCCAGGCTGGCTGCCGGGAGCTCCCCACCCCGGCTCCCCTTAAAATGGCACTGGCACCCACCATTCCTCCCTACGAACATCACTCAGGGCCCCTGACCCTTGCCGCTGACGTTTCCTGTCCAGGGAGGCCCTCTCCACCCCTCTGTCCTCACCTGGCAGAGTCCTTCTGGGGCCTGCACCCCGGGCTCCCTCCATGGGAACGTATGTGTGTGCTACTTCTCTTCTGCACACCTGGTCTCTCTGGAATGTTCTGCTGCCCATGGGGACCCTCCCGTGGTAACTGCCCACCGTGCTGTCACGAGTGCAAGGCGGGAACCCGGAGTTGGACTGGTCCCCGGAACATCTCCGGACCCCAGTGTTGGAGATCTCCTCCTCCAGGAAGCCTCCCCTGAGTACGCCACCTCCTTTGCCTCTCCATGAGCTCCATGTTCATCTGGATACCGCTGTCAAGGCTCCACCCTGCCCCCAACCCCATGTCATGGTCACGATCGGCCTCTCCAGCGCAGGGTGCTCAGCACAGCACCTCTGGTTTACCGACGGCTGCAGAATGGTTTTCCAAGAGGACAGACAGAGTGGAATGCCTGCGGAACCAGTGTGGGGAGCCGGGCCCGGAGCTTTCAGGACACCCCGTCGCCCAGGTGGGTCCCGTCTGCCCATCTTGGCGTCTCAAATGTCCAGCACGAGAGGCTGGTTGATGCGGTGGGGCAGGTGCCCCCGGGGTCCTGGCTGATGGCCTGTGACGGGCGGCTTCCTCCTGAGCTCGCGTGGGAGAGTTCACCTGCTGCTGCGGAAAGTCAGCGCCAGCATTATGAGCATCTCTGAGCTCACTGATGGCGCGGTGATGGGGGCGTCGTCCCGGCCTGGTTGACCTGACCGTGAGCAGGTCGGCTGGACCTGCACCGGGCCCGGGGTCTCCTGCCGAAAGGTACCTGGGTGACGCGGAGGGGAAGGGCATTGCAGGTTCTCCAGGACCTGACTCACATCTGACTTTACTGAGCGTTGAGGAAGGTGGTCTCAGAGCACGCCCACGGCCTGAAGCCTTGGGTCTGGGGGACCTGGGCCGTTCTCCGGAGGCCTTTCCTGTGAGCGTGCCGCAGAGCTGAAACGCTGCTGCCTCCTTGCCACCCTGGCTGCCGCTGGACGCAGGTGAGTGGCCCCTCCCCGGCTCTGCTTCTAAATTATGTTTCCCTGCAGCAGCTCCATTACCTGGTAGCACTTCCCCGGATATACTAAATGCCATTAATGGGTTGATAGGGCTCGTGTTAATTAATTGATGCTAATTTATGGTCCTCGCGGCCACGCTGGTGGCTGGCGCAGGCCGGCTGTGGAGCCACGCTGGGTCTGCCCCGAGTTTCCCTGCGGCCCAGCGCGTCTCTTTCCTTCTCCCATGCGTGTGGGGGCCTCTGTGGCCCTGACAGGGTGCCACGCAGGGAGGCAGAGGCTGGCCTGGGCACCCAGAGCCTCTGAAACCCTCTCGCAGGCTTAGGCGTCCGGACACCAAGGTCCCAGAGACATGGCAACCCCCGTGCCTCTTTACAGAGACTCCGACCGAATCTAGATTAGTGTTCTGTGGTCAACAGAAATGCATCTGCGGGCGGCGGTCAGCGTTCGGCCTGTCTTAGCTCAGTGTTCATCATAAGGCTCTGGGATGAAAGGGGGGCAGCTTCTAGAAGCAGGGGCAGCAGGAGCCCGCGCGGGGCGGCTGGGTGGCAGCCAGCCGCCTCCAGCTCTAAAGCCTGGAGTGTGTGGGGGATGCCCGCGGCTTCACCAGATGCCGTCGTCGTGGAGATCTGCAAGACCCTCCAGTCGCCGTCACCGCCTCAGGTGGTCAGAAGATTTCTGTCTGCTGCACCCTGGGAAGCGGGCAGGACACCCAGAAACCTCTGTCCCCTCAGCACGTCAGCCCCGTCCCCTGGCCACGAGCCTGCCCGCGGGGCTGGGACCCTCGGAGAACAGTCCGCACACCACAGGCATCTCCCTCATGATCACGGCCCCGGTTTGGCCCCTCAGACCTGACACGCTGTTTGCTCCCCCTGTTTTCTTGGGGCCAGTGAAGGGCAGGCGCGTCTGAGAAACAGAGGGGCCTGATTCAGCACCGCCAAGCAGACACAACAGACTGGAGTGTCCTGGGTGGGACTCTCTGGGGCCTAGAAAGTTCCCCGGGGTGGGCCAGGCCACCTGTGACGGTGGACGCTCTGTGAAGCCTCATCCTCTGTCAGCACTGGGCAGGACGCAGCTCTGGCTTTGGGTGACCTGGGCTTTCGCCAGTCAGATTCTTATTGGAGTGGCTGAAGCTTCAGCACGTCCTCTCCTGGGATCAGGCAGACGCCACGTGGGAGGGTCAGGAGCTGGCCCGGCTCTGCAGGGCCTCGTGGACTTGGACTCAGGGTCCTCGGGGCCCGTGTTTGCTGAGCGTGGCCACGTGTGAGTGGCCCAGGCCTTATTCCTGAGACCTGGGCTCGTCTGGAAGTTGGGGGTGTCTCTACTCACAGCAGCAGACAGGAGCTCCCCCCGAGGCAGGGGCTCTGGGCCCGCCAGCTCCTTGCCGTATGGGCTCTGCGATTACCCTGGGCTGGGCCCCGGTCTGGGCAGGACCTGGGCTTCCCTGTGGTTGTACTGTCCTTGTCGCTGGGTCAGGGACTGCAAAGAGCAGCTGCTGCAGATGACTTATCTGGGCTGACTGCTGCTGTCAGCCATGCACACGTGTGTATGAAAAAGGCTCCGATGCAAGCGTGGCTGACGGGGTGGGGGGGTGGACCTGTGGTGACCCCCCCTTTTTGACCCTGACTTGGGAGACTGGCTCCAGCAGGTGTCCTTACCTGCGTGGGGAAAGAGCCTTTACCAACTTTTTAATCCAACGAAGTTCCGAGAGAAGACAAGTCATCCAGGCCCCGGGGTCCTCATGGCCGACTCCTCATCTTTCTGCCCACCTGTAACCCTGATAGAGGCCCCGTTTGCCCCTGGACTCTCCCCTCTGTGGTGCCTTTCACCCATGCCCCATCCAGACCCCCACGTGGAAGCCTGCCTCCAGGGTCCCACAGGAAGCCCCCAGCCTTCCCCAAGCCTGGCAGACTCCACCTCACAGGGCTTTGGTAACCGAGGCCAGACCTGCTGCCCAGTGGGATGCATGCTGTCACCCCAGGGCTTGTCCATGCAGTGAGGCTGTCCGGTTCTCACGGGCTGTCCTGGGAGAGGTGGGCACTGGTCCTCCTGTGCCACTGAGCTTCAGTCCCAGTAGACGGACAGACCGCCAGGCACCCAGCAGACAGTGTCCACTTGCTCCTGAGTCGACCTGGCAACCTTCCCAGCTTGATAATTCTCTTCATCTTAGAGGACAGTGGGACTCAGGGAAGTCAGGGGTGCACCCAAGGTCCCAGTGGGGGTAGGTGGCTATGGAGCAGGACCTTCTTCTGGGGCCCCCAGCCTGGTCCCAAAGAGCCTGGCAGGCTTGGAGAGGAGATTTGTGATGTGGGGAGAGGGGTGGGAAGATCAGGGGAAGGGAGAATGGTCACAGCAGGGGCTCCCAAATGGGATCTCGGAGGCCACTGCAGGGTTCCCTCCAGCTGGTGGGCTGGGGCCAGGGGTGTGCACACTGGGGAAACTTTGGGTGCTTGGGTGCCTTGCAGACTTCCTGCCCCAAGCCTCCCGTGAGCTTGCTGAGCAGGGCAATTATGGGCACTGTCCCCCACTGTGGGCACGTCTGCCTGCATTTGGGATACACATTTGCCTTTGGAGTCGAACCAGTTGCGTCTAGAATGTCCCAGTGCTCAGGAACCCACACAGAAGTCCGGAGCCCTCCCAGGAAGGACATTTCTTGAGCCGCTGCTGGGTGCCAGACAGGTGCCAGTCCTTTCCTGTGCTTTGTGATATTCATGGTGGGAGATGGGCAGTGTGGTTTCCTTTTTATAGAAGGAGAAACCGAGGCTCTAAGAGGCCCACCGTGACTCCCAGTCTTCCCCCCGTGGGCAGAGGCGGGAGATGAACCTGGCTCCGGGACTCCTTGGGCTTCCCAGGTGGCGCTCGTGTTAAAGAACCCGCCTGCCAATGCAGGAGAAGTAAGAGACGTGGGATTGATCCCTGGGTCGGGAAGATCTCCTGGAGAAGGAAACTGCAGCCCACTCCAGTATTCTTGCCTGGAGAATCCCATGGACAGAGGAGCCTGGGGGGCTACAGTCCATGGGGCTGCACAGAGTTGGACACGACTGAAGCGGCTTAGCTCGCACACACGCAGAACTCCTCAGCTCTGGGTCTTGCTGGTAACCTCTGAGACACCTGCTGCCCCACGAGGTGTGGGATCGGGCCACACCTAACTGACCAGGGCCAGCTGACTGACCAGGGCCACACTGCGCAGAGCATTGCCACCAGCCTACGGTGCTGGGGACTGAGGACTGGCGTTTACCCAAAGGCACCCTAGTAGCCTTGGTGTCTGGCACCACGTCTGCAGGACTGTCAGCCTAAGCACACCTGATGCAGACCGTTGCCTCTCCCGGTGGGTCAGGGTCCCTGAGACCAAAGCTGTGAAGGTCATGGGAATGGCTTGTTAGAGTGAAAGGACCCAGATTAAATCAGCAGGAGGGACAGGTCCACAGAGACACGGTCTCCAGGAGAGACCAGGCCCCAGGGTGGCACGGACGGCACTCAGTTCCCCAGTGAGGACGTGTGGCAGCCTGGGGTGTTGCCCACCAGGGGACTCACCTGGGCCCTGGGGCCTGAGTGGTTACTGGGGACCACTTGATGGGCAGGCTCTAGTCCCCTAGATCCTAACCAGGAAGAAAGAGGAAATATGCCCCGAGAGAGAGTGGAGAAAAAGGAACCCTCTTACACTGTTGGCGGGGATGCCGGCTGATGCAGCCACTGTGGAGAACACTGTGGAGATTCCTTGAGAAACTCGGAATAAAACGACCCTGCGAACCGGCAATGCCACTACTGGGCATGTACCCTGAGGAAACCGGCACTGAAAAGGACACCTGAGCCCCAGTGTTCATTGCAGCACTAATTGCAACAGCTAGGACGTGGAAGCAACCTGGATGTCTATCAGCAGGTGAGTGGATAAGGAAGTTGCGGTGCATATACTCAGTGGCGTATTGCTCAGCCATAAAAAGGAACACATTTGACTCAGTTCTAACGGGGTGGAAGAACCTAGAGCCTGTTTTACAGAATGAAGTCAAAAAGAGAAAGACAAGTACCTTGTATTAATGCGTATCTGTGGGTTCTAGAAAGATGGCACCAGTGACGCTATGTGCAGGGAGTAAAAGGAGGCATAAGAACAGCCCTTTGGACTCGGCAGGAGGAGGAGACAGTACAGTGATTGGAGCGCGTAGCCTTGAAACATGCCCAGCACCATACGCAGCACAGGTCGCCAGTGGGAGCCGATGAATGACGTAGGGAGTGGAAAGCCCCCGCTCTGTGACAACCTGGAGGATGCGGGGGCGGGGAGGGGGGATTCAGGAGGGAGGGGAACATGTGTGCCTGCGGCCAATTCACGCTGATGGATGGCAGAAACCATCACAATATTGTAATGATCCTCCAATTAAAATTATTTAAAAAATATGAACTGACCAATTGCCAGTAACGAAATTGAATCAGTAATTTAAAAACTCCCAACGAACAAAAGTCCGGATGAGATGGCTTCACAGGTAAATTCTACCAAATGTTTGGAGAAGAGTCAATACCTATCCCTCTGAAGTTATTCCAAAAATTTGCACAGGAAGGAATATTTAACAAACTCACTAGCATCACCCTGCTATCAAAACCAGACAAAGATATCACACAAAAAAGTTTACAAACCAATATAACTGATGAACATAGACATAAAATCCTCAACAAAATACTAGCAAACTGACTTCAGTGGTGCATTAAAAGGATCATACATCATGGTCGAGTGGGGTTTACTTATTTTTCAATATCTGCAAATCAGTGCAGATACACCACATGAACAAATTGAAGAATAAGAGCCATATGGTCATCTCAATAGATGCATATAAAACTTTTGGTAAAACTTAACATGTCTTTATAGTAAAGAAAAAACTCCCCAGAAAGAGGGCATAAAGGGAGCCTACTTCAGCATAATAGAGGCCACATATGACAGACCTATAGCTGACATCACACTCAGTGGTGGAAAGCTGAAAGCATTTCCTCTAAGATCAGGGACAAGACAAGGGTGGCCACTCTCAGCACTTTTATTCAGCATAGTTCTGGAAGTTCCAGCCATGGCAAGTCAGAGAAGAAAAAGAAATAAAAGGAATCCACATTGGAAAAGAGGTTAAGCTGTCGTGGTTTGCAGACAACACTATACTGTACATAGAATATCCTAAAGCTGCTTCCAGAAAACTACCAGAACTTATCGATGAATGTGCTACAGCTGCAGGATACAAAATTAACAGACAGAAATCTGTTGCATTTGTATACACTAACAGTGAAATGCTGGAAGAAATTAAGGAAGCAATCCTATTTGTCATTTTATCAAAAAGAATAAACTATCTAGGACTACACCTACCTGAGGAGGCAAAAGACTCGTGCTCAGAAAACTAGAAGATCCTGATGAAGGAAACTGAAGATGACACGGCAGACGCAAGACCCAGACAGACAGACCGATGTGTCGTGTTCTTGGCTTGGAAGGACCAGTATTGCTAAGATGACTGTACTGCTCAAGGCAATCTGCAGATTCGTGTCATTCAGTGCGATCCATATCAAAACACAATGGGAGTTTTCACAGAACTAGAGCAAACAATTTTAAAATTTGTATGAAAATACAAAACACCCTGAATAGCCAAAACAATCTTGAGAAAGAAGAACATCACTGGTCCTGACTTCAGACTATATAGTAAAGCTACAGTTATTAAAGTAGCATGGCTTCAGCACAAAAACAGATGCACAGATCAATGGAATAAGATAGAAAGCACACAAATAGACCCACAGACTTATGGTCAATTACTATATGATAAAAGAGGCAAGAATATTCAGTGGAGAAAAGACAGTGTTCAATAAGTGGTGCTGGGAAAACTGGACAGTTCATGTAAAAAAATGAAACTATCACTTACAAAAATAAACTCAAAAGGCATTAAAGATCTAAATGTAACACTGAATGCTATAAAACTCCTAGAGGAAACATGGGTGGGGCCCTCCTTGACATAAATCACTAGCAATGTCCTTTTGGAGCTACTTCCCAAAGTAAAGGAAATAAGAGCAAAAATAAACAAATGGGACCTCCTTATACTTAAAAGCAAAGGAAATCGTTGACAAGCTGAAAAGACAGCATAGTGAATGGGAGAAAATATTTGCAAAGAGTATGATCCATAAGGGATTAATACCCAGCATATAAGCGGCTCCTACAACTCAACATCAAAACAATGAAAAAGAAAAAACCATTGTGATAAAGAATGGGCAAAAGAACCTAATAAATATTTTTCCAAAGAGGTGATGCAGACGAGACGACCAACAGGTCACATGAAAAGATGCTCAAAATCAGTAATCATCAGTTCAGTTCAGTTCAGTCTCTCAGGCACGTCTGACTCTTTGTGACCCCATGGACTGCAGCACACCAGGCCTCCCTGTCCATCACCAACTCCCAGAGTTCACTCAAACTCATGTCTATCGAGTCGGTGATGCCACCCAACCACCTCATCCTCTGTTGTCCCCTTCTCCTCCTGCCTTCAATCTTTCCCAGCATCAGGGACTTTTCCAATCAGTCAGCTCTTCCCATCAGGTGGCCAAAGTATTGGAGCTTCAGCTTCAGCATCAGTCCTTCCAGTGAATATTCAGGACTGATCTCCTTTAGGATGGACTGGTTGGATCCCCTTGCAGTCCAAGGGACTCCCAAGAGTCTTCTCCAGCACCACAGTTCAAAGGCATCAGTGCTTTGGTGCTCAGCTTTCTTTATGGTCCAACTCTCACATCCATACATGACTACTGGAAAAACCATAGCCTTGACTAGACAGACAAAGTTGGCAAAGTAATGTCTCTGCTTTTTAATATGCTATCTAGGTTGGTCATAACTTTCCTTCCAAGGAATAAACGTCTTTGAATTTCATGGCTGCAATCAGCATCTGCAGTCATTTTGGAGCCCAAAAAAATAAAGTCTGACACTATTTCCAGTGTTTCCCCATCTATTTCCCATGAAGTAATGGGACTGGATGCCATGATCTTCGTTTTCTGAATGTTGAGTTTTAAGACAACTTTTTCACTCTCCTCTTTCACTTTCATCAAAAGGCTGTTTAGTTCTTCTTCACTTTCTGCCATAAGGGTAGTATCATCGGCATATCTGAGGTTATTGATATTTCTCCTGGCAATCTTGATTCCAGCTTGTGCTTCTTCCAGCCCAGCGTTTCTCATGATGTACTCTGCATAGAAGTTAAATAAGCAGGGTGACAGTATAGAACCTTGACGTACTCCTTTCTCAATTTGGAACCAGCCTGTTCTTCCATGTCCAGTTCTGTTACTTCTTGACAGTTACTGTTACTACATACAGATTTCTCAGGAGGCAGGTAAGGTGGTCTGGTATTCCCATCTCTTGAATAATTTTCCAGTTTGTTGTAATCTACATAGTCAAAGGCTTTGGCATAGTCAATAAAGCAGAAGTAGATGTTTTTCTGGAACTCTCTCTTGCTTTTTCAATGATCCAGCGGGTGTTGACAATTTGATCTCTGGTTCCTCTGTCTTTTCTAAATCCAGCTTGAACATCTGGAAGCTCATGGTTCACATACTGTTGAAGCCTCTCTTGGTGAATTTTGAGCATTACTTTGCTAGCGTGTGAGATGAGTGGAATTGTGCATTAGTTTGAACATTCTTTGGCATTGCCCTTCTTTGGGATTGGAATGAAAACTGACCTTTTCCAGTCCTGTGACCACTGCTGAGTTTTCCAAATATGCTGGCATATTGAGTGCAGCACTTTCACAGCATCGTCTCTTAGGATTTGAAATAGCTCAGCTGGAATTCCATCACCTCCACTAGCTTTGTTTGTAGTGATGCTTCCTAAGGCCCACTTGACTTTGCATTCCAGGATGTCTGGTTCTAGGTGAGTGATCACACCATCGTGGTTGTCTGGGTCATGAAGATCTTTTTTGTATAGTTCTTCTGTGTATTCTTGCCACCTCTTCTTAACATCTTCTGCTTCTGTTAGGTCCATACCATTTCTGTCCTTTATGGAGCCCATCCTTGCATGAAATGTTCCCTTGGTATCTCTAATTTTCTTGAAGAGATCTCTAGTCTTTCCCATTCTATGGTTTTCCTCTATTTCTTTGCACTGATCACTGAGGAAGGCTTTCTTGTCTCTCCTTGTTATTCTTTGGAACTCTACATTCAAATGGGTGTATCTTTGCTTTTCTCCCTTGCCTTTAACTTCTCTTCTTTTCTCAGCTATTTGTAAGACCTCCTCAGACAGCTATTTTGCCTTTTTGCATTTCTTTTTCTTGGGATGGTCTTGATCACCACCTCCCATACAATGTCATAAGCCTCCATCCATAGTTCATCAGGCACTCTGTCTATCAGATATCATCTGTTGAATCTATTTCTCACTTCTACTGGATAATCGCAAGGGATTTGATTTAGGTCATATCTGAATTGTCTAGTGGTTTTCCCTACTTTCTTCAATTAAGTTTGAATTTGGCAATAAGGAGTTCATGATCTGAGCCACAGTCAGCTCCTGGTCTTGTTTTTGCTAACTGTATAGAGCTTCTCCATCTTTGGCTGCAAAGAATATAATCAATCTGATTTCGGTGCAGACCATCTGGTGATGTCCATGTGTAGAGTCTTCTCTTGTGTTGTTGGAAGAGGGTGTTTGCTATGACCAGTGCGTTCTTTTGGCAGAACTCTATTAGCCTTTGCCCTGCTTCATTCTGTATTCCAAGGCCAAATTTGCCTGTTACTCCGGGTATCTCTTGACTTCCTACTTTTGCATTCCAATCCCCTGTGATGAAAAGGACATCTAGTTTGGGTGTTAGTTCTAGAAGGTCTTGTAGGTCTTCACAGAACCAGTTTACTCCAGTTTCTTCAGTATTACTGGCCAGGGCATAGACTTGGATTACTGTGATATTGAATGGTTTGCCTTGGAAATGAACAGTGATTGCTAATCATCAGGGAAATGCAAATCAAAATCAGAGTGAGATACCCCCTCTGTCTTGTCAGAGTGGCTATCATCAAGCAGAGCACAAATAACAAATGTTAGTGAGGACGTGGAGAAAAGGGAATCCTTCCTTCTACACTGCTGGTGGGGATGTGAATTGGTGCAGCCACTGTGGAACAGAGTATGGAGTTTGCTCAGAAGACTTAAAGTGGAGCTACCATAGGACTCAAAAATCCCACTCCTGGGTGTATATCTGAAACACGACAACAACACTAACTTATAAAGACACGTTCACCACAGTGTTCATGGCGACGTTAGATACAATTGTCAAGATGTGGAAGCAGTTGGCAGTTGGATGAACAGAGATGTGGTGCACACACACGCACAGGGGAATAGTATTCAGCCGTGAAGAAGCGTGAAATACGTTTGCAGCAACATGCATGGGTTTGGAGGGTGCTGTGTGGAGTGAAACGTCAGACTGGGAAAGACAAACACGCTATGGTATCACTTTTATTTGAAATCCGAACAAGACAGCCAGTGAACCTAACAAAAAAGAAGCAGGCTCACAGATGCAGAGACGCCGCCAGTGAGGGGAGGGTGGGGGCGGGCGTCAAACCGCCGGCTGTGCGAGAGGCTGGAGCGTGCGTCGTGAAACACAGACCAAAGAAATAAAACCTCGGTGCTCAGGGGCCATCCTCCCCTGACGACAGCGGAGGGCTGCACTGGCCAGCACGGCACGGCTGTTGTCTGTTACGGGGTGACACCTAGCACTTCCTGGGGTGGCCAGGACCCAACATTCACTGGGAGCCGCAGGTTGCAGAGTCTTGGGAACTGGGAGCAGCAGAGGGAGCAAGCTGGTCAGTGGGCAGCCTCGGGGCGGGCGCTGTGCTGGGCACTCCCCGGGCCCCTGTCACCCCAGGAGCCTTTGTTTTGTGCCCAGTGAAGGCTTGGCATCTCTGGCTCCTGCTCTGGCTTAACTGGCCAGGGGCCTCAGGCTTCAGGAGGTGATGCTGTCCAGGGTCCAGCCCTTCTGGGTGCCTTTAGTCTCAAGGGGCTGTCATTCCTGGGGAGACAGTTGACAAAGCCCCGAGGGCCATCCTGCTGGAAGACGGCTCCATCCAGCCGCACCCAGGTCTGCAGAGAAACTGCTCATCAGTGTGAATTTCATGGCACGTGCTTCCTGAGGCTGAGTCACGCTCAGTGCTACCCCCTGGGATGGCAAGGACTCTGCCCTTCCAGCTCGCTTGCTAGGCCCGCTGGACCCCTGGAGCTCTGAGGGCCGACCATGAGGCGGGCTCATGCAGACCCTGAGTGGGTGTCGTGGGGTCTCGGGACGGCCCCTTCCTGTGCGGGTGCCAGGGGCCAGTTTGCTGGGGGTGTGGGAGGGGAAGCTGCCTCCGAGTACCTCCTTCCCCAACCCCGTGGTGGCCGCCGTTGGGTCTCCCCCAGCTGGGGGCTCCCCTAAGTCCTCAGATGGTGCGTGGCTCGGGGAAGGGAGAGTTATGTCCACTGGACGTTCCCAGGCCGCAGCTGGTGGTGGAAGGGGCGGGTCCCCAGGGCCCGGCGTGGCTGGCGGGCTGCAAGGAGCTGACCTGGGGTGGTGGCTGCGGTGCAGGCGTGGACGTGGGGAAGGTGGCTGGGGCCCGCCCACACGCGCCTGCATCCATGTGGTCCAGGCAGCAAGGTGACGCGCTCCTCCTTCCCTCTGCTCTGTCTCCCTGTCACGGCCGCTCCAGCGGGAAATAGCCCCCTGCTCTGCTCCCAGAGACAGGTGGCCATTTCAGAGGAGGAGACCTTAACGGAGACCTGCAGGGAAACAATAAAGTCTGAGATGAGGATAGCGTCACGACGGAGATGGCTTGTAGGGTGTCTGTGTGTGTGTGTGTGTCTGTGTGTCTGCATTTATATCTGTGTGTGTCAGTGTGTCTGTATCTCTGTGTGTATAAGTGGGTGTGTATGTGCCTGTGTATATATGTCTGTGTGTGTCTGTGTCTGTCTGTGTGTCTGTGTGTGTCTGTGTCTGTCTGTGTGTCTGTGTGTGTCTGTGTGTGTCTGTGTGTCTGTGTGTGTCTGTGTGTGTCAGTGTGTCTGTATCTCTGTGTGCATAAGTGGGTGTGTATGTGCCTGTGTATATATCTCTGTGTGTGTCTGTGTGTGTCTGTGTGTCTGTGTGTGTCTGTGTCTGTCTGTGTGTCTGTGTGTGTCAGTGTGTCTGTATCTCTGTGTGTATAAGTGGGTGTGTATGTGTGTCTGTGTCTGTGTGTCTGTTTGTGTCTGTGTGTGTCTGTGTGTCTGTGTGTGTCTGTGTGTCTGTTTGTGTGTCTGTGTGTCTGTGTGTGTCTGTGTGTGTCTGTGTGTCTGTTTGTGTGTCTGTGTGTCTGTGTCTGTGTGTCTGTTTGTGTGTCTGTGTGTCTGTGTGTCTGTCTGTGTTCACATGCACAGAGTAGGTCCTCACATAACTCCTCTCCACGTGCTCTTCTTCCCTCCGGGGGGTCCCTGGGGCCCAGCACCTGCTCACCTTCCTTTCGTGACCCGGGACCGGAGGCTTCCGGAGCCCAGAGGCCAGCCTGGGGACTCAGCAGAGGGCGGCTGAGACCCTGACTCGGGGCCGAGTCCGTGCTGCGGCTGACTGCGGCCTGGCCGTCGGCCTCTGTGGCCTCTGCGATGCCTCCCCCGGGGAGCCCACACGTGTCCCAGCGTGGTGCCCTTCGGTCTTGTCGGGGCTCGCCGTGTGGACAGCCTTGTCTGTCTGCCGACCTCTGGCCTGGGGACCTGGGGCCGTCGGCAGGGATGTTTGGTGTGGGTGCGCTTGTGTGGACAGGGGCTCTCAGCTGCCTGCCGTGGGTGGCAGGCGGAGGGGAGACCCGGCCCTCCTTCCCTTTCGTGCGGCTCTCGGCTCCAGGGCGACTACGCCCCTTCTTGGGTACACCTTGTTGCCCCGAGGTTACCGCTGACCTCAGGGTCTCTCCTGCACCCCGGGCGAGGAACCCATGGGGACCACCGAGTCACAGGCGTCTGTGTGCACAGGCTCCAGACGGAGTGAACACATGCGCCTCTGGAATTCCAAATTGCAAAGTTTTCGTCTCAGTTAACGCCACAACAAGCTCGGAAAGGTGGCAGTCGGCATTAGAAACTTAAATGGCACCTTCTTGGCGTCTCATGTTGGTGAGAAGGCCAACTGATTATTTTTATATTACAATCCCCAGGCGTTGTCAAATTGATTAATAAATTCGCTGAAAACCCGTTACCTCTTAATAAATTTAATTCGGGTTGTTGGGGATAACTTTCCTGTGACCTCTGAGTGTGGGCTTTCTGGGTGTCGACAGTGGGAATGTGAGCCTGCCTGGCAGCCATCTGTCATCCTGCTGGAGTCAAGGGGACCGTTTCGTCAGCCCTGTCTCCACGGACAGGTCTCAAGGGCTTTTTGGATCTCCCTGGGTGTCTTCCAGGCTGGGCAGATTTGGAGCCTGCAGGGCCAGGTGACTCCCCAGCTGAGACTCACCGGCCCAGGCAAGGGGAACCCCTGAAATTGAGCCCAGAACTCAGCCCTGAGCTTTCTGGCAGACAAGACAAAAGGGGAAAATCCACTGGGCTTAAGGCTCTGAGTGTCCATTAGGGACTCAGCTCAGAAGGTTGAAATGACACCAACAGGGCTGCCAGCTGCCGGTCGTCACACTGGTCGATCCAGCATCCCGATGACCCATCCTTCAGCCTCCAGAGCCGGGCAAGCTAGGCACTGTCACTCCCAGTCTTACGCTGAAACCAGAGAGGTCCAAAGAGGGGGCCTCTCACGGGGCACAGAGGACGTGACCCTGAGAGAGGGGTTGGGCCCTCCCAGGCTGGGGAGCCGCGGTGCAGAGCTGCTCCAGGTTGGTGAGACTCCAGCATGGGGGCCGCGCGGGGATGGATCCCCCAGACTGCAGCTTCCGGTCCTGCTGGGGCCCTGCCTGAGGACCCTTCCCAGGTCATTTCCACCCCACCCTCTGGCACCTTGGTCTCAGACCGGATGCCCTCGGCTTCCCCCACCGCCACGGGCCCATCACCCATTCTCTGGGACTTTGGGCTCTTTCTTCCCAGGGGTCGGACTTGTCAAGGTCGCCATGGCAATTGCTAGTCGCACGGTCTTCCGAGGCCTCACGACACCAGGGGTCAGCTCATCCGGCCCCTCCCCGACCCCTCCACACTCCCCATGGGCCGCTCCTGGCCTGTGTGAGGCCAGCCTCGTTCTTCCAGGCTGGCCTCTCGCTTGTCTGTCTCAGGAGCACTGCCCACCCCTGCCAAGCCCCAGCTTCCAGCCTGGTGGGGGAAATGGGTCTGGGGTCACCCGAGGGCTCAGCAGCCTGTGGCCAGGCGTGCATCCTCCAGGGGCTGACTGCAGAGACCCCTCCCTGCCCAGGGCAGCCGGGTGGCCGGCCCCCCGCGCCCCCGCCGCGTCCCAGCAACCTCGGCCATGACCCCCCAGGAGAGGTGGGCGAGGTGAGTCGCCATCAGCCGGCCGGCCCTGCCATCAGCGCTGCGTGTGCCACCCGAGGATGATGAGACCAGATGGCGCTGGGACCCGGGTGGAGGTGGGGAGACGGCTGTCCATTTAAGTTGGTCAGAACTGGGTGGCACGGTACATGCTGGTGGTAAGGGTGTTTTATGCACCTATGCACGGCCCTCCCGAACCCCTTCCTGGTGATGGGCTCACAGCTCCTCTCCCGCCGCCTCTTTCCCGAGACCTCAGGGCCTCCCGGTTTGCATGTCCTCTAAGCCAGCAGAGTGCCCAGCGCGGGCGTCATTGCCATGGGAGGCCTTCAGGATGGAGGGACCTGTGCCAACCCCCAGGTCCCTTGCGGAGCCAGCGGGCCTTTCACGGCCGGGCCCGGGGACCCCGGGGATGGCTGTCTCTGCAGAGACGTGCTGACCGCCTGTGGGGCCTCTCTGTGCGTGGGTGTCTGTCTGATTCGGGTCTGTGTCCCTGGCCGGGGGGCTTTGAGCTCGGCCAATGCTGACGATCAGTCAAACAGGGAGCGGAAGCCCCCCCATCAGAGGCCAGCGCTTTATCTTGGGGTGGGGCGGTGGCTGCGGCCCAGCCAGGCCCCCGCAGGGCCCCCACCCCCTGCGTCCCAGCAGCGTGCATGTGTCAGACCCTGGTGGGGGGCCGTGGGGGCCCGGAAAGTGTGCGCTCCTCATCCAGGCCTGCTCCGCGGCCAGCGGGCCTCACTTCTGCTCCTTCAGGGCGAGCCTGGCTGCTCTGACGGGCTTTTAAAGTCTTTCCTTGTTTTACTCTTTGTTGAGGTGAAGCTCACATAACAGAACTAACCGCTGTGTGTGCGTGCGTCGTCAGCATTCAGCCTGTCCCGCCACCGCCGTCGCCATGACGTCCTCTTTTCATCGCCCCGGGCACACGAAGCAGGCGCTCCTGTCTGCCCCCTGCCCGGCCCGGGAGCCCCCAGACTCACACCTTGGTGACGCAAAGCCCGAGAGACCCTCGGTTCCTCACAGTTGGAGGCTCACAAGCACTGAACCGGCTGCCCAGACGCACAGACCGTGGGAGGAACACGGGTCACGGCTGCGCTGGGGGCGTCCGGCAGGCCATGTCACATTCCATCGGCCGCTGCCCAGAGCGGGACCCAGACCCGCCTGCAGGCAGCGGACACACAGTGCAGGCACCCCTGTGACCCACCCCCCACTCCCGGGATGCACACCCAGCCCTGCTTCCCCTGCCTCCCTGCCCAGATGTCGGCCGTGGGCCGGGCTCCCCACACTGGCACAGCAGCGAACTCTGACCCAGCCCCAGGCCCAGGCCAGTGCTGTGACTGCCCCCGGGGAGCCCAGCATGCAGACGTCTGGGGTTTCTGCCTAGCGGCTTGGCTCCAGGCCGCCTGGGGGCCCTGAACCATGTCCCAGTGGAAAGCAGCCTGTCGCTGGGGAGCAGCAGACCCCATGGTCCTGCTGCCCGGGCACCCAGATGCCCCACCTGAGTGGCAGCACTGAGGCCTGCCGTGTGACCCTGGGGCTGGGGCACTCTGCCCTGGCTGGCCCGGGTGGGGCTGGGGACCCAGGCGGCTCCTCCTCAGCCCCACCTCTCCCGGTCCGTCTTCTCTGGGCAGGCTCAGGGGGTGAAGTCCTGGCAAAGCTCACTCTGTTTTCCAGCCCAGTGGTGCCCACATGTGACCATGCCAGGGACAGTGCCCATGAAAAGGTCCTTTGTCTGGCCTGACTAATTAAGAAGTAGCAGCAGGCCTCGAAGGGGGCCAGCCCCAGGTCCTCTCTGGAAGGTGGCCAGGGCCCCGGAGGGCTGCACAGGCGCGGCCAGGGCTTGAGTGGGATTCCTGGAGGACCTTCCAGGCCCTCCCGAGCATCCCGGTCAGTGTGGGGCCGCCTCTTCTCCTCCAAGCCCGAACACCAACGCGGTCCTGGGAGCGGGCCCAGCGTCTGAGGCCGCTGCTGCGCGCGCGCTGGAGGCCCAGGCCGGGCACTGCGCCCAAGGCCCCATGCTCTTCTCTGGGAAATGGGGTGGGCTCGCCTCGGAGGCCGCAGGGCGGAGGCTGCAGCGGCCAAGGCTGCTCCCAGGCCCTCGCTGTGACCCCCGAGGTGCGAATCCCCAGCAGGGCCGCCGTCACCGCACTGGTCCCGCCTGACGTGGCGCCTGGTGTGCCAGCCCCCTGCCCCCAGGTTCCCTGCCCACTCCCGTCTGCTCAGCACAGCGGGCAGGGACCAGGGACTCCCGCGAGGCTCACGTGGCATCCGTGGCGGTTACTTGGGGTCCCGCCTCCCACCATGGCCTTCAGGAGCGGCAGGGCCGTGCCCCGCTCGGAGGGCATGCCCAGGGAGCCCAGCTGTCCTCCCCCGGCTTCAGTCATGGCCAAAGCTGAGGATGAGCTGACAGGTTCGGATCTGCTTGGAGGCGAAAGGCCTCTGACCTCGCGGAATCTGACAGACACGCGCGGGCTCTGGCATTTGGGCACCATGACCCACAGGCTCGTGGAAACTCATCCAGCCCTCAGCTTGGAGACATAGTGACGGGACTGGATGAGCTGCTCGGCCTCTGGGACCTTGGTGTCCTGGTCTGTGCAGTGGGAGCAGGAGTCCAGGAGCACTTTCCCCTGAGGCTCTTCTCCTGGCCTCAGCAGGAGATGAGTGCTGGGCTCACCATGCCCCATCTCACCTGAGCGGCAGCCCAGCCATATCCCCACCAGCTCCATAACCGCCGTGACCTTACCAGACGTGGGGTCCCGGCAAGAATGCCTGGCTGTGGATGGGATGACCCCAGGACCCCTCCTGCTGGACCGACCTCCTGCTTGGCCCTGCATGGTCCTGTCCAGGGATTCCTAAAACTTCCAGGGTCTTCCGGAGGCCGGGAGGGCTGGCTAGGTGGCGATGGCCTGTGTGTGGATGAGGAAACTGAGGTGCCCGGGAGAATGGTTCCCCGGGTACTGTAACAGTGGGGGCATCCTGCCCAGTGTCCCCCCAGTGCTCTGCGGACAGTCAGCTGAAGTGGCCGGGTCACTCACCTCCTTCCCCAGGGCAGTCTGCACCCCGGTCTGCGGGGCAGGCCCCGGGTCGCCAGCGATGGCCCAGACCTCGTGCAAGCAACAGGCTCTTAGGGGCTGACCCCAAGCCGAGAGCCCTGGGGTAGTTCAAATTTGAAAATTAACATGGAATCAAAAGAGACAGAGTAATTTTTCATTCTGCTTGAAAGGTTATTTGCTTTCTCAGCTGATGCTTAGTGCAGTGATACACGATGTCAGAAGGTAAATGATTTTAAACCAGATTCAGTTTAAATTTCATTACATATTTGTAGGAGACAGAGGCTCCAAGCGTCCCTCGCCTTCTCATGGAGGATCTTTCACTTTTAATAACTCGGGCGCCTAATGCCCTAATCTATTGATTATGTGGTCATGTGGCAGGGGCGAGACAGCTCATGCTCCCAGAAGAAACTCGAGCATCCGTGGAACCATCCCGCGTCTCGAAGGGTGGCTGTGCTGGGGGCCAGGGAGGGGAGCAGACTGGAGACCCGTCCTAGGAGCCGCTCGGCCCGAACACTGTGTGGCTGTCCGCAAGCCGCACCCTCCTCAGCTCCGTCTCCCCATCTGCACCGCGTGGCTGGACTCCTGGGGACAAGGGCCGAGGTCTGGTATTGCCTTGACCACACAGCAGCTGTGCCATCTTGGGCGAGGGCTCAGCCTCTCTGGGCGTGGGCTCCTCCCCTACAGGATGGCCTCTTGGTAGGCTGAGTCGTGTCCTCCCTTCGGGAGCTCCGGGTGTGCCTGTCTTTGGAAACAGGGTCCTTGCAGGTGTCGGTTAAAAGGGAGTCATACTGGAGAAGGGCGGCCCTGAACTCTGTGACTAGGGTCCTTGAAGAGACAGGAGAGGACAGAGATCCCGGGGGAAGCCACGTGATGGCCGAGGCAGAGGTGAGAGCGATGCGTGTACAAGGCCCGGACGCCGGGGCTGCCGGCGAGCGCCAGAGCCGGGGAGAGGCCCAGGACAGAGCAGCCTGACCTCCTGCGGTGGGGGGCGCTCCTGCTGTGCCGTCTGGGGCCATCGCGGCGGCCGCCCCAGGGAGCAGACACTAACGCCCGGGACTGATGGAGGGTGCCCTGTTGTTGCTTAGTCGCTCAGTCGTGTCCGGTTCTTTGCGACCCCATGGACTGTAGCCCACCAGGCTCCTGTGTCCATTGGATTTCCCAGGCAATGATACTGGAGTGGGTTGCCATGCCTTTTTCCAGGCTATCTTCCCGACCCAGGGATTGAACGCTCGTCTCCTGCATTGGCAGGCAGATTCTTTACCATTGAGCCCCCAGGGAAGCCCAAGGGTGCCCTGATTGTGTGATAGTGTGGGAACTGCTGGCAGATGCCCCGGCTCCAGGCAGCACCGTGGAAATTGTTCCATCCCTCCTGGGGGCCATGGCCAGTCACAGCTCTGCTCTGAACCCCGAACACCATGGAGCAGGGGAGACAGGGCAGGGTCGGGCCAGCAACCACAGCTCACGTTCTGGGGGTCGGAGTGACCACCACTGCTGGGTGAGTTGATGCAGCTTGAGGACGTGTCCTGGGTGGGACCCCAGGTGGACAGCACCCCTGGGAGTTGGAGCTGGAGGGACCACCTCTGGGCGTGTGACTGATGCCTAGAGGTGGAAATGTGGTCCAAGGCTGACCCCGTGAGTGGTCCTGAATTGAGGTGGGGGCTTCAGTGCAGGACGCGGGTGGCGGGAGAGGCTAAGGGGGCTGGAGCACCGAGATGGGACATCCTGGAGGCTGTGGTGTAGCCGCTTTCCCTGACGTTCCTGGAAAACGCCCTGCTGCCCATGCTGGCTTCACCCAGCGGGGACCCCACCCTGAGCTCTGGGGAAGAATCAGCAGGAACGGTCACTTCAAATTGTCCAGGGCTGCTGAGTGCTGGGGGGTGTCCAGGCGCAGGGCTGCACGGAGCTCATTGGATGACCAGGGACAGGGGGGCAGGACACAGCTCGAAGGAGCATATGATGACACCCCAGGTCTGGAAGTGGAAATCAGGATGGAAATCAGGACCGGCCTGCCTTGGCTCCATTGGATCTCAAGGGCCGGGCTGGGCCGGGCCGGGCTGGGCTGGGTGCAAAGGAGTGCAGAGAGGGTAGGGGTCCAGAAGTCACGACCCCATCTACACTCTGTGTCCGACTCCCACCCCAGCTCCTGGAGGAGCACAGTGAGGGGATGGGGGTTGTGGATCCTGTGCTCATGGAGAAGTCTGTTTGTGGGGGAACGTGAGTGTGGATGGAATTTTCCCTGGAAATTAACTGTCCGGTGAATTCTTCCCATCTGGGCTGTAGCAAAGCAGAATCCAGGGCAAGGAAACAGTATTGTGAGCGGGTTTCCTCTGGCCCATTCCAGCAATTACTGCCTCTCGCCGGCGTGCAGTCCGCTGCTTTATTTACCCAGCAGGACGCTGCTCTTAAATGCACATCTGGGCACTTTTGCAAAATAATGTGAGTGCATCTCGGGAACTTCCCCGATTTGGGTTTGTTTTATTTGCAGCATCAAACAGTGAAGGACGGAAAGTTCCAGATGATGGCTGGCAGGCCCTCAGGGTCCGGCGTGCAGACACCCGACCCCGGCGAGGCCCTTACCCACTCCCTGTCCAGTCCCAGGTGCTGGCGGTACCGTTTGTCCCCAGTGCCACGAGGAAAGAGCAGGAGGAAGTCACCCGGGCGTGAGTCATCTAATGAGGATAAAAGCAAAGATACTCCGCAGCTGTGTTTCTGGGGTGTCTCTGATGAGGCGTGTTTCTACACATGTGGGGTTCTGGGGATCCGGAACGGCCCCTGCAGCGCGGCTGCGGACACCTCCTGACCGTGAGGCCTGGGCAGCGGGCTGCGAGGATGTACTGATAAAACTCCCGCCTGGAGCTGTCCGGTCGGCACTGGGTTTGTCATGAAGCATTGCGCTCGTCCCTGGTGGCCTTGGCCTGTGTCTGTGAGCTCAGGATGGTGTCTGAGACCCTCCTCACCCGCCACTGGGAGATGGTCTGTGGCTGCGGCTGCTCATCGCGCCGTCTCTGTTTCTCCTTGGAGCAGAGCGGGGCTGTGGGCTTGGCTGATGAGGGCACTGGAACCATCCAGAGGGAAAAGAAAGTGAAGTCGCTCAGTCGTGCCCAACTCTTTGCGACCCGGTGGACTGTGGCCCACCAGGCTCTTCTTGTCCATGGGATTTTCCAGGCAAGAACACTGGAGTGGGTTGCCATTTCCTTCTCCAAGGGATCTTCCCAACCCAGGATCGAACCCAGGTCTCCCGCACTGTGGGCAGACTCTTTGCCTTCTGAGCCACAAAGGAATCCCGGGCAATCTGCAGGGGAACTCTGTCCCAGAAACGGAGCCCAGGCTTTGGGGCAGCAGGTGGGAGCAGGGGGAAGCAGGGGCCACTCCAGGTCCTCCCAGGCTCCGGTCACTTCCCGCCACCTCCCCTGGGGACGGACGGCATCTGACCAGCAGTGCTGTCAGCAGGCAGACCTGTTTTCCGTGAAAGAGCGGGGCGAGCAGCCCAGAGCTGGCGTGGGGCTGGTGGGGGCTCTGAAGGCGAGGCCTGTCCATCCCTCCTGCCATCTCGGGGTGGGGCAGGCCCCCTGCGTCCCACCCCCATCCAGCCCCAGGCCCGGGGGCCACTCCGTCCCCGCATCATCTGGGTTTCTGTTTCCCTCTAGCACAGGCTCTGGCTGATGAAACTCCATACTTCCTTCCATTTGCTGAGATGATGCTACAGGGTGTGTGGGAACCCTGGGGGAGAGGAGGGCCCAGCTCTGCCTGGCAGGTGGGCTCATATCTTCCTGGGCGCGTCACCCCTTCAAGTCCCAGTTAAGGTGAGACACTCGGAGGCTCAGAGATGGACAGAGCATAGGAAGGCCCGGGAAGCCAAGTGTGTCCCGCCGGGCGTCCACTCACCGTGGGTGACCTGGCAGCGTCCAGGGGGCGCCTGCCTGCCACCCCAAGTGAGCTCATGGCAGTGACAGCAGAGCAAACAGGGGCCTGTGTGGCCGGAAGTGGCCTTCAGGGACCCCTGGGGCCAGCTCACATCCAGCCTGTCCTGGGGGTGGAAAACTGGCCTGCCTCTGGAAACCAGGAGCAGTCAGAGGTGTTCAGACGGCAGGATGCCGGAAGGGGCTGGGGACACATGTCGCTTCCTTGCCAGCATGGGACCTAGGGCTGGCAGGTCTTCCCAGAGGGTGACTGATGCTGCAGTGGACACCCTGGGGGGTGGCTTCAGCCCCCGCGCCACAGGCCACCCCAGAGCTGAGACCCCTGGCTCGAGGGTTGGTCCTCTGACACTCCTGCTCGGGAACTCTCCAGCCTGGTTGATCCAACCCTGGCCTGGGGCCCAGCTGTCCTGGCACAGCAGCGGCCGTGGCCGTGTGTCTTTGAAGCTGCGGGGTCAGCGCGGTGGGAGCATGGCTGTGGCCGAGAGCGCTGGGTGGGCTCCTTCGGGGCGGGGCTCAGAGCCCGTGGTTCGGGGGGCGGGGTCTCTGCACCTCCACTGGGGGCATGGGCGCCTTCAGGCCCATCTCCTGCCCTGTGCCCAGGCAGCCGTGTCTGGAAGGTGGTCGCGTGACGGGACCAACCCGTGTCAGACCCGACAGCCCGTCAGCGCTGCGGTGGGACTGATGGGAGGTGTGACCAATGAGTTAAGTAGCTGCTGCTGAAGGCTGTACTGGCAGTGGGTCTGATCGACAGGGTGATGGATGCACGGGCCTGCTTGGTGGATACTGGTGGAGACTCACTCACCCTGGTGGGGCCGTGATGCCCACGTGTGGCCTCTTAGCCCAGCCCCCAGCCACCCCAGGGCGCTCAGGAGTGCAGCCCCTGGCCCAGCCAGGGGAGACGCAGGGCGCCGTCTTTGTGCTGAGTCTTTGCATGGACAAGCGCCCGCCCCCCTCGCCCCTCCGCCTCTCCCTGTCTCTGCACCTGTCCCCGTCCCCCCGACTCTGTCCCTCTGTCCCTGTCCCCGACTGTCCCTCTGTCCCCGTCCCCCCGACTGTCCCTCTGTCCCCGACTGTCCCTCTGTCCCTGTCCACGACTGTCCCTCTGTCCCCGTCCCTGACTGTCCCTCTGTCCCCGTCCCCCCGACTGTCCCTCTGTCCCTGACTCTGCCTCTCTGTCGTCAGCACCCTCAGCATCACCCACGGCACCCAGAGTCTTCCCACCCCAGGATCTTGGCGCATAGACTTTAGGAGACCCCCCCCAAATTCAGGCCCTCCTCCCCCCTCCCAGGAGTCCCTCATCCCCAGGATCCGCTAAGCCCAGCACTTCTCAAACTGTGGCTCGTGACTCTGCCTTGATGTGCAATCAATCTGGTGGGTCAGGATCATCTTTAATGATGCAGGCATATTTTCTCAGACCACCACCTGCTTGGTGGCCAGCAGCTCTGTGAGGTCTGGCTCACGTGTGATACCGCCTCTCCTCCCCAGAATCTCGCATCCGGAATCAGGCTCTGCGCTCGCTTTCTTTAAAGATCGGAAACTCGCACAAGCTCTGCGGGCCCCAGAGTCAGGTGCAGCATCTCTGCCTGGCCGTGTAACTGAGAACTCACTCGGCAGATGGCTGACTGTCCTTAGGTGCTGGAGTTGTGTCCCCAGAACTCAGGATGGGGCCATACTGGGCAAGAGGGCTGATGCAGGGTGACTGGTCAAGATGAGGCCTGATGCCAGGTGACCGGTGTCCTCACAAGAGCCCTGTGTGGCGGGGCTGTCGCCCCTATGGGCCTGCACCCAGGGTTGTGAAGGTGCAGGCTGGTGGGGACACCCCAGAGCCCCCATGGGCCTGCACCCAGGGGTGTGAAGGTGCAGGCTGGTGGGGACACCCAGAGCCCCCACGGGCCTGCGACCAGGTGTGTGAAGGTTCAGGCTAGCAGGGACATGCAGATGCCAGTGAGTCCCAGCGCCGGAGGAAAGCCTGGAAAAGATGCTCCCTCATGACCTCGGAAGGAGCCAGCCGGCTGACACACTGATCTCAGGCTTCCAGCCTGAGCCAGGGCAGGTCTGCTGTTCAAGCCGCCCGGCCTGTGGGCTGGGCTAGGACAGCACAAGACACGCAGGTCCCTCCTGCGTCTAGGGTCAGCTGTCACAGGCTGTCCTGTGACTGAAAAGCAGAGCATCCATCCTCTCAAGTGTGGCCCTGGACAGGCTGCCTTCTGTTAGCCTCCATCCATTTGTCCATCTGTCCATCCACTTGTCCATCTGTCTGTCCAGCCCACTCTCCAGATCCCTGACACCTTCACCTCTCCCCACCCCGCCCCATCTCCCCCGCCGTGGGGAGGGCTGGCCCTGACCCCGTGAGGAGCCCCCTGGGCAGCTGGCATCCGCAGATGCCACCCTGCAGGGGCGAGTGGGGCGGAGCTTGGGTCACAGGCTGGGACCTGCAGAGCACCCCGAGAGCCACGGGGCAGGGCCTGGGGACAGCAGCAGGGCTCAGAAAAGAGGGCAGGCCGGGGGGACGCAAAGCAGAAGGCAGGAGGAGGCAAGACCCCTTCCCTGGCTGGCCGGGACTCAGCCGCAGTGACCGCCGCCCCTCAGAGTAGGGAGGGCTGTTCGTGCCGGCGACACGGACGCACACTGAGCACACCCATGGGCACAAATGCGACCCATGCACCCACGCCATGCAGGTGCCAGCCTGATGCATGCACGCGACACGCACGCGCTCACAGGGCGACCCACGGCGAGACCCGGCGTCCGGCCTCCCCGGTCAGAGGCGTGGCCGCCTGCTGCCGCGTGCAGGCTTGTCCCGCAAACTGCGAGCATCCCAGGGCCTCCCGACGAATGAAAAATGGCCTTGCAGCCCCACACCGCTCCCCGGGGGATGGGGGAGTGTCTGCTGGGGGCTCCCCCTGGGGTCTCAGCGGCGACCCAGCCTCAGAAACAGGGCTTCCCTCCTGTGGGTGGATGCCGACTTTGAGAACCACAGCCCTTTCTCCTTCATGGTGCTTGTGGGGTCCCCCATCCTTGGGTTGAGGACACGGGGCTCCCTTGAGCCTTTCCTGCCCCCTGGGCCCACGCCATCACCTGGCGGCCCCCGAGGGGGCTCCGTCTGGCTGAGCTAGGCTCCCCGTCGGATGAGAGCACCAAGCGGCCCCGAGGGAGCCCTGGGGAACACAGGCCTGGCTACCGGCCTCGGAGGTCTTCAGGGACCCCTGCACCCGCCTCCCAGGGGCTAGTGGGTGGGAGGGCTCCGTGCTTCCTGGTACAGGTGGGCAACAGAGACACCTGTGAGGGCCTCGCCCAGGTTTTCCCGGGTGATAGAGACACCGGCTGTGCATGCACCCGTGGGGGTGTCCCTGAAACCTCCCAGGACCCTGGGGCAGCTCCGGCTGCAGGGCCCTCGGGTAGAGCAACGTCTGACGCCAGAGCTCTCCGTGGGAAGAGCGGGAGCAGGTGCAGCAGCCCAGCCTTCCGGGAGCTGACATCTGTGGCCCCATCTGAGGGTGGCATGCCGAGCCCTGAGCCCTGAGCCCCCGACCCTGAGCCCCTTGCCCTGGCCCTGAGGACTGGGTCGGGCGTTGGAGTGCCTCTCACTCCTCTTAGCCCTGTGCGAGCCGGCCTTGCGCAGTGGCCTGCCGGAGCTCCCGGGGGCATCGTGTATTGTCCCTCCTTCCTGGTCCCCACAGGAAGAGACAGTGTCCCGTGAATGCATTTGCATGGTGATCACGCTGTCATTATGTATCTGGGAGTTTTTATCGCAGGAAGAATGAGATAATCATGTTGGTAGATACTGAATAGACTTTCAAAGATTGCAAGGCGGCACTTTCATTGGAAAAGGGGAATTCGTTTAAAAATGCGCTGTCAAAATATGTTGTTCTAAATGCTGAGTTGATGGTTCTTTTGTTTTGCTTTGTTTCTTGAATGTGTCATTAGAAAAAATTAACAGTGACATCAACTGCAAGATGGGCTATGCGCCTCTGAAAGGGAGACGCTGTCCCTGTGACTTTGTGGAACAATTTCTTTGCCTTTACATATTGCCTCCCTCGTGAGGAAGGCCTCTCGTCACTTCGGCATTTATTCATTTTATAGAAGTCGGATGTGTGCGTTTGGAGAAGCCTCAGAGGGCCCCTGGCAGGGTCTCCACTCCCCACTGTGGAACCGGGTCCAGCCTTGGGTGTCTTGGGCCCCAGGCTGGGCTGTGCGGGCCACCTGCCCTCTTAGCTCTCCCAGCGGCCGAGTTCCTCCTCTGACACAGGAGCAGATGAGCGAATGCATTTGTGTTCCGTGGACACAGATGTCTGTCTGCATCAGTGGGTGACGACTGAATGATGGGTGCGTGAATGAGTGCAGGGTGGCCAGGGAGCTGTGGCCTCCTGCCCAGGAGCCCCCAGGAGCCTTCTTCCCCGAAAAGCTCCATGGAGGACGTGCTCTTGCAGTGTTGGGCTCCAGAGCAGAGACCAGGGCTCCCCGCCCCATCCAGAAGCTTCTCCTGGGCAGACCCTGAGATCCCAGAGGCCACACAGGACCCAAAACAGGAGTCAGTGCCCCAGGGCCTGGAGCAGAGGGGGGTGCCACTCCCAGCTGCCCCCAGGCCGTCCCTCCTGTCCTTCTTCCTTCCTCCTGCCTGCAGGATCCGTCATCCTGGCCTTGGAACCCAGAACCTTCCAGAAGACATACTGGGATGTGGCTCAGGGAAGAGGGGCAGCAGAGTGTGTGAGTCAGGGGAGGGTACAGGCCAGGCTGGGGCCCCTCTGCCCTGCTCACATCCCCAGGGTGCCCTGATCTGGATGCTGCGGTGGGCAGCAGGCAGCCCCCACCCCAGCATCACTCCGGCCACCTCCCCCCAACCCAAGCCCAAGGGTAGCCCAGGAGGGGTCATGGTTCAGAGGCCACGGTCACTCAGAGGAGGGGACAGGGAGGATGGGGCTTTGTGCATGATTAGATTTCAGTCGCTCTTTATCCGGAGTGAGAGAGAGACATAGGTCATTGCACATAGTCAGGAAACTCAGATCCCCCCAGAAGCACGCTCGGGTCCCCCCGGGCCCCGTCCAGAAGGCCCCACCCCACCACATCGTGTCTGGCGGTGGTCCTGGCGTCCACCCCGGTGGGACTGACCACAGGCCAGGCCCCGAGCCCTCACAAGAGCCCTGCAGGGAGGGTGGACGCCAGGACCACCGGCAGAGCTGTCGTGTGCATAGTGGACTCTGCCCTCCTGCCATGCCTCTGACGGGGATGAGCCACTCTGCCCTGGCGGCCTTTGCTGTGGTGTCTTGGACAGAGGTGGGCCTTCCCAAGGGCCCGGGGGTGGCCATGTGTGTGGTGGCCGGTGCTGGGCTCGGGGGGTGGAAGCCACCTTGGGGGCTGGTTCCTCCAGACTGAAAGCACCTCGTGGGCAGCCCTCCTGTGCTCCTGGGAGAAGCCATGTGCCTGGTCTCCTGGGGGAACTGGAGTTTAGGGGGCTGTCAGGGGCCCCAGTGGGCAGAGCGTCCTTCTCCCTCGTGGGCACGTGGCTCGTATTCCCCTGGAGGCCCCGGGGTCTCCGTGGTGGGAGAAAGCCGACGTCCCAGTGTGTGTGCACGCGTGCGTGTGCATTTGAGAGCATTCGTGTGTGCGTGAAGTGCATGTTTGTGCGTGGAGTGTGTGCAGAGGTAGGGCACGTGTGTATAGTCCATGTGTATGAGAGTGTGCCTGGGCGCAGCCTGCAGCTCAGGAGCTCCGCCCCACCCCACGGCTCCAAAGAGCCCCCGCCCCTCTGCCCACCCCTTCCCACCCGTGCCTTTCAGCCCAGCGGCTTCAGCTGCTGGCCTGGCTGCTCTCCCTGACATAAGGGGCCTCCAGGAGGAGGCCGTGGGGGAAAAGTTTTAAACACTGACTCTGGGGCCGAGTCAGCAATGATACATAAAGGGTCACCCACGGTTCAGGGAGGGCCCGGGGACTGCCCTCTGCCTGCAAGGAGTGTGGGCCGCAGAGCGTGAAGTCCACACGCACGTCCACAGGCTGGGGTCACGGGCGCTCCCTCTCAGGGGCTCAGCCTGGCCTGAGTGGGTCTCAGCTCCCAGCCCCACCCAGAGAGGGTCACAGGGCCCCTGGCCAAGGCCCCTCCTGTCGGGAGGCAGAGCAGGGCGGGCGGGCAGAGTGCGTCGTGTCCCGCACACACTTCTGTCTCCAGAATGACTCCAGGGGCTCAGCTCCACATGGGCCGCTGGGACAGAAGCATTGTCGCCCCGTGTGTCTCGAGCAAGGGCCCCTACCCTCAGGCCATGGACCGTTAGGAACCAGGCTGCCGAGCAGGAGGCGAGCAAGCAAAGCTTCATCTCTGCTCCCCGCACTCCATTCCTGCCTGAGCTGTCCCCGTCCGTCCCTGGAGAAGCCGTCTTGCGTGAGACTGTCCCCGTGGCTGAAAATGTTGGGGGCCGCTGATCTAGACGAAGCTGTCGGGCTGGAGAAGGTGGTGCTGCTTCTCCGCCTGCCTCAGGCCCTGCCATCCGCATGTCCCCACCCAGGGGGCCCCTCCCTGGCCGGAGAAGGCGGTGCTGTTTCTCCGCCTGCCTCAGACCCTCCCATCCACATGTGCCCACCCAGGGGGCCCCTCCCTGGCTCTGTCTGTTGGATGCGGGGCTCCCACCCCCGGGCCTGTGTTCTGGGTGGGGCACCCCCCGAGGGTGGACGCAGGGGCAGGAATCGAGCCTTTGTCGTGGGCCATCCTGGTTCTGGCTGTGCGTGTGAATGTGCGCAGGTGTGGCTTCCGGGAAGACGGGCAGTCTCGACAGGGTCGTGTGTGGTGACCGTCCCACTGGACGCCCCGTGACTCAGAAGAGCGTGTCGTCCACACACACAGGTCGTTTAAGTTATCTAACCCGTGCACGCGCGTGTGCATAGATACACATGCGTGAGCCCTGTGCGCGCGGAGACGGGGCAAAGAGCCTGGGCCACCTCTGTGGACAGTGAAAGTCGCTCAGTCGTGTTCGGCTCTTTGCCACCCCATAGACTATACAGTCCATGGAATCCTGCAGGCCAGAATACTGGAGTGGGTAGCTTTCCCTTCTCCAGGGGGTCTTCCAAAGCCAGGGATAGAACCCAGGTCTCCTGCATTGCAGACGGATTCTTTACCAGCTGAGCCACCAGAGAAGCCCAAGAGTCCTGGAGTGCGTAGCCTATCCCTTCTCCGGGGGATCTGACCCAGGAATCGAACTGGGGTCTCCTGCATTGCAGGGGGTTCTTTCCCAACTGAGCCACAGGGAAGCCCCACCTCTGTGTGGGGTGAACTCAGAGCTGCGTGGGTGTGTGTACCTCACACAAGCGTAGGAGAGACACACGTGTGCGAAGGCTGCTCGGACTGAGTCGTGTGAGTGTGTGCTGACCCCTGTGCACACCACAGCAGTGGCCACACGCACACACGTGCACGACCCCTTGGGGAGAGAGACCCCCTGCTCTGTGATCCACCCATGAAGCTGACGGCAGACCAGCAGCATTTTGCAGTGTCTGGTGGTTTTCTTCTGGGGAACTTGGGAGAGACAGCGTCTGTGTGTGGGTGAGGGACTGGATCTGCACGTCGCCTGCATCCCCTCCAGGCACACACGCACACACACACCCGGGGCCTGGACTCCCCCCACCCCACCTGGCTCAGGATCGGCAGGCAGCCCAGGCTTGGCAGGGATGCATGAAGGAGGCGTGTCCTTCCTAGGGCTTCCGCTCCCTCAAGCCAGGAAGTGAGGGGTCTCCTTTGCTTGACTGCAAGCCCAGGTCGGGATGTGGAGCCCCCCAGCAGCTGCCCTTGTGGTGCTGATGGTGTTAGAGCTGAGAAAGCCCCGGTGACGCGCAGACACGGGGCCCCAGGCGCCAACCTGACGCGTCCTCAGGGGTCCATGGCCTGGCGTGCTGCTCCCGGCACTTCACAGTGGGAACACGGACTCCAGCCTGGTTCTCAACATGTGACATTTCGAACACCGCCCAAGGAGTTGGTAACTTGGGGTTTCCTTGTCAGCAGCATACTGTCCTCAGCGGCTGCTGCCTGCCTGGGTGACGTGGCCAGGGGATCGGGGAGCAGACCCCGGGCCTTGCTGGTTTTGAGAAGTTCCTCAGGCCGGGAGGGGGCTGGGGGGTCAGGACGGGCGTGGCGGGGGGTCTCTGTGGATGCCCTGTGGTTCCGAGGTGGCACACAGACGTCGTTGTCACCCACTGCTTGGCACTCCTGCCCGTGGCCTGCTTTTGTATTTCCAGGGAGCTAGGCTTCCCAGGTGGCTCAGCAGTAAAGAATCTGTCTGCAATGCAGGAGACCCGAGTTCCATCCCTGGGTCGGGAAGATGCCCTGGAGGAGGAAATGGCAACCCAAGCCAGTATCCTTGCCTGGAGAATCCCATGGACAGAGGAGCCAGGCGGGCTGCAGTCCACGGGGTCGCAAAGAGTCAGGCACGACTGAGGGGCTGAACGCACACCAGGAATGGATTTGACGTTGTTGAAGGGTTGTCACCGCGACCCAGGAGCGATCGTGTGGAGCAGCGGGGGTGGCGTGCGGCCTGCACAGCCTGACTCGGGCCTCTCAGGTGGCCTCTGGCGCCGTGGGACGGGCCCCCGCGGCCCGCAGGGGAGCCCTCGTGTTTGTCTCCCCCTCTCTCCTTAGTGTGTGTTCTGCGATGTGTGCCGTAGCTGTCTGTGCTCAGGCGTGAATAAATACACATTTTGGGGGGGCACATTCACTTTGGATAACGAGTCAGACACAGCGCCTGGGGCGAGGGGCGTCCTGGGAGCAGCTCTGATCAGGCCGGGCTGGATTCCATGAGCGGAGTCCCCAGGGCCCTCCGTGACCTGCCGGGTAATGGCTGCGTTCAGGCCCGGCTTTCTTGCCGCATAATGACATTTCTGTGTCTCATGGCAGATGCTGGCTCTGCGGTAATGAAGGCAGGGCCCTGGAGAGGCGGCCAGAAAGACCCCGGTGGGTCCCCAAATTGGTTTATTTGCCAGGTAATCAGAGGCACAGAAGGTGCCATAATAGGACATGGGCTCTGGGGTAGACTGTGCGCGGTTGGGCCCCGCGGGACGGGCTTGGCGGGCAGCCTCCTCCAAAGTGGCGGTTACCGTGCCCCCGAAAAGAAAAGCCGTGTGAGCTCCCTTTGGGCGACTGGTCTGAAACAGAATCACCGTGTGGACTTTTCCTAAAGACGGAGCTGCGTCGAGAGGGTGTCGTCTGTCGCTGCAGCTTTTCTTCCCCACCTTCCGCCTTCCTGTTCGGAGCCGGGATGGCGTTTAGGGAGGGTGTGAGCACGTTAGGGAGCGATGAGGAACGGAGGCTGCCAGCTGCCGGGCCGGCAGGGCCTGGACTCGCTGTCTCTGCCTCCGTGACGCGGGCAGGGCTGCCCGAGAGCCCAGGTGGTGCCGGCGCTTCTGCACAGCCCAGGCTCTTTCACCCGTAGCCTGGCCAACTGGGGCCCCGGTCCCTGGAGGAGAAGCCAGAAGCAGATAAACAAGCACGTAGCAGGTCCATCTCACCCTGGACGGTCCCTTCAGAGAATCACGACGGGAGCATGATGGCGGCGCAGAGGCTGCAGGGGGCAGATGCTCGGGGAGGGCTGTACCCGGATGTGGCGCTTTGCTGAAGGCTGGATGGCAGGAAGCAGGTCTTCCACGGGGACACTCAGCCCATCCAGGAGTAAGGCCGCAGGCCCTGCATCTTCAGGACAGAAAAACACAAAGGCCTCAAGCCAAGCCCCAGGTCCCCGCACACACACCCACACAGCAAGGGGCAGGGGCCCTCAGGGTCCCCGTGCAGGCATCCCAGGCAGGTGGGCAGGGGAGCCCCTGTCCTGGGCAACTGGGGAGCAGGCAGTCAGTCCTGGGAGCAGACACGGCCTTGGTTTGGTTCCATGTGCAGTGGAGCCTCTGGAGGAAGGCGGTCGGATTCAGCCTCTGAAGGCTCCCGGGGCTGCTGGTGATCGGGGCGTGGGGGTGGGAGGTAGCGCGGGGCCCATGGAGGGGCAGAGGGGACAGTCAAGGAAGCCAGCGATGCTTGGCGAGGGGAGAAGGGGGCCCTCGAGGGGAGTCCGTGCCATCTTATCCCAGCTCCGCTCAGCGCTGCCCAGGGGGTCGTAGTAGCTGAGATGCTCCCAGTCAGAGGTGACGAGAGCTTGACACATCCCGGCTTAAACAGCAGAGGGCCGTTGGCACCCGGTGCGGGGAGGGGCGTCCCGGTCCAGAGGCAGGCGGGCTGCCGGTGTCCCGCCCCTGGCTCCACCGGGGCCCCAGCGAGCCCCCCAGCGGAACCCAGGCCAGGGCCTCCCCGCCCAGCACTGGGCCCGGGCCTTGGAGATTGCAGATGTCCTGGCTGGACCAGCGCAGGGCAAAAGCCCGGTCTGGAACAGAGGACTGCAGGCAGGACGTGGAGGGGGCAGATGCGCCGAAGCCAGTGGGGCCACCCCGGGGATGGATCAGGTGCCCCGGAACACGGCGGCTCACAGTGGGAAACCCGGGGACCCCAAGAGGTCCGGGGAGGCCGACGCTGCCCTACCTCCTGCAGAGTGCCCCACCCGCGGCCCCCCGCTGCAGCCCCAGACATGCCCTGTGCTCTTCCCACGAACCTAAGCCTCCGTGTGCTCGCTTCCAGCTCCTCCTCTGTTCCTGGGCTTAAGGATCTCGTCAGTCGCCAGTCATTCCTTTCCTACAAGATGGTGCTGTTGAGAATTCAGTCACTAACGTGCGTGGACACGTAGCCGTGTCCCGGCTTCTCCAACGTCTGGACGGAGATCGGTGGCTCCCCGTGTCCGGGTTGGTTCTGTGTTTGCCTGTTGGCCTGTTTTTCACCACCAGTGATAGAAGCAGCCGTTTGTTAGGAGCCGGCTGGCAGTGCCGGGCCTGACGGTGGTTCGCGTGTGATGTGACGCTCTGGTGCTGACAGCATCTGCCACGGGGAGGTGGGGCCCGGGGCTGAGGACCCTCGTGCAGGGAGACGTGGGGTGGCAGTCAGGCCCCTGTGTGTGGGGCCCCCCGCAGGCGCTCCCCGCCGGAGCCTCCTGGGGAGAGCCCACAGGGCTGGGGACCCCCTGCCCCCGCTCCTGCAGGGGCTCGTGGGCCCGTCACCCCGAGATCTGTGGGCGTGTGTGCGGGAACCCAGAACGGTGAGGAGCTCTTGGTGCTTTTCTGGCTGGAAGATGCAGAATCGGGGCCCTCGGGGGCTGCTTCTCTTCATGGTGACACTGCCTGTTTGGTCCGGGCCCGGCCTCTGGCCCAGGTGCGAAATCTCGGGCAGACTGTCTGATGCACATGGTCACACCTGCCTGTCGGCTGGCTTGAGGATGGAGGTGCTAGGGGTCCCTGCAGGCGGCCTGTGCTGGGGCTCGGCTCCCCCTGCCTCGTCTTGGCCCCAGACTCACAGCCCCTCGAGGTGGGGCTCTGCTCCCAGCCTGGGGACTGGCGGGCAGTGAGGCCGGCAGCTGCCTTTGTGGTTGGGGGCCACTCCCTGACACGCGAGTGACCCGGCAGGGCCCGCAGCCCCAGGAGGCGCGTGTCCACCATCAGTGGGCGCCTCTGGCTGAGTCCACGTGTTCACACTGTGTGGGCGTCCTGCCCGGCTCCACTGTCTCCAGCCGTTTCCTGGGCCCTGGGCCCCGTGTGGGCTTCCTGGGGCCCTTGTGACAAAGCGCTGCTAACTGGTGGCTTCAGACAGCAGGCTTTCCTGCCTCGTGCTTAGAGAAGAGGTCGGCGGCCGGAGAGGTGAGGAGTCTGTTCTCTGCCAGCTTATGGGGTTCCTTGGCCTATATTGCGTCACTACGGTCTCTGCCTCCGAACTCGCAGGGAGATCTCTGTCTCCTGTCTCTCCTCTTGTGAGGACCTGGTCTCATTGGCTCGGGCCCCTCCCCACTCTGGGAAGGCTTCATCTTCACCAGGCAGGTCTGCAGCCGCCCTGTTTCCAAATGAAGACATTTGGACGCCGGGGGCTTCTGAGGGTCAGGACTCGAAGACATTTCTCAGGGACGTAACTCAGCCCATCGAGGCAGGCTGACGTCTCTGCACTGCTTCCTCGTACAGCACCACCTTCTCTGGCTGTTGGGAGGTGATGGAGGCGCGTTTTGGCTGGAAGGAGATATCTGTTACTTTCAGACAAAGCTGACCCACCCGGTGTTACCCGCAGCCCCGTGTGACAGGTCGCTGGTGGGGCCCTGCTTCCCATCCCCCAGGGTGTGGGGGTCCTCTTGAGCCAACCAGGGGAACCGCAGCTTTCCCAGGGCCTCAGCGGGACCCCAGCCTCAGGGTGTAGAGGTGAGTGAGGGTGGTCCCGGATGGGTCAGGACGGCCTCGGGAGGGGAAGGACACAGGGGTGACGCTCAGTCTTACTCTCGGGAAGGTGGTCATGCCCTTCCCCTAGTCCCTCCCCCCCCAGAAAGGAGAGCCCCCCCCATCACATGAAGCCGTGTGCAAGGGCCAGATGCAGGGCAGAGCCCCAGGTGGGCCCTGGGCCAGGGGTGGCCACCCAGCCTCCAGGAGGCCCAGGCGCCTGCAGCCCACCCCCAGGAGGGGGACGGGACCAGCTGCAGCCCAGCCTTCTGGGCTCTGGGAGCCCTGTGTGGCTGGCACATCTCTATCCTGCTTTGAGGGGCGCCCAGAAATTGCCCCGTCTCCTCCATTGCACCTTCCTGCCTGGGGGGCCAGCAGAAGGCAGCGTCCCGGCCCGTCACACCCCCGCCCTCCCACCCCGGCGAGCCTCGGGGGGATGGCTCTGCCTCCAGGCCTAGGCCAGGCACCAGCACCTCTTTCCAGGGAAGCAACAGGGTCGCGGCTCCCCGTCTTCAGTTCCCCGTCTGGCTCTGCAGCTGCGAGGACTGAGTGGTGTGAACTCTTATTACCCAACACCCGTCAGTCAAGACACTCAGCCTCCCCAGGGCGGGAGGTCAGGCCCCACTCATTCTGTGCAATAACATTTGTGGAACGTAAAGACGGAACGTTCATAAACGGATCATAAAACGTAATCCTGCCCGGGAAGCCGGCCTGAGTGGACGGGAGGTGACCTTTCCGCTTCCTCTGGAGGAAATGTCACCCAGGAGAGCGGGTGGAGAGGTCTTACATCTGAAGAGAGCCTGCCTGCCTGCCTGGCGCTCCCCGACCCAAGGCCACCCTGCCCGGCCCTGCCCTGCGGCCAGGAGCCGTCTGGACAGGGGCAGAACCTTCGCTGTGAACCAGGAGTGGCACAGACGCGGCCTGCCAGCCTCCCCGCCCCTCATCACCGGCCGGCCCCCCTTCCCTTCCTGCGGTGACAATGCCCTCCCGGCTGGGCCCTGACTGCGGTGTCTGGGGTGGGCTGGGTCTACTCAGTCGTAGCCCTTGGGTGTCTGTTAGGTGGGCTCTGGCCAGGAGGGCGGCTCCCTTCCAGCTGGCATCTGTGGGCCCACGAGACGCGACCCCAGGAGAGGTCGGAGTTGCCCCCAGGACTCCAGCAGACCCTGAACTGCAGGGAAGTGAGGCCAAGCATCACCGTGGGGGCTGGTCCCTTAGCAGCCAGGCCAGGCTCGCCTCAGCCCCTGGCACTTGAAGGGGCTGGACTAGGCCTGCCCAGGTGGCCCACACGAGAGGGCGTCTGACAGTGATGGTCTGGCCTGCGCTGAGCTGCCTGGCGGACGGAGGTGTTGGCACAGAGGGTTCTGAGGCCACTCAGCCCCAAACTCCTGTGCGCCAGACAGGCCGATCCAGCGTGCAATGGTCTCACTGCCAGGCCAGGATCCAGGGGCAGGGGTCGGCGGCCCCCACAGGAAAAGCTTCCAGTGGGTTCTAGGATTCCCTAGCGCCTCCAGGCCCCCAGCTTTGCCCGGAACTCCTGGTCTGGGCCTGACAGCCATCTCCATACTTCACCCTGGGGGTCCAGTGGCAGCCCCTACCCTGAACACAGGGGTCCTGTCAGGGCTGTGGACTCCCTGCCCGCCGTCCTGGAGGACTTCCCAGGGACGCCACAGACCTCTGTCAAGGTGACATCTGAGGAAGCAGTGTTCGTGGAAGGTCTGCGCCAGACACTAGTGTGGGTAGGTGGGGAAGGTGTGTTAATCGTGTAAACAGGCGCCAGCCCCTCCCGTGTTCCCGCGGCTGCACCCCCTCCACTTTCTCTGAAGCCCCACTCGGAGGCTGCAACACGGCCCTGTGCATCCCAGGGCTGCTCTGTGCGTTTTCTTTCCTCGTTCTGCACTCGTCTGTCCTGGGCTGCGGGGACTCGAGCCCAGTGTGCAAGCAGAGTCCAGGGTTCATCCACAAACCCTTGTCTTGCATGCGGACGGTCCCTGGAGATCCTTGAGAGCCCACCGCCCACCTTCGAGCTCTCAGAGGAAGGGGCGCCTGGGGTGGGGTCCTCCATCTCCATGACGCTGCCCACTGGGGCACCCTGCGAGCCCAGGACGGGGCGGGGGGCCTCGCACTCTGGTTCTGGTTCCTCAAGGGGCCAAGGGGTCAGAGGGCCGCGCGGGCTGTGCACATCCCCTGGTGCCCAGCGCACAGCACACCCGTCCTCCGAGCAGAGGCGTCTCTGTGCTTCTGGAGAGACCCCCCCAGTGCTGGTGTCAGGCTGGTTGGTTCCAGGAGTCATGGCCCAGGAGGAGGGAATTGAAGCAGCTGTTCCCGCCGCAGCTCCAGGAAAGGGCTGGGATGCGGGGACCCCACACCCAGGAGCTCCCCGGACGGGTCCGGACCACGGCACCAGCATCTCCGAGGGGACAGCTCTGGGATCCCTCCATCCAGAATGCCGAGGGGTCTCCAGCGGGTCACCCCCACGCCCCCCATGGCAGAGGAAGGGAGCCCACCCCCTTGCTCATGAAGCTCCCGGAGGGCTGCAAGCAGCCAGTTGGCCAGACTCAATCTTCGTCTTGTCTCCGAAGAGTTTGTTTTTCCAGACTCTGTCCAAGTCTGTTTTAATCCACCAAAAGAGGAGCTAAGTTTGATAAATAAAAGAAGATTAAAAATGGTAGAGAAAAATGTGTTTCTTCCCCCCAACCCCACCCCAGCTCCCGGGAGAGAACTGCCAAAATTGAGGCGTAGAAACGAAAATAGAAATGATCAAAACGTCTGATGGTATCTCTATTTTCAAATGAAAAGGCAGCAAGTCCTCCAGCCGAGCCCCTTGCAGCCTGGGAGCCACCTCGCCTCCTGCACCTCCCTTCCGCTTTGGGGTAGGCCTCCCTTCCTCTGCCACGCGGGGTGTGGGGGCTGACCAATGGAGACCCCTCAGCACTCTGGAAGGAGGGATCCCTGAGCTGTCCCCTCGATGCTGGCCCCACGGTTTGGACCCGTCCAGGGAGCTCTTGGGTGTGGGGACACACCCGTCCGAGGCCTGTTCTTTCAAGACGCCCCTGTGACAGTCCAGACACTGAGGTGTCAGCCCTGGACGGGAGCTGTGTGATGAGGGTGCAGAGGGGACCTCGAGCTTGACAGCGGTCACTCAGCTGCTCCCGGGTGGCCTGCAGACTTTGTCTAAGTGGTCACAGTGGAGGCAGCAGTGACTGTCCTTTGGAAGCTCTATGTCACCCGCCAGCTCCGTCGGCCACTTCCCAGGTATCAGCTCCTTGACCCTTCACGATGAGCTCTAGATGGTGGTCCTGAGTGGGGTCAGCGCCTCCCCTCCGGGAGCCAGTCAGCAGTGCAGGCACTGGGCCACAAGACCCCCTGAATTGGAGACTCCCAGTAGGACCCGGTTCCCTCATCTCCCCCGGGGGTCTGACGCACATGCAGGGTTGAAAGCCGCTGCCCTGACGTGCATAAGTTGTCCCCCGTCCCCCGTCTCCTGGGTGGGGACAGTTGAGGAAGTCGACATGAACGAACTTGCCTGACATCTGATGTCTCGTCCACGACGGAAACGGGAGCAGGATGAGGCTCTCCGCTCGTCCGGTGCTGAGCAGCGCCCCCACGTCCTGCTGTGTCCACACCGTGCGTGCTCCCTGCTGGATCCTCCTGTGTCCTCCGGCCGGGGGGACCCTGAAGTCTCTGTCCTAGGGGACAACGTGGCCCCTGGTGCTGCCGCCCGGTGGGGCAGCTTCCAAGTTGAGGAGGCGCCAAGAGCAGCCCCTTGTGGGTTCCCCAAATGCACCAGGTCAGCACTCCTGGGGTGGAGATCCCTGGTGAGGATGCTCACTTCTTTGCTCACAAGTGAAAATAACGAGGAAGACGCTGGGAATTTCAGCCGCCTCTCCAGAGTCTATCTAAGAGGCCACGCGTCTCCCGACTCTCCCTGGCCCCTGCCCTCTGCCGCCCATCATGGACAGAAACTTGATGGTGACCTGCCCCTTCTTCGGGTCAGCTTGGCTTGGCGTCTCAGCCAGCCTGCATTCGAAACTAAGGGTCTGCTTCAGCTACCTGCTGCCCTGAAGTGCTGGGTGCCAGGCCAGCAGCTCAGTGGCTCAACACGGCAGGCAGGGGTCTGTGGGTTGGCTGGGTGGTCCCAACTGTGAGTCTGGGGTCAGCTGTTGCAGGGCTAGCCTGGACCCAGACCAGGACTTCAGGACAGAGCTGTGGACCCCCCGGGGTCCTGCTGGGCTCAGCAGGCCTGGCGCCAGCCTCTGAGCTGCTCTGTGCGTGAAGCGCCAGGGGCCCACTCCAGGCCCCTGGGGCCTATAGCCCCTGACTAACACAGGCCACCCAGGGGCACAGTGCCAGGGAGAGTGGGGCCTTTCCCCCAGTGTCCACCACTGCCCTCAGCTTTGCCACTCCATCCACTCCCCTGGGGGGCCCATCAGATGGCAGGTGCTTAATGCAGTCCTGAGGTCCAGCCGGGAGCCAGTTGTTTTCTCTGAATTCATTGTCTTTCTGGGAACGAGATGACACAGCGCCGTCACTGCTGTGCGGAGGCTTCTGGCCAAAGCGACCTCCTTTATAGAAATCAAATTGACCCCAAGAAGAGTTTTCAAATGTAAATTCGTTGGCACGAAGCAGCAGTGCCCATCCCGTCTTAAATTGTCTCCGAAATGGAAACACGCAGAGTCTGTTCCCGGCTGGAGCGGGTCTCACCCTTTCTGCCAAATGCAGGGCTCACTGCCCACCCCCCACCCAGAGCAAAGTGCGTCGGCTGTCTCCAGATGCTCAGAGAGACTCCTGGCCAAGGGTCTGGGATGTGAAGGTCCCGCCCATGCAGCTGGCCCAATACCGAAGGCCACCCCTGCGTGTTTGCGGCCCGTGGCGCGTCAGCGATGCCGGGAACAGAGTACGCCGTGGGCACGTGGTGGGCACGTCCCTCTCACCCCAGAGACAGAGGTGGACTCATGGCTCCAGACTGCCTGTCCTGCACTTTGGTGCCTCGGCGCTTCCGCATGCCTTTCAGAAAGGGACCCTCATCTGAGTTTAAATTGTGTTCATTGTATTCACACAGCAGCATTTGGAGACGGGGACCCACCACCGCCGTGCCAAGCAGGCTACAGGAACTCAGCATCCTGGCGCTCCCAAGGGCTTGGGCTGGCTCTCATCCGTCCAGTCTGTCTGCTCTCCCGAGGTGACACCCCCCGACCCGGCATTCTGGGGATGGGGCACGGCCAGAGCGGGGCCAGGACGCAGGCAGCCTGGGGGCCACCGCGTGGCACTGGGATCCGTCTCTGTCCCTTACTGCCCACGCGGTCTCGAACAGTGAATGAGCCGCAGGCCCCCATCCAGGTGTGAGACCAGACATCACCAGGGACCGCAGGGGCCGCGCGCCCTCAGCGCTGGGGCAGTCCTGGCAGCTCCCTGCGCACCAGTGTGGGTCCAGGCGGTTTCCTCAAGTGACTCATTCACAGCTGCTGCCCCCACTGCGAGGTGCCCCCACAATGAGGTGCCCCCACCACGAGGCACCCCAACCATGAGGCACTCTCACGGCCCCTTTCTCCCGAGGAGAGATGGAGCCGCAGGGTGTACATACCCTGAGCACGTGGCCCGCTGGTCTCAGAAGCCGACATGGGTGCCAGAGCCGTGAGGATGCCCGCGGGGCCCGCTGCTGCTGGGCAGGGCCTCCCCCAGACCTCCCTCCTCCAGGTCACCACACGCAGCGGCAGGAACCCTCCTGGAACTGCTGGAAGGAAGGTCCTAAGAACGGCCTTTGGAGGAACAGCGATCTCAGCCTAAGGAGACCTCCCCAAGTGTCCGTTTCCCCTCCGGGTGGGCTACAGGAACGAGCCCCTCAGGAGACTCACACCATCTCCGACTGGCCCGGGACGCCTGGAATCAGGACTCCAGAATTTCCAGTCCAGGTGGTCAGAAACGCCGTGACCTGCGTGTGCGCGAGTGGACAGAAGCGGACGCCTCTTTGGGCTGTTCCAACCGTGGGCAGCCCGAGCTGTCGTCGCTGGGTTGACCGACGGCCAGCCTGCCCGTTGACTGGGGGGACGCAGGGCCATGCCAGGGGAGGGCATGACGACTCTGGCTTCTTTTCTAACACAACTCTCACCCGTGCCACAGGGCAAGGGGCGAGGGAGAGGAGGGGTTGACGGGAGGCTGTGGTGGGCGCTGAGTGTCCAGGGGGCGCACGTTTGTCCCCTGCGGTCACCGGTCTGGTTTCAGATGCCCCGCAGGAGGGGTTCTGGCATCTTCTGGGCCCTGAGGCGGATGGATTAGCGATGTCTGCTGCAGGTCAGATGGGGAACCACCCTGGAGCCTTTGCTATTTCAGGGCAGCAGGCAGGTGGGTCTGGGACCCTAGACAGTGCTGGGTTGAGGTGGCCAAGGTTGAGTTTGACCACCGGCTTTGATCTCCAAGAGCTGGTGGCTGCCCAGAGGCCCTGACAGGTGGAGGGGTTTGTGCTCCTTACCCGGCCTCCTCCCGAGTCCAGGGTGAAAGTCACTGGGAGGTTGGGTGTCACCCTGGAGCTCCCCCCGCCGTCCACAGAGCTGAGGCCCGCAGGAGCTGGGCATCAGGTGGTTTCCCTCTTCTTGCTCTTCCTGGGCTGAGGGGACAACTCTGTGCGGCGCCAGCCTGTCTGCTCTGCTGTGAGACGGGGGTCTCGGCGGGGCTGCCGTGGAGATGGTCCAGGGCCCCTCCCAAGCCCCTTCCCACCTTCCACCGGGCTGCGGGTGGGACGGCTGAGGTCCGGGCTCCCCGTCCTCCTCTCTGCTGGAAAGAGAAATGCATCTGTTGACGGGACTCAGCGTGGAGACTCCCGGTTCTGACTCACACACTCGGCTCGAGAGGAGGGTCTCCCCCCAAGGAGGCCCACGCAGTCATCCCCCACAGTCCCAGGCTGGAGGCCTGGAGCCTGGACGAATGAATTTTGGTCCAAGGCCCTGCTTTAGGGGACACCTTCTCTGACCATCTCCTTCTTGGGCCTGAAGCAGAAACTTCGAGACTAAAGTCTGTCGGGAACCAGGGGACTCACTTGTTTGTGCAGAAAACAGCCACTGTTGAAAGCGCTCCCTCAAGTCTCAGCGAGTGCTGGGGCCGCGGGCCCTCGCAACGAGGGTCCACGCGCACCGCTGGCCCACTGGTCCCTGTGGCCACTGCTGCTGCTCCAAGTCCCCGTCCGGTGTCCTTCTAAGCCCTCCATGCTCTGGGGAACAGGGGTCTCGGTGACCAGGAGGCCTGTGGGCCTCCCAGGGAAAGGACAGCCTGTGCCCTCTCTGACTGTGCGGGGCAGGCAGGGGACAGTCTGGGGCAGGGCTCCCCGTGCCTCTCCAAGGTGAGGCGGGTGACAGCAGCCTGGCTGGTGCTCTGAGCCCATCGAGAATTCTGCTCCAGAACTCCTTGGTATTTGACTTAAAGTTCAGCTCTAAATATAGGCCGCTGGGCTGCGTCACACGGTGTCATCTGGGAGGGGTGTGTGTGGTCGCGTGCGGGTGTAGTAGCAGGCAGGCAGGGCTTGGCTGTCCTCCTCACAGCCATGCTGCAGCATCTCGTAAGGAGACAGACACCTGTCAGAGACCCCGGGGGCAGGATGTTGCTGAGGATGCTTCTCCAGCAAAGCCAGGCAGCTGGTTTGCCCACCCCCTCGGCTGGGGTGACCCCCGCCGCAGACCGCCATCCGCTTCTGCCCATGTGGAGGCTCTGGGGGGCAGAGCTGCAGGATGGGGGCTTCGGGGCCAGCTGAGGATGCTGGAGGGGACAGCAGACAGCATGATGAAGAGCGTGAGGCCCCGTGGGAAGGTGTCACTGCCTGGGGGACCCTCGGAGGAAACTGGGCCGTCTGACTCTTTCCCTGGTGCTGAAAGGGGTCAGCGATGCCTTGCGGTCCTCGTGGCCAACGCACTCACAGGCCCTGTGTCCAGGGGCCACGTGCCCAGTGCTATGCCAAGTGTCTCTGTCCCATTCTTGGGGGTGGAGTCCGCAAGAACTCCAGCCTCCTCCCCCTCCATCAGAGGAGCCCCTGGGTCACAGGCCTGCCCCCCAGGGTCACAGCCAGGAACCCGCAGTGCCCAGGGCACTCCATCTATGTCTCTGCCCAGCTGAGATCCTTCCTGGCCAGGTGGTGGGGTGGACCTCTGGGGACAGCTCTCCCAGTCCCGATGGCCAGGGGGGCTGGTGCCCTGGGGACTTGCTGGCTCTTCTGGACTCTTCTGACCGCCTCCAGGGCCCAACAGAGTCACAGGGGATCCACCAGGTCGGGGACACAGAGGCCTGTCCATCTGCCCAGGCCAGTGCAGCCTCCTGCAGGAGGGAGGGGTGTCCTTGCAGGGCTGAGCCAACCCTTGGGGAGGCCGGCTGCTCTGACCACTGAGGCAAGGCCAGGCTGGCCTCTGTCCTCCCCAGCCATTGTTGTGCCAGGACGGTCCACCTGGGGACATGGCATGACTCTGCCCGCTCAGCAGGGGCTGGGGTGTGAATTAGATCCTGCTAGTGGGAGCCGGGGTGGGGAGCTGGGGGCGTGGTCTTGGGAAGGGGGACTGGCTGTGCCCTGCTTGGGAACTAGATGCCTTAACGTGTGAGGTCTCCACAGCCGTAAGGCCAGGCTCAGGGAGGGGGGTGGCTGGCTGAGCGAGTCTCCTGGGTCAGCCTAGGATGGGGCTGGGAGCCGGGAGACACTGCCTGGGGGCTAGGAGCTAACACATGGTCCCCTCATCTCCAGGGGGCTCTCCCCACAGGCTGGGAGGCCCCAGGGCCCTCCTCCTGGGACGGAACTGTCTAGAAAGTGGCCATGTACAGGCCGACCCAGCTCAGGGTCCTGTGAGCTCAGAGACCTGAGCCCTCCGTGTCCAGCAGCCCCCACAAAGCCCTCAGCCACATGTCTGGCATCGGAGGACCTCTCTGTTATGGGGGACCTCTGTTCTGGGGCTCAGTGCCCCTCTCTTGTCTCAGGTCAGGGCAAGGCCTTGGCGTGCCCTCGGCTCCTGGGATGGGTTTGGATGCACAGGGCAGCCCCTGCCAAGGGCTCCCTGGGCCCTGCCAGGCTCCCGGCCAGAGACTCTGCAGGAAGGCATGGGGTCCGGCCTCTGCCCTGGGAAGGCCATGCGGAGCTCATGTGTCACTATGGGGGGGAGTGGTTATACAGCCCTCACCCCAGAGATGGCCCCTTAGGCCAGGCTCCCAGAGAGCTCAGGGTCCCAGGCTCTGGGCAAAGCTGGGCCGGGGGACGGGCACAGCGACCTGCTGGCCAGAGAACTGGTGACCCAGGCGAGGACCCTTCCCTCCAGGAATGAAGGGACCAGGCTGCAGCTGTGAGTCAGCTGACCGCCAGATGGGAGCATTTCCGGCCTGAGCCCCATCGCCCCGTCCACCTGCTCCCCTCTGCCAGAAGGAACAGGTGCATGCCTGTACCTGTTAAACTTTACTTACAAGGACAGGCCATGGCCTCGTGCAGGCGGCAGGAGATGGAGTCATTCCATTCCAGGACAGACGCGCCCAGGGGACCGCTGTGTTGACGGAGGTGGGGGGTGCGGTCAGCTCATTTCAGGGGCAACGGGGGCCCCACGAACAGGTCGGCGGTGCTGAGTCTGGAAGATGGAATGTGCTGGAGAGGTTTTTGGCTTTTTTTTTTTTTAATCTGTAAGTCAGATCATGTGGTTTCCACTGAATTGCGTTGATCTAATTGAGTTGGTCTGAAATTAACTGGACTTGGCTTGGCCTCCTACAGAGGCAACCGGGCGTGGGTGAGGTTTGGGCCCAGACTCAGCCCCTGCCCAGAGAGGGATCCTTATGGACCAGGCTCCCCAGGGTCTCCCTGATTCTGCATCGTGATGCCCTGGGGGCTCTAGCCCGGCCCAGCCATCCTGGGACAGGGACCCCATCCTGCCACCAGCTGGTCCTCTGCTAGACCTGCCTGTGATCAGGATCTCTATGCTCCCGAGACACCTGTTCACACCAGCTCCGTCCCGGCTCCATCTCTCTGCCCCGTCCTGGCCCCAGGGGAAGGGAAACCACCTCTCAGCCCAGCCCCCAGAGCCCACAGTGCTCACCTTCACCCCCTGCGGCGCTCTAAGTGACAGGCGGAGTGGGACATGCCCTCAGGAGGGTCTCCTGTAGATTAACTCAGCTTACTTGATCCATTGATTTTGTCAAGGGTCCGTTTATCACACTGACAACTGGAAAAACCTTAAGTAAATATTTATCGTGCACACTGGGGTCTGCCCAGCGGGTCTGCCCAGCGGGTCTGCCCAGCGGGTCTGGCACCCACTCCCGCCCCTGGGCTCGGCTGCAAGGGAAGAGGCTGAGAACTGGGGTCCTGGAGGTCAGCCGACACCCCTGGCCTAGAGGGGGTCGCTGCCCGGTTCTGCTCTCCCCCCGGGGGCCACGCTTCACAGCTCCTTTGCTCATTGGTTCATTCTTCTGGCATCTCGAGAGCCTCCCCGCAGGCCCTGTGGGGACGGGAAAGACAGAGGCGCCACCCTGGGTGGAGGCCGCCCGGCGCAGGGTGTCGGGGAGACCGCAGTCAGGCAGACGGGGAGAGGAGACCCCGGGGGCCGGGCCTGGACTATCACGTGTCTGCCTCTGCTCAGGCGTCCCGCTCAGAGGGCATCTCAGGGTCCCGGAGCCCGGCCGGGAAGTTGGCACTCAGCTGGTGTCAGGGCCTGTAGGGGACACACTGAACCCACTGGGGTCTGGGGGGAAGCACTGAACCCTCCAGGGTCTGGGGGAACAGTGATGTTGTCCAGGCCTCCGTCCTCAGGTTGTGAGCTTCCGGGAAACAAGGACGTGCCCCTGGCAGCAGGCAGTGAGCACCCTCTGTCTGGAGCCCCTGCCCCCTGAGCTGTCCTCATCCTTGGGGGCTGCTCAGAGGTTCCCGGGGGCCTGCAGGGGCCTTTGAAAAACTGGGGAGACAAGCGACTTCTGGACGTTCTGAAAGGCCCCAAGGCCAGGCGGGGTCTGGGGGAAAGCGCCTGGGAGCCTGGGCTGCAGCTGTGAAGGTACAGAAGTTTGACGGGTTAGTTTAGTTCATCATTTTTTCCCATTAATAAAAATTAGGATAAGAAAGAAATTATCATAATCCAACATTGACAATGAAGCTTTCCCATTTACTTCTCGTTCTGGGAGGGTTTTTTTTTTTAATCAAAATGATTTATGATGAATACAGTGCATATTAAAACTTTTAACCTGGTACCTTCCTAAAGTAAAAAATGTTCCCAACATATTACATTTTTAATCACATGAGTTAATTACTCTTTAGGGAGGCTTTGCAAATTCTGGGAAGGAGAGTATTACGGATTTCAAAGAATGAGAGGGAAACTGTCATTTTAATGAGGATGCAAATGAGAACTGCTAAGGTTCAGTGAAGGTCATAGCAGCTTAATCATCAAATTATTATGGCCATTTATTGCCAGTAACAAATGAATATTAAAGCCTATTGTTTTAACAGATCAGACCACCAAATGATTGTTATTTCAAACTTCCCAGGTGTCTGGGGTATAATTTGAGAATTATCAAATGCTGGGGACCCCTTCTTGCCTAGAACGCCCTCCCCCATGTGTTTGTGTTCACAAACGTGTGGGCACACTTGCCCCCAGATGTCCGAGTTTCTGGGCTGGGCTCTGCGGAGACACTGTGGGCAGGTGTGCCATCCGGTCAGCGGAGACGGAGGCAGGGGGACGCTCAAGTAGCCACCAGCATCGGAGGAGGGGCCGGGGGCTCCCCATCACCAGACCCAAGCCCTTGGGCAGCCTGCCACCGTCCGTCCACTCAGCTGACCCCCGGGCACTGCCCAGGGCCTGGTGCAGGCGGGCGGGTGCAGGCTCTGTGAGTGTCTGCGGGCGGCACGCAGGCTGCTGGCGCGGGTGACTGCGGGCTCAGGGCTCTTCGTGGCCCTGCGGCGCGGCTGCTCCTCCTTCCCCCGCACATGCAGGTCCCTCCTGCGAGGTCAGAGCAGCCCCCTCCTCTCCAGCAGTGCCAGGAGCCCAGACCCTGCCCTCTGGGGCCTTGGGGTGCTGCTCCAGGGGTGGGCATCAGCTCTAACTCATCCCGGTTGGCTTGCCTGGCATCCTTCCCTGCGCGCAGCGCGAGTTCCAGAGGATCTGTGTCTTCAGCAGGACGTGTCCTTACTGGAGGGGGAGGCATTTCACCCAGAAGTGCCCCTGGGCCGTGGGGCACCCCAGGTCCTCAGCTCACAGTGGTCTGAGCTCTTCTACAGCCAGATGATCCGTCACCAAAGGACTCAGAGAACCTTGTCTGAGCCGCCCCCCCAAGCCCAGGAAGCTGGGGAGGGGGCAATGGGAGACCTGCCTGGGGCTGGCGGCCTGGGGTCACATCCATCTCTCCAGGAGCAGGAGCTCGTCCTCCCAGACCGAGGACCCTGGAGATCCAGGGGGGCTGGGCTGAGATCAGATGTCCAGAGAGGCTGGTCCGAGGTCAGATGTCCAGGGGGGCTGGTCTGAGGTCCCCTGCTCGTAAGACCCACCCCAGACCAGACCTGCACTCCCCTTGCCCGAGAGAGACTGCCTGCTGGGGGTCCAGGTGCTTGGACCTCATGTCCTGGCTGAGACCTGACTTGGAGGCTCCTCAGGGTGGTCAGGTGTGTTGGGAGCTTTGAAAGCATGACCTCAGGGACCAGCCGTGGAAGGTCTGTCACTGTGAGCCTCGGAGGAGCACTGAAGGGGGTCTGGGGCAGAGGAGATGAGTCTGTCTTGGTCACTGGGGGGCTCCCAGGCGCCCGGGGGAAGAGGCAGGGGCCCTTGGGGGCATGCTTCCAGCCCCTGCCCTCAGCCCCAGGCCCAGGGCCACGTGGAGGTGGGACAAGCGGCCCAGCACCTCCTGCGGAGCGGCCCCCCGGGGTCTGCAGGCTCCCCAGGGGGTGGTACACTGTCTGTGTGTCTCGATCCCGCGCACCACAGGGAGAGGTAATTAAATGTAATAGATGCTGGGGCTTCTGGAATTACATTATTTAGAAGCCGTAGCTTGCACACACACACACACATGCTAAGCTGTGGATAATTAATAGATTTATTTAAATCAGCCTCTGCCATCTGTATTCATCCAGGGAGGGACGCGTCCCAGGCAGGCCCGTGTTGAGATGCCTCTGTTTTGTGAAGGGAAAGCTGGGAATCCCCGAGGTGGGTGCCGGGCTGCCAGGAGACTGGGGGCCACAGGGCTGAGTTCCCAGGGGTGGGATGGGGCCGTGAGCCTGCACAGCGGACGCTGCTCCCGTGGACGACCAGGTGGGGTGCAGTCGGGGGTGGACCGGGATGCGGGTCCCTCAGCGGTGCTCAGGGGGACAGATCCATGGTGGGATCAGCCACAGGGACACGGGGGCTCCCGCCCTCTACGTCTCCTTGCCCGCTGGTCCCGGCTCCATGTGCAGCCCACTGGGGGCCTCCCGTTAGCATCTGACAGGAGGCATCTCGGTCAGGCAGCTGGTTGTCACCCTCCTCCCAACCTCTGGGTGCTGCCCACTGCTGGGAAGTAGCCATGGGTCCTAAGAGGACTCTCTCAGCTTCCTGCGACCCAGACACCAGTTAGGTTCAAGGACGCGGAGGCTCCTTGCACATGGGTCCCCCTCTGAGTGGTCAGGCCAGGCCCGTGGTGCGCACAGGGGTGCAGGCCCAGGGCCCCCACTGGACCTCACGGCCGGCACAGAGCTGTATCCGGACGTGCAGCCAGAGGCCCCTCTCTGGGCACTCAGGCTGGTGGCATCTGAGTCTGAGGGTCCTGCCCAGATTTGAAGCTGGGGGTCTTGCCTGCGAAGGCCGTGATCAGCTCTTTCTGTCGATGGGCTGGGGAGAGGTCCGCGAGGGTTGAAGCTGGGGGTCTTGCCTGCGAAGGCCGTGATCAGCTCTTTCTGTCGATGGGCTGGGGAGAGGTCCACGAGGGCAGGGCTCTGGTGGCCACTTTGGCTCCACGCCGGTGCTTCACGGGCAGCTTCCACGCTCCTGTTGTGCCAGCCTGCTCCTCAGAACTGCTGAAAGGACGCAGGCCCAGCCGCGCCCCCCGGAGCATCCCCACCTCCCGCCCCAGCCTCCGCTCACCTCTGCCAGCTGTATAGCCCGCGCCCTCTCACCGCACGGCCCAGCGCTGGGCGGTGCCTTGGGCCCTGCTGTGCCCTCTGTGAGATCACGCGTTCTCTTCTTGGGGGCCGGTCAGCTGGGTGCCCCCCGAGCCCTGCAGGCGCTCTGTAGATACGGAGGAGGGGTGAGCAGTTCAGAGAATTTGGGGTGCTCCCAGGCCAGCCTGTGGGGTGGGAGGCCACGGGGGGTGGGGGAGGAGCCCTGTGTGTCTGGGGCTGGGGTTTCTTTGAGAGCCAGGTCCTCTGGCAGAAAGGCTGGTATGTGTTTGCTATAGTGTCACCTCTACCTGGGGAGATGGGTGTGAGAGAGACCCCTAATGCCTGGGAGGGAACCTGGGATCCCAGGCCTAAGTTCGACCTTAGAATCTCAGAAAACAACCAGCACGCCTCCCCAGGAGGCAGCGTGAGGAGCTGTGTGTGCTTGGTGGGAGGGGAGGGGCCCTCATGGCTGGCCCCCTGGGCGCCCTCAGCCTCTGTGAGTCCTGGCCGCAGCCTCGCAGGGTGACCTTTCCTCCTCGCGGCACTGGGGGAGCTCTGAGCACGGCCAGCCGGCAGCGAGCACCCTCGCAGAGTGAGGAAGGCCGTCGGGACCAGGAATCGGGCCGCGTCCGGGAGCCCCGGCGCACCGGAGGGAGCTGGCCGCCCCGCCGGTCCTGGCTGTGGGAGACACTGTGGACGCCCCAGCGCCCCTGATCGGCTCTGGGGATCGTGTACACCGTCCCGGCTCGGTCCTGCGGGGAGAGCAGAGGGCCACACAGTGAGTGGGTCCCCGAGGAAGATGGCACACAGGGAGCCAGCCGGGCACCTGTGTCCATGGTCAGGGGACCAGAGGCGAGTGCTGAGGGGTCACGGCCAGGTGACAACACTAGAAACGGCACGGGGGTGGGGGGCAGGTGTCATGGGCTGACTGTGTCCCCAGACTCAGACAGAGATGGGTCTTTACAGATGATTAGAAGGCAATGGCAAGCCACTCCAGTACTCTTGCCTAGAAAATCCCATGGACGGAGGAGCCTGGTCGGCTGCAGTCCATGGGGTCGCTACAAGTCAGACATGACTGAGCTACTTCACTTTCACTTTTCAGTTTCACACATTGGAGAAGGAAATGGCAACCCACTCCAGTGTTCTTGCCTGGAGAATCCCAGGGACGGGGGAGCCTGGTGGGCTGCCGTCTATGGGGTCGCACAGAGTCGGACGTGACTGAAGTGACTTAGCAGCAGCAAGGCCAGAGGGGTGGGGCCCCAATCCCATGGGACCCGTGTCCCTACGAGAAGTGGAATCAGTACACACGCATGCACAGAGGGCCGACCAGGTGGGGACGGGTGGAGGACACGGCGTCTCCAACCCAGGAGAGGCCTCGAGAGGGACCATCCTGGGACACCTGGACCTCAGATCCCAGCCTCCTCCACTGGGGGATGGTGAGTGTGTGCAGTTCAAGCCGCCCCGCCTGGCCTATGGCTCCTGGAGGGAAGAGTACCCGCCATCCCACCAGCAGAAGCGTCCCGCCTCTAACCCGCCCCGGGCAAAGGGCGCCTGCCCACCTGAAAGGTCAGCACAGGGTCCTGGGGAAGCTTGGCGGGGGGACAGGAACTCGTGGATGGACGGATGGGCGGATGGAGGCTGGCCGGTGCCCACTGCCCCCGCCCCGCACCATCCCGGCGGTCAGTACTGCGTTCCCGCTCTCTGAGGCCGCATGGTAATGTGAGCTTATGTTCAGTTTGCCGGGAGGCGGCCAATCGTCGCCGGCTCCCCGGGGACACACACTCATTTGCTCCTGGCCCTGGGTGTTTCTGAAAGTCGCGCGTTTTCCACCAGGCAAATTAAATTTCAACGTGAAGGCGTCCCTCTCCGGAGCTGACATCATGGGCGCTAATCACCCTCGCGCCTCTCAGGGTGCCAGAGCCGGAATCGTCTGCATTTCCAAGCAGCCCATTACTTACAGGGACGTGGCCTCCAAGCCCATAATGAAGTTATTAGTCGGAGTCGGGGCCCATATGGGTCCTCCCCGTGCTCCCCGGGGCCAGTTTGAGGGTGGCTGTCAGGAACGGTGGGGGCTGGAGAGGGGTCTTTGTTCTGTGTGTGTTTACCCATCTGGCCAAGCAGTGCTCGCGTCCTGACCATGACGTGGAGGTGGGTTCCAGGAGTGGAGGGCAGGCAAGGCCCCGGGGGCACGTGGACTGCGTGGTAAGGGCTGCGGGGCGAGCAGGTGCGGGCCCAGGCTGTACCTCACTCTTCAGGTACAGAGAGACCCTGCCTGCCAGCCACGTGGGCCAGACAGACTGGAGAGGCTCGGTTCACCTGTGGGCCTCCACTCGGCCACCAGGCTCTGAGCCGGCGTGTGAGTGGCTGCTCAGGGCCGAGGATATGGTTGGCATGTGTCGTGTATGGGCCAGGTCATGTCCCCAGAGTCACAGGCTGCAGTCCTGCTTCCAGCGTGATGTCACTGCAGTGGGGACCCCGCTGGGGGATGAGGGAGACAGACAGCCATGTGCAGCCAGCAGGGACCCAGCAGGAGAGCCGTCTCCCGGAACCAGGCCAGCAGCGCCTGGACCTCGGCCTCCAGATGGGTGAGAGGGGCAGGCCGGCCCTCTGAGACCCCATCTGTGCCATCTGTCATGCAGCTGGCTGCCCAGGGCGGTGGGCGCTCTGCCACCCGGCGTGGGCCCCCAGCAGCGGATCCGCTCCGAAGCCAGTGATGATGGATGCTCTCAGGAGGGCGGGCCCGATTCCCCAGGGAGCAGAGACACCCACCCCCACCTCCAGGGAAGCAGGTGACAGGCCTCTGTGACTCCCAGCTTCTCAGGGCCTCGTGCTGCGGCCCCTGCAGACTGGATGGGTCTTCTGGGACCGAGGGCTGGACTGTCCCGGGAACCAGGGGCCGGTCTGAGCTGAGCCTTCGGGAGGAGTAAGGGGGGCCCCACACAGAGTAGGGGCCAGGCGAGGACATGGCATGAACAGGAAGGCAGGTGGGCGCGGGACCGCCCTGAGGGGTGATGGGAGCACTGGGGTGACCGGAGCCAGGTCCCAAGGAGGGGACGATGACTCTGACTCCCAGCCTGCCGCTTCCTGGGCCGTGTCCCCGTGGGCCTCCAGGTTGGTCCCAGGACGGCCCCCCAGCATCTGTCCAGGGCCCTCCTCGGCACCTGGTCCATCAGGACCTGACAAAGCACCCGAGCTCTCATTCTCAGACCCCCACATCACAGAGACCGCAGCCGAGCGCCCGGGCGCCAGAAGGGCAGGCGCGTGAGCAGAACGGGCCCAGCCCCGGGGGAGCGCCACCCAGTGTGGACTCGGGGCCCCCAGCACTTGGCAGAGGCGTGCCCGGGACCCGCGGCGGGCCGTGACAGCCGTCCTGGCACCTGCGTTCTCGGTGGCTCCTGGACACACAGGTTCCGTCCCGAGCCCGCCCCTGCGTCCCGGGCACAGGCCGTGGGTGGGAATCACCGGGCTCCTGTGGGCGTGGCCGTCGCAGGCCTCAGAGCGGCATCAGACGTGGGTCCTGGGAGGGCGGCGCGAGTGAAGCAGACAGAGCACGCCTGCCCGCTCTTTCATCGGGGAGCTGTCCGGCCCGCGCGGCCCTGTCACGGGGTCACGGGGTCCATGTACTCCCCGGCGGTTCTGCGGGACATTGATGCCACTCGGCCTGTTTGGGTGGAGCACTCGGAGCATCCTCCGTCTCAGAGGCGGAAACAGAGAGCCCGCGGTGGTTGCGACACATGGAGAGCAGGGCCCTTCTTTCTGCAGGGCTACGGGAGCTTTCTCGCCGGGGGTCCTTACGGCACACAGCCCCCTGCTGGGTCCCCGTGGTCCCAAGGCAGGATGCTGGAACCTTCCGTCTGCCCCGTGGACAGTGAGGCCGACCCAGGAGTGAGCGGGGGCTGCAGGTGTTGGCCCCCAGCAGGCAGGCAGCCCTGGCGCGTTTCTCCCAGACTGAGCTGAAAAGTGCAGCTTGCCCTCGAGGCCTCATGGGCCAGGCCCTCATGGGCATGCGTGCACTCACTCGAGACCTTGCTCTGGTTCATGACCGTGGCTTTCAGGCTCCACCTCGGGTCCCAGGTGTGCTTTCAGCTGTGTGCCAAGGGCCTGGTGTCCACACTGGGCCCTGCCCTGCTCTGCAAGGCGCCTGCCCTTCTGGGCTCCTGGGCACCCGGCCGTGGCCTCTGGGGATGGGGGAGGGGCCGTGATGAGAAGCAGGAGCCTTGTCAGTTTGTAAACCTGAGGGTTTATGGAATGTTGACACCCACTCCCGCACGCACTCCTCTGAGAGTCCGCAGGCTGACCTGAGCTCGGATGATGGACTTTTGTTATTACCGAGGTAGAGATGGTCCCGCTGGAAAGTTCCAGGCACAGCAGGTGTAATAAAGCACTTTCGCCAACAAGGCGCCCCCACGTTTTTAAAATCAATAAGCCATTTCTGATGCTCTGACGCGGGCTCTGACCTTATTTAGCCGCTGATGTGCTGGCTCTTGGCGTGGCTGCTCAGGGTCAGGCCCCGGGCCTCGCTCACTGCATGCAGTCCAGGTAATGTCTGTCCCTTTGCCGGGGGACCTGGGAGGGGCCAGGGGTGGGCTTCAGCAAATAGCCTCAGGGGTCCTGCCCAGCACAACCCCCATTTCTTTTCATCAGGAATTAGCAATAGTAACTACCCCCTGGAGAAGGAAATGGCAGCCCACTCCAGTACTCTTGCCTGGAAAATTCCATGGACTGAGGAGCCCGGTAGGCTATAGTCCAAGGGGTCGCTAAGAGTCGGACACGACTGAGCGACTTCACTTCACCTGGGGTCGAGGCAGGAATTGGACCAGGCTCGGGGCACAGAGGACACGCCAAGTGAAGGTCAGCACATTGCCCCCACTGCCGCTGCTGTTAACACCCCCAAATCCTCACCCTGGAGTCCCTTTTTGAAAAGCGAGGTGTGTGGGATGCAGGGACGTTCCCCAGCAGCATTGCGGACCTCACAGGGTGGCCTGTGACTGGGGGGCAGGTGGTGGCCGCAGCTCAGCGGGAATCCCAGCCTCCTTCGCAGAGTGGGAGTCACACCCGAGGAGGTGGAGCCTGGACGCGGGACAGGGACCCCCGGGGCTAGGTCACAGCCTCGAGGGCCACAGAACCCCATTTCTGGGCCCTTCCCTGCAGGCGTGGGTCTGGTCATCGGGAGTCAGCACAGGGCCGGCAGCTTCTCCACGGGAAGAAGGGGTCCCTCCCCAGCTCTGCGGAACTCCCCAGGCTGCCGGGGCCCTGCCCTCGGGCGGGTGCAGCCTTCTGCTCCTCTCCTGACCTGGCCTCTCTGCAGGACGTGGTGCTGGGGGCCCTGGGTGAACCGCAGGCCGGCACCTGGGCCAGCTCCATGTCCAGACTGGATGCTGGGCTGGATCTGGCCTCCCCTCCCCAAGCCGAGCCGTGGCCCCTGACCTTCAGCCATTTCTCTGACATTTAGCAAACCGTGTCGGCTGCCATCTCCTCCTTGGAGTTTTAGCCGGGCTTTTGTGCGGGCTCCGTGAGGATGCTGGCAGACAAGGGACCGATCCTCACTCCAGGGGTCACTTGCACATTTCTCCAGAGGGAATGGCAGTGGGTGTTTAGGTTGGAAGCATGAAGGGGCGGTGTCCTGAGCCTCCAGTGGTCTGTCTGGCCCCACCAGCAGCTCGGGAACTGAGCACTGACCTCTTCAGGGGACGGGGGAGCAGCCCAGACGCCCGAGTCCCTGGATGCAGGGCGCTGGGCAGTGATGTTCCCGGTGTCTTCTTGTGGTGGGGGCCTGCTCACCCCGGAGGCAGCCTCAGGTGAGCAGCTCTTGACAGGCCTGGGGGTCGCTGCTTGCTCAGAAGGGGCTTCTCCTGGGCGTCGGCGAGGCCTGGCTCTCGCCACCTCTTGCCCCCACACCTGGAGCAACCCCTGCCCGCCTCAGGAGCGGCCGCCCTCTGGGCAGCAGTGGTCCCGGGACATCTGGTCTTGCTCCCAGCTCGCAGAGCAGGGTCGCGGGAGTGTCGGCTCCTGGACGGATAGCTTCTGTGGGCCCCAGAGGCCAAGGGCAAGGAGCCCCCTGGGGTGGGGCAGCAGCCAGGTGGCGTCCTGCTGAGTGTGGAGGCGGCTCTCCCGCCCAGCGGTCACAGGCAGCCCCTGCCAGGACCAAGTCGGGCTCCTTCCTGTGGGCTCCTGAGCCTGGCAGTGCTGGGAGGGCCGTGGTCCTTAGAAAGGGTGCCCTACTGGGCGATGGGGTCTTGGCCTGGGCTCCCCAAAGCCGCCCGAGACAAAGATGGGCCTGCACATGGTCTGGGGGGGTGACTGAGAGAGTAGCTGGGGGGTGGGAGACGGGCGTCAGGAGGGAGGGCGGTGAGTCGGAGGGAGGCCCCCAAACCCTGTCCAGGGCGGCTGAGCTCCGCCTGGTGGAGCAGAGGAAGGCTGCCCCTGGGGGAAAGGAGCAGAGACTGTGGTCCAGGGCCTGGGCATGTTGCGGGTGGGGGCGGCTGTCCTGGAGAATGAAGGCCAGCCTCCAGGGGCTGGTCAGAGGCCAGATCCGGGGTGGCTGGGCTGTGGATCAGAGCGAGGCATCCGTGTGAGTGGTTAGTGACATGTTTGGCTCCTCAGGTTGGTCCTGACTTGGAATCGGGAAAAGAAACAAGGGACGCGGAGGGTCACTGATGGCCGTAGGGTGGACTGGGAGTCGGAGCGCCGTTGTCACGTATGGTCTGGCCAGTGTCTGTGTAATGCCCCCTGCCTCCTGGTGGCTGGGCTGGGGTGCACATTGGGGGTTCGAGCCTGGGGTGGTGGGATGGGGGTGGAGCAGGAACCAGCCCCTGCCAGGCTGGAGCATCTCTGGGGGATGCTGGGCACAGTCAGGGGCAGGTAGGAGACTGGCTGGAGCCCCCGGATGGGCCTGCGGACTCGGACTCAGGGCGGACTCGGGAACATGTGAGGACCCGCTCGGGAGGCCAGGTGCAGGGGGCCCGCCTCGGTGCCGGCTGCGGGTACGGGCTCCCAGATGTTCACGGAAGAGATGATCCCCGACCCACCTCCTGTCACCACAGTGGTGGCTGGGAAGCCTCCAGTTCTGGCTTGAGCAGCAGAAGATGCTCAGTCCCAGCAGTAGCTACCAGAGCTCTCAGAAGGCCTGGCCAGCCCCGCACCGCTGCTGGTTCTGTCTGCTTTGAGCCGAATCTGGCATTATTCCTCCCTCTGATGGAGGCCTTTTGGTCTGCATAGAAGCCTTGTTATTCTGGGGTCTCAGCTTCTGGAAGTCCTCAGCCCTGTTAGACTTCGGTCTTGCCACCCACCCAGCCCCACTCTTAGCCGCCAGGAAGCCCCTCTTAGCCCTAAACACAGCATGTGCCTCCCAGGACTGGGACTGCCCAGGACCAACGTCCATTTCCTCCAGGAGAAGGTTCAGGAGAAAGGGTCTGGGCCTCATTGCCGCCTGGATGCTCCTTGCTTGGACCAGAGTCAGACACAGGTAGGGGGTGCGTGGAGGTACAGATGGGTGGATAGAAGGACGGAAGGAGACATAGATGGATGGACGGGAGGATGGTGGGGACAAACAGACGTGTGACAGATGGATCATAATGCGTGTTCAGACGGATGGGCGGGTGGAGGGAATGTGGACGGGTGGATGGTGGGGACGAACAGACGTGTGACAGATGGATCATAATGAGTGTTCAGACGGATGGGCGGGTGGAGGGAATGTGGACGGGTGGATGGTGGGGACGAACAGACGTGTGACAGATGGATCATAATGAGTGTTCAGACGGATGGGCGGGTGGAGGGAATGTGGACGGGTGGATGGTGGGGACGAACAGACGTGTGACAGATGGATCATAATGAGTGTTCAGACGGATGGGCGGGTGGAGGGAATGTGGACGGGTGGATGGTGGGGACGAACAGACGTGTGACAGATGGATCATAATGAGTGTTCAGACGGATGGGCGGGTGGAGGGAATGTGGACGGGTGGATGGTGGGGACGAACAGACGTGTGACAGATGGATCATAATGAGTGTTCAGACGGATGGGCGGGTGGAGGGAATGTGGACGGGTGGATGGTGGGGACGAACAGACGTGTGACAGATGGATCATAATGAGTGTTCAGACGGATGGGCGGGTGGAGGGAATGTGGACGGGTGGATGGTGGGGACGAACAGACGTGTGACAGATGGATCATAATGCGTGTTCAGACGGATGGGCGGGTGGAGGGAATGTGGACGGGTGGATGGGTGGACGCATGGAGGACAAGATGGTGGGTGATGGACGTGCAGATGGATGGAAATAAGGCTGGGTGGATGAATAGATGGGTGATGGATGCCTAGGTGGATGGAGGATTGGTGGGTGGATGGACAGAGGGATGAACACAGTGTGGACGGATGTATAGGACGTGCAGTTGGGTAGAGAGAATGAAAGATGGAAGGGTGGATGGATAGACATGTGGGTGGACAGATGGATGGACGGATGATGGAACGGATGATGAAACAAATGATGGAACGGATGATGGATGGAATGAATAATGAATGATGGATGGATGGATGATGGGTGGATGGATGGAACGAGTGATGGAACAAATGAAGGTTGGATGGATGGACGGGTGGGTGGATGATGGACGGATGATGGATGGAATGAAGGTTGGATGGATGATGGGTGGACGGGTGGGTGATGGAACGAATGATGAAACAAATGATGAACGGATGACGGATGGAATGAATAATGAATGATGGATGGACGGGTGGGTGGATGATGGAACGGATGATGGATGGATGGATGGAACGAGTGATGGAACAAATGATGGTTGGATGGATGATGGGGTGAAGGTTGGATGGATGGACGGGTGGGTGGATGATGGACAGATGATGGACGGATGGATGAAGAGCTGGATGATGGGGGTGCACTGATGGATGTACGCTGGATGTGATGGGTGGGTGAAGAGATGAAGCACTCTGAGGATGTCACAGCCTCTTCGGGTGGTGAGGGCGCCAGGTGGCCCCGCCCTGGCCCCGCCCCCCCTTGCCTGGCTGGAGGCAGGTCCTGAGCTCCCGAGCCTGTTTCCTCGGCAGTAAGTGGGGAGCCTCTGCTCCAGGAGGGCACTGTGAGGACCACTTGTGATCAGGGGCCCAGGGCAGGGCTCCAGCTGTGGCCACGGTCCCGCTGCCTGCGCTGGGGGCTGTCCTGTCTGCTCTTTGCCCGCCTCTGTGACTTGGAGACTCACGCTTGCTGGCACGGTGGAGCCCGTTGCCTCCTTCCCACCTGCAGTGTGGTGTCCAGTCCCGTGGTTCTGCTGCAACCGTCACCCCTCCCTGGAGGAAGGCACTCCTCTTGTTGTCCGCTTTCAGAGGTTTTGTTATTAATAAAGAGAGGCTCCCCTGAGTCCCGTGCACCTCGTTGGGCACCCAGAATCTGCTCCAGGTGTTCTGAGGATGTGACTTTCAGATTTAGGGTTGAGACATCTTGAATTTGACTATATGCCTCAAGGACTCTTCAATAGGAACTGACTGTATTTAAACAAAACCAGAACCTCCCTGTTTGCTTCCTAGAGTGGCAGGTGGCCACTCACTTGGATGCTGTGAGCCGGCCGCACTCCGGCCTCCTCCAGCCCCCGAGGCCCCGAGAGGGCAGCATGTGCGTAGCTGTTCCAGGGACGCGGAGCGCCAGGCTTCCCCCGTGGGCAGCAGTTCCCTTCCGGGCTCATCAGGACACACGTTGAGCGAAGGGGAGGCATCAAGTTCACCTACGGTGTGACAGTGAGGGCCACCACGTGTGGAGACCAGGTGTGGCTTCACAGGGCAGGACGGCGCCGCAGCGGTCAGGGCGGGGACCGGAGCCACTCAGGCATTGCTGCAAGGCCGGAGAAGGGGAGCCGCTGGGTCCCGGAGGCTGTCGTTGCTGGGGCCACATCTGCTCTTCCGTGAAGCCCTGGACTCCCACCTGACTTCCCACTCCTCCCAGCCCTCACCCGAGTGTCACATCCTCTGAGTTCCTCCTCAGCGCCTGGCACTGGTCGGGAGGTCTACGGGGTGCAAAGCTCCAGGACTCAGCCCTGCTCCCTAAGGGGCCTGGCCACAGCTCGGGGGACTGGGGGAGGACGCAGGAGGAGGGCTCAGCCTGCAGCTCGTGCCTGAGCCTGGCCGGATGGCGAGCTCAGACACCAGGGCCTCAGCAAAGCGGTCCCCAAGCAGGGAGATGAGAGCCTGGGGGCTTACTGAGAGCAGCCATGGCACTGGGCACGGGGGCTTAGTGCTGGCCAGTGGGTGACACGAAGCCGGGTTTCTCTGAGATCACACACTTCTGGGAGTGCCCCTGGCCCTGGCAGTCCTGAAGCCCATGGAGAACGGACGCCCACACCAGCCCCCGCCCCAGCTAACTGGAACTGGGTCCCTTAAAGTGACCCTCAGGCTTACCCGTGCTACAGTGGTGGTCACTTTCCAGCTGTCCCCCCAACCCTGGCTTTGGTCCCAGGTGAGGATGAGGCCTCGACTCTGGGCCCAGTCTGCCCTCCAGGCCTGTTCTTGCCCGCTGGACCCAGAAGAGGCGGGGCTTCAGCCCAGAGTCCTACTCCTTCCCACGGCACCGGTGGCCCCCAGGCTGCCCTGGATTCACCCCAGTCCTGACCACCAATGCTTCCCCCTCGCGGCTTCCTCTGCCCATTGCCTCCCGTTTCCTTGTCTGGCACACTCACTGGCAGCTCGGTCCCCTCTGGGAACTCTGGACTCTGGTCTCCTGGCCCTGAGCCTCCCACCCGCTGCGTCTTCCAGGTCCTCCCCCTCCTAGAAAGCCACGTGACTCCCTTCCATGCAGGTGACCTCTCTCCACCAGCCAAGGCCAGCCCTCCAGACCCTCCTGCTCGCGTGGTCTTCAGTTGTTAGAGTGTGTTCACACTTATTGAAAAACATCACTGTGACCGTCTCTATTTGGTTTATATCTGTTATCTCCCTCTATAAATACCACTTCGTTCTCTTCAACAAGTGCAGACTATTACATTATATGGACAGAATGCGATTCATTCACAGTATTTTTATAATACTAGGTTTTCTCAAATCACAGAGCCTAAATGCCTCACATATTAGAAAAAAAAAATCAAATAACAAATGGAAAGCAAGATTCTGCCTCAGTCTTTCCCACACCCTGGGACAAAACTGTTCATCATCTGGGCCTTCCTGCTGTGATTTTTATTTATTTATTTTTACCCAATGTTGTGGCTGTAAGTGCTGATTTAAATGTTTACCCCTTGACTCACTGCTTCTGATCAGCCTTGTTAGGAAATGGTCAGACATGCGTGATGGTTTAGAGCGAGTTCCAGGGCAGGGCCTGAGCATCTCTCACTCTGAGCCAGGAAAAAGCAGAAGGCCCACTTCAATACCACCATACCCTCCATTGTTTCATTTAATTTCTTTTTAAAAATCAAGGTTTAAGAATGTGTATTTATCTTTCTACCATAAACATTTTTCTGAGTTTTATCTACTTGTGGATTTTCAAACAAACAAAGAGATCAGTGTCATTTACAATACTACTTTATAAATATTCTTCAGCAGAGATAGCAAATCTGTGACCAGCACTATGAAGAAGGAGTTGTAACGTTTTATAGTGAAGGTGTTACCAGTTAAAGGAGATTCTTCCAAGTGTGAGGGCCTAATGTGTTTTTAAGCACATTCTTTACAGCTTATTTCACTTTTAAAGAATCAAAGATGCTGGATTTTCTTCAGTCCCACGTTCCCACATCCAACTCTGTGATTCCTTTTTCTGCTGAGATGTCACCCTAGGTCATTTTGCTGCTGTGGACACGTGGCCAGTCAACCGAAGTCTTGTGCGCCCTCGGGTCGGGTGCCGCGCTGAGAGTCTAGCTGGGTATAAAATTCTAGGTGCTGAAACTTTCCTCTTTAGTGCCGAGCGACCTGCTCCAGGGTTTTCTAGAAGCTGTGTTGCTAAGGGAAACCCCAGTACCCACCTGTGTCTGACTTCCCAGAACGTACCTGTTTTCTTCTCTTCACCCCCCGGCTTCTCGGAGCCCCTTGCATTGCTCTGGTCCTGGTCTGAGTCAGACCTATTCTGAGTCTGGGGGCTGCCATCCAAGGGTCTGTGTTCAGTTGTCTGACCTTCCTAGCCTCTGTGGCCTTTTCCTTCTCCTTTAAACTTTTTATAGACAGGCGTTTGACACTCGCATGTTTCAGCTCTTACCAACCCTCCCACCTATTTCTGTCTACCCTCTGTCCTGCAGGCCACCCCTTACTTTCCACGCCCGGTTTCCCCCTCACGCCCGTTCTACTTCTCAGGGTATCCCCTGGAGCCCCAAGTTGGTTAGTCTTGTTGATTCTCAAGATGTCCTTCTTGTTTTCTTTCCCTTTTTTTCACGGTAACTTATGCTCTTTCACTCGTGCGCACTGTCTCAAATTTCTTCTAGGATGATGCTGTTTGAATTATTGTTTTTATTACTTTACTTGTCTCTGAGTCATTAGTGATTTCCACCCCCCCACCCCCACCCAGGGTTATGTGTTCAGAGTATTCATGTCCTGGGTTTTCCTTCTCTTTCTGCAAACTCCGGGTGGCCCTCCAGGCCAGGTCCTCTCTCTACAGGAATAAGTGTTGACGTGAGTAAAGCCACGGGTCACCGAGTGTCCCTCTTGTCCTGTTGACCCAGCAGGCTTCTTGCTTGACCAGGAGAGCTGACTGTAGGTTCTTTGGGAACAGGCAGGGCATATGGATAGCTTGGCACCCTTGGAAGGAGAGCTGGTGGGCAAGCAAGGTCCCAGACGAGCCTGATGATGGCCGGCTGCAGCCTGGGGATGTTTGTGCATCTCCCTCCCGGGGTATGGTCCTGCCTCTGACCCCTGTCCCTGCCTGCTGTGGATGACCAGAGATGTCCACTCTGCCCTTTCTGTCTCTCTATCACACTCTGCCTTTCTCAGGAGATCAGGTGACCCCAGGCTTTGTTTGTCCCATGGGCCTTTTTGGCAATCTGGTGATACTTACGAAACCCTTCTCAGAACAACATAAAAACATACAAGATTACTAAGAAAACCAATTATATTGAAATGCAGTTTTATCAAATGTTGGGAAACCTATTTTGATACAGTAATATGTTTGCTTCCTTATTAAAACATTACATAAAAATGTCTGGCAGTGGGACAACCATAATTGGAAGTCAGGGTGATATTTCAAGCTATCTGCGTGAGCTGTGATGTGATATGAAGATTCCTGCAATTTCTGGTAGTGACAGAAATCACAGTTACACCTAAACTCATGTGTTTACTGCCTACGTGCCCAACTGAAGGGAATGTCCAGTTTCAGCTGGAGACACATCAACAAAAGGCACGTCTTCCACACCCAGTCCTTGCCTCCAGCCCTCTGGGCCCCTCCCCGGGCAGAAGACTCCTCTCTCTTCGGACAGCAGTCTTACAGCTCTGGCCTGAGCTCCCCTGCCTGACAGCAGCTCACTCCACAGCCTCCACCTGTGAGCGCCTGGCCTCTGCTCCCTGAAGGCACGCTTCCTCCTCTGGGGCCACACATGCTGGCTCTGGACCCCTGGACATCCTTCCAACACCTCCGGCTACAGCCTCTTCCCTTCTTTCCAGCAAGTGGCTCCAGGACTCCCCACCCTTCCTGGCCTGAAGACTGTCCTCAATTTGATTTCCAGTTGGGGGTGGAGGGGGGCGGCGATTCCCAAGTGGTGCTAGTGGTAGAGAACCCACCTGCCAATGCAAGAGACAACAGAGATGCGGGTTCAGTCCCTGGGTCAGGAAGATCCCCTGAGGGAGGGCATGGCAACCCACTCCAGTATTCTTGCCTGGAGACTCCCACGGACAGGAGCCTGGCGGGTACAGTTCACTCGGTCGCAGAGAATTGGACACGACTGAAGTGACTGAGCACACGCACACGCTATTATGGCCTTATTGTCTGTCACGATGCCTCTCTTTGATCAGACCCTGGTGTCCCCTCCTGCGGAGTGTGTGGTGTTCATTCGGACACCTTGAGCTCACTTCCCAGTGGCACTGTGGGCTTCTGTGGGGTGCACGCTAATCCCCTCTTGTGGGCCTGTCACGGGGCCCCCGGTCGTCACTGTCTCTCCTCTCACAAGCAATGCCACACACGTTGCCCTGTGGAAGGCCTTGGAGCCGGAGGATAATCTGGTCCCCATGACACAGCCCCTCCCGTTGCACTTGTTGAAAATAGATTTGCATCGTGGTTCTCTTTATAGACTCTCTTCTCTTAGTTCTCTTTACAGAAGGAGCTTCGAAATGGCTAGTTTGTAAAAGTTCTCCTGGGGAATGGAGAATACTTGCAATTTTCAAATTTTCCAGTAGTAGCCACCTGACTGGGCACAGAGGATGTCAGAGGCTGGCCTTGCTTTCTGCCTGAGGTCCCCCTGGGGTCCTGGGGGTGTGTGTGTAATGAGCACCCGGCAATCCTCAAGCCTTCTGAGGGGGACAGCACAGCACTAGGTGAGGACTGAACGCCAGTGACCTTGGTGGAGGTCAGGCTCTATTCTGTTAGGAAGGGCGGCTCCCCAGAGGCTGCTGCAGGGGGGTTTCCTGCAAAGTGCCTGGGGGTGAAGGCCAAGGAAGAGGCTGTTAAAGGAAATGGGATTCCGAGGGTCCACGCAAGGGGAGAGAGGCCCGTGCCCGCCCACCCCGCCACCCACAAGGCAGGGTCTGAGTTGCTTGGCCTGTCTGAGGCTGCAGTCACTTCTCCAGGTAGGGGCTCAGAGCCGGTGTTCCTGTCTCGTGGACCATCCCCAGGGAGGGGTCCTGGCTAGTGAAGCAGCCCGCGTTGGGGGTTGCTTCTGAGGCGGCCTCCCCTCCAACCCGGGGCTGGCACAGCACCTCAGGCCAGTAGGCGGTGGCAACCTTGGTGCTGGTCTGGAGTGACTTGGTGTCTGTGTCCCCAAGTGTGGGTGGAGGGTCTTGACTCACCTGACCTCCAGGAGCACTCCCAGGGGCGGCCCCTTCCCCTTCCTGCACACCAACGTCCCTGCAGGCAGAAAGCAGCTTTCTGGGGCCCTCTGGGGCCTGCTCTCCAGGCCTAAGACTCCCAGGACCCTCTGGGGGTGGGACCCTTTCCTGTGCCGACACGGTGGGGGTTAGGATCAGGCAGAGGCTCCCTCTCTGATCCCCAGCCAAAGCTCTTTGCTGGGCATTTGGAATTGTATTTGAAATTCAATTCAGGCAAACAACTGCCTTGAGGCCTAGATACTGGCCTCCAGGTCGCTGAACTGGGTACAGATACCCCGGCTCCGGGACTCAGAGTTGGTGAGGAAAACGGGCTGGTAGCGAATGCCAGGGCTTCCCAGGGGTGGGAGGAGGCCGGGCCAGCAACGGCCCGCTCCTGCATCTAGCGCAGCCCCGGGCACTGACTGAGCGCCTACGCGCCCTGAAGGCTGGCCCCTACTGGGGCCGGAATGTGCAGCGAGTGTTTCCAGGACGAGGTGCAGATTTTCAGAAGCCGCCGCGGGTCAGTCCTGGGCAGTGGCGACGCCTGGGCCGGGGTCCCAGCCCCCACGTCCCCCCGGGAGCCGCGGGGCGCTGGGGGTTGGGCGCACCAGGGGCTGGATATCCGCTCGGTCGGCCCCCCCTTCGGCCGCCTCTGCAGTGAGGCCCCTGCGCGCCTAGGTGGAGCCCGACCCGCGGTTTTCGGCCGGACCGGCCTCGCCTGACCCGCCGGCGCGCCAGGCGGGGGCGCTGCAGGGCGGCGGGGGTCCCCCGGGTCCCCTGCGCGGCCCAGTGCGCATCGGCGGCTCGGCGGGCCGGCAGGAGCGCAGACGGCGGCGGGCGCGGGTCGGAGTCCGAGCGCCGCGCGGCCGCTCCCGCCGCCTCCCCAGCAGGACTGAGCCGATCGGGCGGCGGGCGCGCGCCACGGGCCGGAGCGGCGGCGTCCCGCGGGCGAGGCGCGCATTATCGCCGGCCCCACCTGTCGGCGCGGCCGCCACCGGCCCAGCCGCGCAGGCGGCCCGCGGGAGCCCGGGCCGGGCCTCGGCCGGCCGCCGCGGCAGAGGCGCGGGCTCCGGGAGAGCGGAGGCCGGCACCGTTCGAGGGCCACCGGGCCGCGCAAGTTCTCCTCCTGCGGGCTGGACCCGGCCGCGCGGGCCCCGGCGGCGGCGATGGTGCGGCGGCCCCGCGCCCGGCGCGCAGCCCCGGCCCCGCGCTCGGTTCTCCGCGGCGGCGGCGGCGGCGGCGGCAGCGCGGCCCCCTGAGCCCCGGGCCGGAGCGAGCGCGGCGGCGGCGGCGAGAGAAAGGCAGCGGCGGGAGGCTACAGGCGACCGGCGGTCGGGCCGTTGCGCAATCCACGGCCCGCCGTCCGAGCCCTGCCGGCGGCGCGGCTCCGGGGGCGGCGGCGGGGCTGATTCATGGGGCCGCGGCGGCCACCCCCCCGCGCCCGGGCCCCCGGCGCCCCGCAGCCCGCGCTGGCGGCCGAGCGGCCGGAGCGGCGGCCGCCGCGGCCCGAGCCTCGGTGCTAACCTCCCCGCCCCGCCCGCCCCCTCCCCGCGCCCCCGCCCGCTCCCCTCCCCCTGCCCAAAAAGACACAGCCCGGCTCCCGGAGCGGCACCTCCAGTCGCGGCGGAGCGCGGCGTTGGCGCGGATGGAGGGCGCGAGCCGGCGGCCGCGGCGGCTGCACCCGGCGGGGCGCTGATGCGGCGCCTGGACCTTCGCTGCTCGACTTGGGGGGCGTCGGCCGAGTGGGCACTCCGCGATGCAGCTCCTGAAGGCGCTCTGGGCACTCGCGGGGGCCGCGCTCTGCTGCTTCCTCGTCCTGGTGATCCACGCGCAGTTCCTGAAAGAAGGTAATTGTCCCCCCGCGCGCCAGGCTTCCAGCACGTTCGGCCGCCGCCGCTGCGCTTGGCCCGGCCAGCCCGGCACCACTGCGGGGCCCCGGCGCCCGGCGCGCACCCTGCCCGGCCCCGCGCGGATCCTGCAGCCGCGCTCAGCCCCGGGTCCGAGGTGGCAGGCGGCGCGGACGCGGCGGCCTCGGTGCCTCTGGCGCCGCGGGGCCCCGGCCCGCTCCGGGGCTGCCGTGCCGTCCCCTTCCCCGCACGGCTCTGTCCGCCGGCTCTCGGTAGATGGCACCCGCGCTCCACGCTGGCGGGCCAGGCGCGGGCCCGGGCGGAGTGAGCCCGGACGAGGCCTGCGCGCCCGCACCCCGCTCTCCGCGCCGCCTTCCGGGCGAGCCCGGGGCCGCTGGCTCTAGGAGCAGGGGCTCGCCCGCCAGAGCGCCTGGCCCCGCACCAAGTCCGGCCCCCCCGTCCTCTTTGCCTGCTTGAAAGCAGACCTCGCGCTGCAGTGGATCTCTTTCTTGGGACTTGGTTGAGTCGAGCAAGTTGATGGAAGCATTTGTGGGAGGGGCGGCCCTGCACCTGCCGTCCAGGGAAGGAGCCCTGGGACTCGCAGGGCGGGTGCGGACCCGAGTACCTGGGGCATTCCTGGAAACTTGCTGGCTCCAAGGCCTGGGCTCTGGAGGGCAACCTGGGTGCACTGGGCTCAGCCTGGCTGCCCTTATGGAACAGCCGGCCCGGGCAGTCAGGGCCGGGGAGCGCCCACTGCCGTGGTGGCGGTGCCCTCGCCCCCAGGCCCCTTGCCCCCAGCGCTGCGCGGTGCCCCCCACCCCACCCCACCTGCAGGGCATGCCAGCCCACCTCCGAGCCGCCGTGGTCCGGAGCGCAGGCGGATCCTCGTTAGCTCCCGGCCCTCACAAAGGACGGGTGTGCAGCGTTCAGCTGCTTTCCAGCCTAATTAACGATCTGCCTCTGGCTCTCCGGAAGCAGGTAGGTGTGGGAGGCCAGGCCGCCTGTCACCTGCTCCTTTGGCCTGGCGTCCATTTCCTGCCCTTGGTTTTGGGTCCAGGCCCTGAAGGGAGAGGGGACTGCCCCCCTACCCCAGGGGTGCTGCTGCAGGCCCAGGCTTCCCGGAGAAGGCCTAGTGAGTTTCCGATGAACTGGAGGCCCACCCTCCACCACCGGCTTGCTTCAGGAGCAGCTGGCTTTGCTGGGGATGGGTGGTCCTTGGGGGCTAGCAAGCCACCCAGGGGCTGATCCCAGCTGTACCCTCTGCCAGGGGACTCTGGGACCCACCAAGTGGACCACAGTTCCTCACCCTTCCTTTCCACTGGCTGTGCTTTCAGGGGAATCTCTTTTGAAAGGGGGACTTTTGTGAAGTTCACTGCTTCTAAGGTGGAAAGGGCCGGGCTGTGTGTGTGTTCCCCCGGGGAGGGGGTTGTTCTGTGTAGAGACAGATTCTCCGTGATCTTAGAGCCGTCGTGGTGAGAGAGGGAGCTCTGAGAGCCTCTGGCCGAGCCCTTGCTTTTCGCTTGCCCGGTGGGAAATGACCGGTCCTGCTGTCTTCAGAGGCCCTGCCGTCCTCCTGAGGCCCCACGTCTTAAGGTCAAGACACATGTTTTGACCGACAGAAGAGTTTCTCTCTCTTGGATTCAAAGAGTCTGGGTGCAGGGCAGGGCAGGGTTTCGGGACCTCATCTTGCTCGGAGAGGGTGCTGTTTTCCGAGGATGGGTTATTGGAGACCCTGACACAGAAACCTCCGCGTTTACCCTGCTCTGGGCAGCAACCTCGGCGAGGCGCGTCAACGCTCTGGAAGCCGGTGTAGGAACAGGGAGGTGGGGCGTGGGGCCCGGAGAAGGTCCGCGCTCTGCAGGCGCTCGGGGGAAGTTTGTTTGTCTGCACAACCCTCTACAATCCTTAGAAGCGCCATCTGTCCATTCTGAAAGAATGTCACATTCCTGCTTCCCAGGGTGGAGCGCCCTGCACTCCGTCTCTCTGAAAGGTCCGACTGGGAGCAAGCACTCTGTCCTCCCTGACTGTCCCCTTTGGGGTCGGGAGCCCCGGGCAGGTGCTGGCAGGCCGAGGGGCAGGCCCACCCTGGATGCAGGGGACCCCGGGGCCCTCAGGTTGCAGGCCCCAGGCCACTTCCTTCCAGGCGCGCTGGCCCCAGGAGCGGGGGAGCCAGGCGGGCCGACAGACAATCGTGACTTGTTGTCTGCGGACGGTGGGAGAGAGCTGTTTAAATGGCCATTTCCCTGAATCTGGCTTTTTCAGCGGTGAAGAATGGGGAGCCTGGGGAGCCGCTTTTCCACACTCCGCCTTTTGTGTGCAGATGCGGGTCACCCCGTGGCTAATCCGTCCCCCTCTGGCCAGTCTGTCTCCCAGTGTTGGCGAAGATGAATAGGGCTGTGCCTCAGAGAGAGGCGTGCTGTGGTCCCTGATTGCAGTCTTGGCCGGGCCGGTCTTTGTGAGAGCCTCCTGCCCGCCGCGGCCAACCGGGCCGGGCATCCAGAGGGCGGGGGCAAGAGGGCCAGGCCTGGGGCGGGGGCCGCGGGGACCTGGGCACCCCTGCGTCCTCCTGCTCGCCCCTCGGGACGCCCCGGCCCTGCTCTGGGGAGCTCGGGCTGGCCTTGGCCTCTGGACGCAGCCCGCACGTGCCTGTGTGTGAACTGGTCTGGGGCAGGGTGGGGGCAGTCTGGGGAGCCGATTTCAAACGCAGTCTCTTAATCGGGGGACAGAGAGCCCGCGTGGTGCTGCGCCCCAAGAGGGCAAAGGGGAGACTTCCTTTTATCTCCCTAACGACGCTAGGTCACAGAACACGGCCTTAAGAAAAAGGCAGGAATTAGGAGAAAAAAAAGATTTTCCATCTCCCTCTACCAAAGACTTGAAGGTATTTTTCTCCCAGCTTTTCAATCACCGCGCAGATTCAGGCCCTCAGGTCGCTGCTGATGTACCCGGAGCAGTAACAGTCCGCTCTTCCCTGCAGCCGTGGGTCTGAAATCGACCTGCATCTCCCTCTCCTTGGGAGCCACAGAGCTGGGAGGTGGGTGGACATGTGATTCACAGGCTCTGTGGGAGAGCGTGTTTAGGGAGATGATTGTGTGCGTCCGGACACGCTTGCCGTGGACCCGGCCTTGATTCCGGAGGTCCTTTCTGAATCGGACAGCTGCTCTGAGGGCCGACTGGTGAGTAAACAGGATTCCCCTTTGGTTTATTTAGTTAGCGCCTCATTCTGGAAGAGAAGCAGAATTCTGGGAGCCCAGGGCTGGGGGGAGCACGCTTACCCCCGAGAAGCCCCTCCACGGTGTCCTGTGAATCGCCATGACTCTGTGCGCTGGGCGGTCATCACTGTCATCGTCACGAGGTCAAGAGTGAGCCCAGGATTAACTCTGTCTCTTACGTCTGTGAGTTTATTTTTAAAAGTGGACAGAGGACTGAAAGCACAGTTCCTGGCACCCAGAGGTCTATCAGAAAAATATCTGTGGGAGCAGAGAGTCGCCCCAGTTACAATGCACACGGGGGTCTCCAGGGTGCTGACGTGTGCAGGCAGCCGCCCGTGGGTCGGGAAGGATTGTGGACCCTGTGTCGAGCTTCCAAGCACGGGAGAGTTCTGGGACCCAGGCTGTGCCCAGATGGCTCTCAGAGGCTGTGATAACAAGGAGGGTCAGGACAGAGGTCTGGGGCTGGTGTTCAAGTCAGCAGAAGACTGAGACGCCTGTGTTCCAGACGCTTCCGACCTCCCTCCCGGACCTCCCAGGAGGCTGGGGGATGCCCAGCCCACCCTGCCTGCCTGTTTCTCCCAGAGCCTCCGGCTGCGTGCCGAGGGGCCCGGCCATGCTGCCTTTTCTCCCCTCAGCAGAGCCCCTTTGTGAGGCCAGGGCAGTGGGGCCAGCTGAGGGGCACGTGGGGGCTGCGTCCAAATAGCCCAGCTCCTCATTGCCATGTGTTACTATGTCCGCGTGGCCAAGAGCCTAAAACCCACACTCACTGTAACGGGAGCCTCGTTGCGGAGTGTCTGACGGCTGGACAAAGTGAAAGTGCAGAGGGGCTGGTCACAGGGTGACTCTGCCGATGTGCCGGGGCGCCGGGCCCTGGCCAGCTGCTGTCACACCCCCCGGGGCAGGGCACAGGCGTGCAGGCTTGGGAGGGCTGCCCTTGGCCGGAGTCTCCGCCCTCATCTCTGGAAGCTCTTCAGGCCATGTCTTGGCCTCCACCCTGAGCAGGCATCAGGGAACCCTGCGGCAGACCGTGTGAGCGCCAGGTCCGGGGTCCGGTTTACAGACCTGTACGCACCAGGCTCTTCCACCAGGGTCTCTGCCCTTCCCGGGGATGTAGCCCCATGCAGGGGCGCCAGCGGCGAGGGGACAGTGTGGGGTGACCAGGTCCCCTCCCTGTGGAGGGCCACTGAGGCCTGCAGGAGGCGGGGGTGCTGGGAGGCAGTGGAGCACCGCTGACTAGTCGTGTGTGTGTGTGCGCGCGCGCGGATATGGTGGTTTGTTGTTCAATCGCAAAGTCACGTCCAACTCTTTGTGACCCCGTGGACTGCAGCACTCTGTCTTCTACTGTCTCCCGGAGCTTGCTCAAACCCATGTCCATCGAGTCGGTGATGCCATCCAACCATCTCATCGTCTGTCGTTCCCTTCTCCTCCTGCCCTCAATCTTTCCCAGCATCAGGGTCTTTTCCAGTGAGTTGGCTCTGAGCGTCAGGTGGCCAAAGTGTTGGAGCTTCAGCACCAGTCCTTCTGTTGAATATTCAGGGTTGATCTCCTTTAGGGAGGACTGGACACGTTCACTAAACAGTCTCCACAGGTGTTATGTCCATAGGCACGTGAAGTGAGGGAGACAAACTGAGAACCTGCTCTTGGACCGGGAAGCCGCCCCTTCATCTCTGCATTTACCAGTCAGTAGATTGTTACAGGAGGTGCAGAGTGCAGTGTGAGCGTGTGTGACATAAAGCATCAAGGTTGGCAGTGCGTCTGCGTGTAACGTGTGCGTCTGCGTGTAACGTGTGCATCTGCTGTGTGCGTCTACGTGTAACGTGTGCGTCTGCGTGTAACGTGTGCGTCTGCGTGTAACGTGTGCGTCTGCGTGTAACGTGTGCTGCTGCTCACACATGTTTAGTGGATGGGCTCAGAGCCCCTGCAGATGCACGCGATGACCCCTGGAGTCCTTGTCCTGCTGTGCTGGTGACCAGCTGGCCCGCCGTGACCACTCCCTTTCGTCTTTCCGAGTCTGTTCCTCTGTGCGCACCAAGGCACTCGCACAGGTGACATGGTCACAAACCTGGGAACACTTGCATTCATGGACACACACACATGCAGGGACATGTGGGGAGCAGCGCCCAGCCTGGAGGCAGGAAGCAGGGCAGAAGCCCCTGGGGTCCTGTCTCTGCCCCCAGCACCCTGGGGCCGCCTTGTCTGGAGTGGCCACGTCCAGCGAGGCCCAGCAATGTCCACGGACAGGCCCGGGTCACAGAGGTCAAGGGGACGTGGGCCAGCGTGTACGCTCACAGCCTCTCCTTCTCTGCTTAGATCCGGAGCCCGGCGGCCCCTGAGAGTCTCATACCTATCTCCCCTCACACATCCCGTACCTCGCTGACCCAGAGCCTGGCTCGTGGCCTTTGGAATTGGGAAGCTGGGTGGACATGTGACATCACGCAAGTCACTGGACCACTGGGACCCTCAGTCTCCTCCTTGGCAGAATGGACAGGGTTGCAGACCTGAGACTTAGGTTGGTCCAGCCCGTATTTCCTGAGCTGAAGAGGATGCTGATCTTGGATGGAGCCCCTCCAGGGACTCAAGCTGCAGCCTAGGTCCATGCCCACTCCCTGCCCCCCTGAGATTCCTTCCCTGCGTCACCCCATCTGGGAGGCCTCAGCTGCAGCCGCGAGCACGTTCCGGGACACTTGGTCTTTCTTCAGGGAGTTCCCAGGGAGGGATAGGGCCCTCCATCTCTCCCTCACAAGGGCTCTGACAACCCACCCAACCTGTGCCCTCCAGAACCCTCTCTGAGGCAAGGGACTTCCCAAGGGAGATGGGAGCCCAGGACAGCTGAAAGGGCAGGGGACAGGCCCAGCCCCGCAGGCCACCCCAGGACCCGTCAGACCGAGGGTCTCGGCCGTGTTCCTGGCAGAGGCGGTCCAGGAAGGAGCCGGAAGCAGGCCTGGGCCCTGAGAGCCTGGTGGGCTGGGGTGGCCCTGAGCCTCCAGGGGTTTGGAGGCCACTGACCAGGCTTGGGTGAAGCCCCACCCCGCCCCCCACCCCCAGGGTGGGGCCCATCCCCATGTGGCCCCGGAGAGTCCGGTGCGGGAAGGCCAGGACCTGCCTGCTACCTAGGCATTCTGTAGTCCCGAGGGCAGGAAGAATTTGGTGCCGGTCTGGGGCTGAGATGCTGTCCACCAGCTGGCCCAGGCTGCCGGCCAGGAGGTTCACCCACTGAGCTGGCTGCACAGGGGCTGGCGGTGGGCGGAGGCTGTTCTTGGCCCACCCAGTCCCCTGGCAGCGAGCTGAGCAGCGAGAAGGGCCAACTCCTTCCTTCTAGGCTCCGGTGTGCTTTTGTGGAGCTGCAGGGGGTGGTGGTGGGGGAAAAGCAGGGTCACCTTTGTGGCAGGGGAAGAGCAGACGCTTGCAGGTGGGGAACCGGGTGGGCGTCCCCCCGATCGCCTGGCTGTGCAGGGCCATCCGCTTCCTGCCGTCCACTTGGCCTCTGCCACCGATCGTCGTCCCAGGGCAGAAGCTGGGCCGTGTGTCTGGCTGCCCTGTCCCGTGCTGTCTCTGAGGATGCCAGCATGCGCCCTGCCGCCCTCGGCTGGGTAACCGTGATGGTGTCCGTGGTGATTTACAGATGGTCCCCTGTGGATCACGTGGCCCTTTGTCCAAACACGACTTTGCAGGAGCGGGAGGGAGGCCTGCCCTGTGCCCCAGCCCCTCTGGCCCCCGGAGAGCTCGGGGGCACCACCCAGACCACCCCCACTTTCAGTAGGAAGAGCCCACACGTGATTGGGGAAAGCGGGTCACAGACTCAGGCCGTGCTCCGGGGACCCACGTGAGGTGCTGTGGCTGACCCCCAGCCCCGTGGTCAGAGTCACATGTCTGACCAGACCGAACCAAGGGCTGTGGGTGTGTCCGAGGGTCTTCACAGCCTACCCGTGGAGGCAGGTGACCCCAGGTCCAGCCTTTCCCGTCCACGGGCCCATGTTTGTCTGTTGCCCTCCCGGGGTGCGTGGGAGTCCTTTTTCTTCTTGGCGTCTAATCCTCCTTAGCAGATGGAGCCTGCCCCGGCCAATGCAGACCCTGCAGGTGTGGTGCGGCCTCTGGCGTCCAGGCCAGGATGGTCTTGGTGGTTGAGGTCAGGGCCAGGAGACCCTGGGCCATCTCAGGCCTTCCTCAGGCGGGATGGGATGGTCAGGGTGGTGCCTCTCCAGCCACGTGGTGGCACCTCTAGGACAGTGTGACCCAGGGACAGTCAGGGGCACCTCAGGCAGGCTTTGGGGGAGCCTGGCCAGCCCTGAGAGGGTCACCTTCAGTACACTGAGCTCCCTGGTGTCCTGGTCAATAATGACTTGGTCCTTATTGGGCCTGGGGTGGTCACCCTGGAGGCCTCAATCCACCAGCTGTGGCTCTGGTGGGTCCCATGGGCACAGGCTCCCTGGCTTGGGGGAGCGATCTGAGGTCTCAGGCTGAGTGGACGGCACGGTGGTACCTGCCTTCCCCACCCGGTAGGACTTGGGGTGAGACCTCAGCGATGGAGCTGTGAGCCCGGGGTGCCAGCGGCTGGTCTGGGCCCTGGTCTCCTGCTGTGACAGTGGGTCCGGCAAGGGGCCGAGACTGGACCTCATGGGCGGCCCCCTCTGCCAATGCCCCCTGTCCCCAGGGCCCCCGGTTCGGGCAGGAGGCTGGTTCTGGAAGGTCCCTAAGGACCCTGCAGGAGGTCCCCACCAACACCACACATGCCCACCCTTAGCCCTTTGTTCTTCCCAAGAGTCTGGAGGAGGGCGTGCAGCCTTTCAAACACACAGTCTTTCCAAAGTCAGCCTCTGCCTGGAGAAGGCGGGTTGTATCAGCCAGTTCACTGTCTTCTCCAACCGCAGGAGCAGCTGAGCAGGCTCCGCACGCTTCACTGAGACAGGAGCCCCAGTCTCGCTGACACTTAGGTGTGTTTTGCAGGACCCCTCCCCCCGCCATCGTACTGAGCCCCCCTTTCCTGGGAGCCCCTGCATCACCACAGCCCCCAGGGCTGATTGCCTGGGCAACAGCCTTTCTAGACATAGCGGCCCAGGGTGGTGCCCACTTGAGTGCCTGCAGTATGCCAGGCACGGGCCATGTGCTGGTGCCATGGGACCCTGTATGTGACAAGCCGGGCTCCTGGAGAAGCACACAGCTGAGGGCTGAGCAACGGCCCCCCAGGGACGGTGTACCCAGAACCTGTGGGTGGGCCTGGTTGGGGAGGAGGTGTGATCTGCAGGTGAGGTTAAGGTAAGACTCTCTGGGCGCCATCTTCCTGGATGGGGTCCCCCCGGAATCCAGAGAGAAGCGTCCTTAGAAAAGAAGAGATCCAGGAGAGGCCACGTGAAGATAGAGGCAGAGATGGACAATGTGGCCACCAGCCAAGGGATGCCCACGGCCTCCAGAGGCTGGAAGAGGCAGAGGACCCTCCCCCAGAGGCTCCAGAGAGTGCCCGGCCCTGCCCACACCTTGACCTTGGACCTGTGGCTTCCAGGACCCGGCGGATGAGTTTCCGTGGTTCGCTCTCACTGTTGCCGGGGCCATAGGAGACCAGCAGGCCGCACGCGGGTGATGGAGGGGCACGTGCCCGGAGGAGCCCGGCCATGCAGGTGCTGTGCGTGCAGGGGTCTCACCGCCTCTGTCCCAGGGAGGCCTGGGCAGGCAGATGCTCCATCAGTGTTCAGGCAAAGACGTGGTCTCCTGTCTGGCGTCCGGGCCCACACAGTGATGGCCATCGAGTCCCAGCTTGAGGCAGAGGCCGCATCTCCCAACGGTGGGGGTTGGGGCGGCCCGGAAGTCTCCATCCATAAATCAGTGTTTGCCAAAGCCAGGGCACGTAGGCTGTGCATACGAGATGACTTTATGTGGGCTTGGGTGGGCATTTTTCATCTTAACGGTCGTGTGTTTATTTTTATGGTTACCTTCTATTTACGGCCACGGGGCTGGCTTCCTGCTCACAGAAGATGGAGAGTTCCTTCCCGGCCAGACAGGGACGCTTGTGGGGGAGTCGCGGTTGAGGCGGTGAGCCCCGGGGGCACATGTTTATGGAGCATCTACTGCGAACAGGCTGAGCCAGGCAGCAAGAGACTGGTGGGCACGGGGCTGAGGCTCCGGGCAGCAGGGGCCCAAGAAGGTCGTGCAGGCGGGTGAGGGTCATCTCAGGCCGCGCTCCAGGAGCCATGGTCACTTCCTTGGTGTCCAGGCCGACTGAGAACAAAGGGGCCTCCCTCTAATGTGGGACATGCGCTCCACGGAGGACGCGGGAGAGAGAGGTGGGCGGTCAGCTTCCGGGGCTGCAGGACACAGGACCACGATGGGGGCTTGAAGAACGGACATTTACTGTCCCCTCCTTTTGGAGGATGAAAGTCCAGGCTGAGACGTTGAGGGGGTGGGTGAGTTCCTTCCGGCCGCTTCATGCTTCTGGTGGCTCCCGGCAGCCCTGACTCCCCCGGACGCGGGGCCCATCTCTCCTGTCTCTGCCTGAGTCACGTGACCTCCTCCTGCTCCTCTCTTATCAGGACGCACGCCCTTGCATTTCAGGCCTGCCCGCATCCAGATGGCCTCATCCTGAGAGCTTCACTGTATCTGTAAGGACATTTACCCCAGAGCAGACCACCTTGCAGGGTTCTGGGTAGACCTACCTTTGGGGTAAGGTAGACCTCCCAGGGTTCTGGGTAGACCTTCCAGGGCTCTGGGTAGACCTACCTTTGGATTAGGGTAGACATTCTGGGGTTCTGGGTAGAACTTCTGGGGTTCTGGGTAGAACTTCTCGGGTTCTAGGTAGACATTCTGGGGTTCTGGGTAGACCTTCCGGGGTTCTGGGTAGACCTTCTGGGGTTCTGGGTAGACCTTCCAGGGTACTGGGTAGAACTGCTGGGGTTCTGGGTAGTCCTACCTTACCTTTGGGGTAAGGTAGACCTCCCAGGGTTCTGGGTAGACCTTCCAGGGTTCTAGGTAGACCTCCCAGGGTTCTGGGTAGTTCTACCTTTGGGGTAAGGTAGACCTTTCGGGGTTCTGGGTAGACCTTCCGGGGTTCTGAGTAGACCTTCCATGTTTCTGGGTAGACCTTCCAGGGTTCTGGGTAGACCTTCCATGTTTCTGGGTAGACCTTCCAGGGTACTGGGTAGACCTTCCATGTTTCTGGGTAGACCTTCCAGGGTTCTGGGTAGACCTCCCAGGGTTCTGGGTAGACCTTCCAGGGTTCTAGGTAGACCTCCCAGGGTTCTGGGTAGTTCTACCTTTGGGGTAAGGTAGACCTCCCAGGGTTCTGGGTAGACCTTCCAGGGTTCTGGGTAGACCTCCCTTTGGGGTCCACTGTTCCGCTCACCGCATGGGGGCTGGAAGATGATGCACCCGTGACCGGGCACTGATGCCATCACCCAGGACCAGAGGTCTTGCAGACCTTAATGCAGCAAGCACCAGCCCCTTCCAGCCTGGGCCTTGCCTGTGTTTGGGGTTCTCCTGGGGGTTGGGGGCTTCCTCCTGCTGAGCCCTGTCACTCCTTGGTGGAAGGGGCAGCCCCCGGAGACCCCTGCATCCTGCCCTCAGAGGCCCTGGTATCCCACCCTTACTGGACCGGCCGGCCGCAGGCTGAACTGACCGCATGGGGCCTGGACTCGGCTGCGGTTTGTGGACCGCACGTGTCTGTGTGAAAGTTAGTTGTTTTTTCTTTTCTTTCATTTTTTAAAGAAAATTGTGAAAGCCACTTTGGCATTGGTGCCTGGCCTCCCCCAAGGCACGTTTGATTCCACTTGGAATAGTCGGTTGCCAGCTTAGCAGTTTCCCGGCACGTTATTCAAAATGTGTCTGTAATGTTCATTCTCTTCACTCCCGAGTCATCCTAACGAGCTGACTCACGGCTGAACCTCGCTTTTTTTTTTTCATTAAGTGTGTGTCTTGGCATTGAGAGCAAACTTCTGGGTGTAGTTGTCTTCCCACCGAGGCTGGGAAGGTGTGCATGGGAAGGGGGGTACTCTGCCTGAGGAATCTTCTAGAAGGGCAAGTGGTTCCTCTTGGGTGGGAAGCTCCATTAAAGGCAGAGACTGGGGCAGGAAAGGGATGCCCAGGCCCCATCACAGGCTGCCCCCTGGGGTCCTACTACCCAAGTCCCTGACGCAGCCGTCCACATGGAGGGCGGTCAGAGACGCCTCAAGCTCTGACCGTGCAGTGGGGAAGGGTGCAGAGGTGTGGGAGGTCCTGAGGATGCCCTCACTGTGGACAGAGGTCTCCTGCTGGCTTGGGGTGGGGACAGGGACCCAGGAGGTGGTCACGGGGAAGGTCAGGTGACACTAGTAGTCCGGAGCGCCCTTTAGCTGCTGGAGGAGTGACTGGGGGTGTGGCGCTGCCTGTGGTCCAGGAATAGCCAGCATCCGCCCGCCTTCACACGCGGTGGGGCTCCTGGGGGGTGGGAGTGCTCCCACGGGGGCCCTGGGGTGAGCTCTCTGGGTCCTGAGCCGACCTCCTTCCCGGGACCAGCTTGTCCAGTCCCGTCCTGGCTTCCGCACCCCCGAGTCCTGGGTGGGAGCCCGTGGCTTCTCGGTCCAGTCGGGGCCCTCCTCCTCCTGGTCTGTGCCCGTGAGCACTGGCGTTCTCTGTGCCTGGACCCAGCGCGCGGTGGGGTCAGGACAGCGGTGCCCCCGAGCATCCATGGCTCTGGGACGGTGTGTGTGTGGAGGGGCTGCCCTTGCTCCAGCCCCGCCCCACCCGGGCTCCCCCGCCTTGGGCTGAACATTCTCATGGCCCCTGGCTGGCGGGCAGGCAGTCGCCGGGGGCTTCCTCGCGTGGCTGCATTCTGGGGACTGAGAGGCTGGACCTGGCCCCTGAGCTCCGGGGCGCGGGAGCCCCAGTGGCAGCAGAATTCCCTGGAGAACTTGGCAGGACGTGCAGCGGAGGGAGCGTTCTCCGTGCTCATCCCCCCAGCCTGGGCACCGTCCAGCTGCGGCCGTGGCCTCACTCCCTGGGCCCCCCTGCCCAGTCTGTAAGGGGGATGCTCCCAGCTGCCCCCTCGCTGTGGCGTGAGGCTGGGAGGGGGGAGGGAGGCAACACCACCATGCCCGCATCGCATACGCCCTCGACCCACGCTGCTCTTCTTTTTAGCTATTTCTGTTATTTTTCTTGTCTACCCAAGTCCTGTTTCAAAGAGCCGTGGTTTCCTAGGAGGCTGATGATGATGAATGCCAGAAAACAGGAGCGTCTTGCCAGCCGCTGTGTGGGGGCCTGCAGACCCTCCCCAGGCCCTGGAAGCAGTCCTCCTCCCCCCACGGAGGGATGCCCATGTCCCTGGGTACTCACCGGGATGACACCCAGGGGCCACTGCGGCCTCGGGGGTGGCTGGGACCCGGCCAGACATGGTCCTGCGGGTTGCCCAGGAGATGGCAGACCTCTGTGCGTCTGACCCCTCGAGAGGGTCCATGAGATGAGCCAGGGGCACACAAGGTCGGGGGTGCCTTGCAGGCCTTACCTCTTGGAGGAGGGAACTTCTTGGAGGAGCCCTTTGGATCCCAGTGTGTGGGCGCTCCCTTGGCCACAGGCGGCTCGGCCGGAGGCCTGTCCAGAGAGGCCGTCCCCATTGGCCCTGGGCGCACGAGCTCCAGGTCATCGAGTCTGGAGTCCAGGGCTCCCCTGGGCCCCATGCCGGGCACGTGGGGAGCCGGGCCGCCGTCTGCCCGGGGCCCTGAGCGTTTTCCCCCGTCCACCTGCCTCGCCAGCCTGCACTGCCCCAACCTCCTTCCGCCCTCCAGGGTGGGGGGACCACCCAGGGGCCTTGGGAGGAGACCAGCTCCGGCTCCGGGGGACTCCCTGCCCCAGTCATTTTCCCCTCCCCGGGCGCCTCTGTCCCCGGGGCCCCCGGGGCGGCAGGGGTCACAGTCGCACCGTCAGCCCCAGCTGGCATGTCCCAGGAGCGAAGGCGGCTGATGGTGTGAGGGTGGGCCAGCCACACAGAAACGCTGGGGAGGTGGGTGCTGTTTGTCCTGAGGATCAGCTCGTCGACACCAGCAGCCAAGGAGGTCCTCCAGGGAGCCGAGCCCGGAGCCACTCTCTGGGTCACGTCCACGCCCACGGGGGCCGCAGAGGCCATGGCGGTGTTCTCTGGGCGGGGGTTGAGGTCTCAGCATCAGTGAGCACCAGCGAATCTTGAGTCCCTGGGAGCCCGGCGGGACCCACCCTCCTCCTCACGCTGGTGAATTAGTGTCTACAAGGCCCCCAACATCGCCGGGTGCTAATCCTTTAAGAACAGAGACAGTCTTCAGCGGCCGCTGAGTTCCAAGCGGCATCCATTGAACTCCTCCTGCACGGTATCGTGTAGCCTTATTAAGTGGCGAGATTATGTGAAAAAAAATCGTTACATGTGATAATGCAACTTTCCATGTGATTCCTACAGGACATTCATTATCTCCCATTCGGCTCTATTTAAGCTCGATTGCGGGGGAATTAGTGGTATTACTGTTTAAATCTTAACTTTTGTGTTAAGAAAGCACGTTGCAAAGCTTTTGAAATGTATCTTGAAAGCAGTGCCTGGTATCCCTGGTTTAACAAGGGAGCGAGCACAGGAGATTTCAAAGCCCACTAATCTGTAGATATTTTGGTCGTGTGCCAGCAGATTTTTTTTTTTCATCTAATTATTAAAACAAAAAGAGTGTTGTTTTCCTGAAAGTTACGAGATAAAGTTGTTGCAGGGAGGGCCAGGGGACGTGGGCTGACCTGGCCTCTGAGAGCCCAGGCTGGCCTTCCTGTCTGGGCACCAAGGGTGGGGCCCGGCGCTGGGCTGGGGTGGGGAGCTGGCCTCGCTGGCTCCGTCCAAAGGCATGTTCTGGACGTGCATCGCAGATGAACGGATAAATGAGGTCTCGGCGTACAAGGGAATATTACACAGCCTTCAAGAAGACGGAATCCCAAGCCTGGTACGACGCAGATGAACCGTGAGAACACCGTGTGACTCAGTGGACCAACCCAGACCCAGAAGGGCTAAGCATGTCTGGTTGCACCGGCGTGAGGTCCCTGAGCAGTCAGTCCCTGGAGACAGAAAGTAGGCCAAGGGGGCCCCGGGCTGGGGGCAGGGAGCGGGAGGGATGTTTCATGGGGACAGAGTCTCAGTTGGGGAAGATGAGAAAGTTCTGGAGATGATGGTGGAGATGGTCGTAAAACAGTGTGAAGGTGCTTGATGCTGGTGAGCTGTGCTTAAAGTGGTTAAAATGGAAAATTTTCTGTGAGTGAGTTTTACCACAGTAAAAAATATTAAGGCACGTTCTCACTTGGGTCAAAGGGCAAGAACCATGTGGTTATATTATCACTTAAAAAAATATGGTGTCCCCTTTTTACGAGAGCAGTTTTAGGCTTGGAGGAGATTTGAGCAGATAGAAAGGGACCCCCACATGCCTCCCGCCCCAGGATTCCTGCTCCTCGATGTCTGTCACGAGTGATGAGCGGATATCCCGGCGTTATTCTTCACCCCGTCTGCAGTTCTCCTTGGGGCTGTGTCGTCGTGCTGGAGTGCACTCCGTGGCCCGGCGGGTGGACAGCGGCCCGGGCCCACTGCTGCGTGTCGTCCAGCGTGGTTCCCCTGCTCCATCGTCTGTCATCGTCTCACTCTGACCACTGGGCACTGACCACCAGCTCCACCACCATCGGGCTGCGGATCTTGGGCCCAGCGCCTGCCTCTCAGAGCCCTGGCCATGGCCATGAGCACTCCCTGGGGTCCCCTGGGGTGGGGATGGGAGGGGACGAAGGACCACCCCTCCTCGGTAACCAGGCTGTGTCTCTATTGCCCTGCTTTGCAGTGTGGCATTTATGACACAGGACAAGATACAGCTGAGATGCCAGCGTTTTATTTTACAACCTCTTTTTTTCTTTAACACCAGAAAGCGGTGCTCACATATCTCTGTTCCCTGTGAAGCGCAGGTAATAGACCCACCTCTCTCAGCAGAGGTTGCCCCTCCCGTCTGCTCCTCCACCCAGACCTCCCACCTCCCTGTGCCTGCCCCACATTGTGCCCCGACTGCCCAGGCCGATGGAGGCTTCGCCCCCTTCTCTGTGGTTCCCATGGGAAGAAACCCACCAGGAGGCTCGTTTGGCCCTTGGACTTCGAGTATCTCTTCTCGCAAAACCCCCTCGCCACCACGTGTGTGAGGTCTGTGTGTGTGGGGTGTGTGTGTGGTGTGCGTGTGTGTGTGTGGGGGGTGTGTGTGTGTGTGTGTGTGTGTGTGGTCTGTGCATGTGTGGTGCGTGCGTGCGTGGTGTGTGCATGTGTGTGTGTGTGAGAGCAGGTGGTATATTGACATAGGTAACACATTTAACTTTGCACACACTTTGGAAGAAAGACTGCGAGACTGTGCCCTCGCAGGCACCTGCCCTGGGCGCAAGGGCGTACCTGGGCAGAAGGCAGTGAGTTGATCCAAAGCAGCTCGCAGGCCTGCCAGCCTCTCTGTGTTCCTGGGTGGGAGGCTTTGTTTCCTGGAACGTAGCTTTTATCATCGCTGGTTTTCACTCTTGGCTCCGGGCCCCTCTTGCAGGTCTTCCTGTGGCCGGGCTGCCATCTGAGCAGCAGCAGAGGAACCCCGAGGGGCTGGGGGCGCAGAGGACCCTGGCTTTAGGTTGTGTTCTGAGGGCACACTAGGTGTGGGGGCTTCCAGGCAGATGCCTGCCGTCTGTCAGGTTGGTCCCTCTTCCAACAAGCGATTTTCACCGTAACGGCTCAGCCTCCCTGATGGTCAGCAACACGCACCCTGCAGGGAAGCGGGCCCTTGGCCTTAGTGATGGATGGCCTCCAGATGTCACTTCGGGAGAATGCATTTTAGGGCAGGGTGTCCTGAGGCTGGGCTCCTCTGCCTCTCGGCTACTGGAGTCACTAAAGCCCAGAGGTCTCCCAGCTTCGGGGTCCTTGGCTGAGTAGGAGGTCCGCAGCCAGGCAGGGTCGTGACGCACTGTGGACATGCCTCGGACATCCCTGGGGCACACAGGACGGTCCTGGCTCCTTCCATCTGACCTCCACTGATGGTGCCGGGATGTGGGCTCACTGGGACACCTGGTCCCTTGGGTTGAAGTTGCTCCCTGTTGGGCACCCACAGCCTGTCCACGCCCACGTGGTGCCCACCGGGTGCTCCTCAGTGGCGAGCCACTCAAGGCTGTCATGGAGACCACATCCAGGGCTGAAGGAGGGTTTGGCTCTGGACTTTGGGCCTGGGACGGGTGACTTCTTGGCAAAGGCTTCCTTCTTCTCCCCTCCTGTTCTGCTCTGTGCCAACAGAATGCCAGCGCTGTGAGCTGGGGCCTCTCCAGTGGACTCATCTTGAGCCCCTGCCCTCGGGTGGCACCAGACTGAGGGGTGCAGAGAAGGCCGGGGTGGGGACCTGTGAGGACACAGGCAGGGCTTCACGAGTGGTGGAGGCAGGCCATTCAGGAAGAGAGGGGCACGGAGCAGAGCCGGAGCGGGCAGAGGCTTGGTGGCACCTGGCCAACCCAGCAAGCGCACGTCTGTGATACTGACGGTGGTGACGGGGAAGATGGTGGTGGTGGGACCAATCTGTGGCTAGGTGTTTTTCACCCCCCACCTCGTCTAATCCTAAGAGCCCTGGTAGATTGAAGGCCGGTATCACCCCGGTTTACAGGGGAGGTATTTGAGAGTTTGAAGGTGAAGTGCCTTTCCCAGGGTTCAACTTGAATAACTTGGCAGGTCTCAAATGTGAACTTGAGACTGACTGGTTCCAAATTTAGACCCTTTCTCACTCCAAGGCACACAGTGGAAATAATTATAATCTGTTTAGCTGGCCTGAGTGGCAGGAGAGGCTGCTGGTGTCTGGAGCCCTGAGGGGTCAGCGTCTGGATGTGACTGTCCTGGGCCCTGCCCACCGCTGGGGTGAGCATTGCTAACCCTGGGCTGAAGTGCCCACAAGGTCAGGCCCAGGGAGCCGCTAGGCCCACAAGGCTTGGGTTCTGGGTTCACAGCCCTGGGCAGTGGACTTGGCAGCCTCCCTCCCAAGTAGGATGCTGGGTCTGTATACAGGAGACAGCGGGGCGGTGGTTAGCGGAGGCTCAGCCCTGTGGCCTGTGAGTCAGCACAGGTCAGACCTCAGGAGGCCTCAGCGCTCTCGTCCTGCTGAGTGACGGTTGGGGAGGCCCTGATCGCCCTCTGCAGACTCAGCCACGGAGCCCCGGGCTCAGCCTCTGGGATGTGTGTGCCCTGCGTCCAGGGTATCTGCCCCAGAAATCCTGCCTCAGGGAGCTGGTCCTGGGACACACGGACAGCTCCCCCGGACTTGGTGGGGTCATGTGGGAGTGGGAACCCATCTAGGGCAGAGGGGGTGGGTCCCCCGGCGTCTCCAACACAGAGACCCCCCCCGGCCCTCATCCCGCCACGGGGATAGGAACGCAGGTGATACTCTGAAAGCTGAAGGAAAGCGGGTTTATGCTGCAGGTGCGACGCTCCCAGGGTTACCCCGGAGACCCGTGTTTATAAACACGGATGTGTGTGAGACACAGCACGGGAACACGGGCTGAGCGTGTGCTGAAGAGCCCACTGTGGCGGCTTCCTCGGGTGGCGTGATTACCCATGAAATTTGTTTTCTGTCTTCCCTGACTTTCTGCTTTTTATGTAAACATCACGTTTACCTGTAATCACAAAGACGCAGCACTAAAAAGTGCCTCAGCTGCTGCCTCTGCTCTCGGGGTTGGCCATCGTGTTCCCAAGGGGAGCGTCACCCCTCACCCTGCATCTTACCTGTGCGCCCGAGCAGAGGCAGAGATGTGGGGTCGGCACGTTTACTTCCTGCTCTGAAGCAACCTTGGGCCCATGCGTGAGCCCCGGCTGTGACATCCCAGGCGTCCCCATGGCCCAAGGCACATGCGGTCCCCACTGTCCCGCATGCCTCTACTGAGCTCATCAGATGCCCTCCCTGTGCCCTGGGGTAGCAGGACGTGGACCCAAGCTTGGGGACCCACACGGTGGCCCCTCACCCAGGTCCGCTCATCCTGGTGCCCGCTGAGGTCGGGTGTCCTGTCCGGCGTGGAGCACGTGGCCACGTGTAGGGAGCACTCACCTGGTGCCTGCCCACCTTGGAGGCCAGACCTGGTTTGGCTGTGGCGTCCATGTTGTGAGGGCCCCTGAGCCAGCAGAGCCCCCACTGGGCAGCTCTGCCTCCCACTCAGGCCCCCCTTTCTCCGCAGGACCCCCTTTCCACTGTCCTGGCCAGGCCAGAGCCTGCTTCGGGGTCCCCTGCTCCTCTCCCTCCCCTTCCCCTCCGACCCCCACCCGGCCTCTGGCATCTCCTGCGGTGAGGGCGGCCCCCCCAGCCCACCTGTCCCAGCCCTTTCAGATTTAGGGGTCCCCTGAATGTCGGCTGTAGGAGGACCCTCTTCCCCACACAGTGGCCCGTCTGCCCAGCAGGTCGTTCAGTTCAGTTCAGTTCAGTCGCTCAGTTGTGTCCGACTCTCTGTGACCCCATGAATCACAGCACGCCAGGCCTCCCTGTCCATCACCAACTCCCGGAGTTTACTCAAACTCATGTCCATCGAGTCGGTGATGCCATCCAGCCATCTCATTCTCTGTTGTCCCTTCTCCTCCTGCCCCCAATCCCTCCCAGCATCAGAGTCTTTTCCAGTGAGTCGACTCGTCGCATGAGGTGGCCAAAGTATTGGAGTTTCAGCTTTGGCATCAGTCCTTCCAATGAACACCCAGGATCGATCTCCTTTAGAATGGACTGGTTGGATCTCCTTGCAGTATAAGGGACTCTCAAGAGTCTTCTCCAGCACCACAGTTCAAAAGCATCAATTCTTCGGCGATCAGCTTTCTTCACAGTCCAACTCTCACATCCATACATGACCACTGGAAAAACCATAGCCTTGATTAGATGGACCTTTGTTGGCAAAGTGATGTCTCTGCTTTTTAATATATTCTCAAGGTTGGTCATAACTTTCCTTCCAAGGAGTAAGCGTCTTTTAATTTCATGGCTGCAATCAGCATCCACAGTGATTTTAGTGGGTCTTAAAAGGAGAGAAATTCTGACACATGGATGAGAGGACATCATGGTCTGAGAGGAAGCCTGACACAGAAGGATGGATACTGTGCGGTTCCGGTTGTCCGAGGGGCCTGCAGCTGTCAAAGCCACAGATGCAGAAAGGAGAGGGTGGGGGAGGGGTGAGTGTCCAGTGTGGGCAGAGTTTCCTTTTGGGAAGATGAGAAAGTTCTGGAGAGGATGGCGGTGATGGTCACACAGCAGTGTGAATGTGCTTAATGCCGATTCTCTGTGTGTCCTGGGCTGGGGGTTGGGGCAGAGAGCCCCAGCTGGCTCCAGCCCTGGGGAGGGTGCTGGGTCTCAGGGCCCAGGGATATCGGTTGTGTTCTTTGCCCGGACCAGATGCTGGGCAGGAAAATCATGAGCTTCGCGGCCGTTCCTGATCCTGACCCACCCACGTGGTGCAGAGGATATGGTGGGTGCATTTTCGATCAGGGTTCTTGGGGAAGGCGTCAGTCCTCTGTGTGTGTGTGTGTGTGCTGAGGGGTGGCGGCACCGCCGTGAGCTGAGAAAGCTCAGGACAGGGCTCTGTTCCCAAAAGCCCTCCGGCTCTTCCCTGCTCCTGTGACTCCATACGGGGCCCCCTTCCAGCAAAGGGAAGGCTCCCACCAACCCCGGGGCCCCAGGCAGGATGGCAAAGCTTCCGTGGCCCAGGCACAGGAGCCCTGACCCACAGCTGCATGGGCTTCACAGCCTCTGAGCCTGGACCTGATTTCCGAGGCTCCTTGGCGCGGAGCTGGCAAGCACTGGTCTTCAGGGGGAGAGTGGACTGGGATCCCTTCGGATGCCGGAGAGCGCTGGTCGGCCCCTGCTTGCTGGGGTCGGGCCCCTCTGGAAGGAGCACTTACGGAGCAAGGAGCAGTGGAGGGTGCAGGCCTGCAGCGGCTCGTGCAGCCTGGGTGGGGGTGCCTTCCTGAGCGGAGGCCATGGCCTGGCAGTGGCCGCTCCGCCCCTCCCCCACACACCCCCCGTGAGCCCAGAGGCTCCAGGAAGGGTGGCCCAGGCCGGGGCATTTCCAGGCTGGACGCGGAGGTACCGCTGGGCCCAGGGAACATGGATCTGCATCCTCTCTCGGCTCTCAGTGAGCTCAAGAGCCTGCCCCACACCCCACCCCACAGTGTCTTCCACAAAAGCCTGAGGCCTCTTCTCAAGCTCTGGGTGTGAGTTGTTGTAGGTCCAATGGCAGGCTCCTCCTCCCCCGAGACCCTCTCTGGCAGGAGGCGGGGGTTGGCACGTCCGGTTTCACAGGTCATTGATTCAGGAACTCAGGCGCTTGCAGCTGATCCAGGTTTGGGGCTGGAGTCGGGGGCTTCCTGGTGGATGTGACGTCCGAGCTGACTCAGGAGGAGGGCAGAGATCCCAGTAGGCTGTCGCAGTGACGCACTGAGGCAGAGGGTCTGGTCAACGTCAGGACGGCATCACTTCCAAACAGGGGAGCCCTGGAGATCTGCTGGGGGCGGCTGGCCCCACTGAATCTGAAGGACTCCCACCCCGCCGTCCTGCAGAAAAGGCCACGAAGGGGTCCTCAGGGGTCCAGGAAGGAGGGGCACTTGTCGGTGACACGTGTGTGACCCCCGCATGGAGAAGATGTCAGGTGCAGTCACTGGACAAATAAGCCCCCCACCAGAAGTGCAGAAGCGCCTTCATAAAGCCTGCTCCGCTGAGGGATGTCGGTTTGACGGCGTTGGGGGCAACAGCATTGCGGGAGGGGAGCTGAGGCCGCAGGCCCCCCAGAAATGTGGGCGAGGCCGCGAAGGCAGACCCTGCCTGCAAGGCTCCTGAGACAAGAATTGTTATTTACACCTTGAAATGTTTGAAGAACTTAACAAGAACATCTAGTGAAGGTGGCTCAGATAGTAAACAATCCGCCTGCAGTGGAGACCAGGTTGAATCCCTGGATCAGGAAGACCCCCTGGAGAAGCAAAAGGCAATGCACTCCAGTGTTCTTGCCAGGAGAATCCCTTGGGTAGAAGAGCCTGGTGAGCTACTGTCCACGGGCTCACAGAGTCGGACACGACTAAGCAACTAACACTTTGATGAGATTCAAGTTGCAGCAGCCATAAATAAAGCTCTGGGGACGGGTGGGGTGGGCATCCCAGGCCGGTCCGTGATTTTTCTGGGGCCACCTCGGCCCCTCAGTCTGCACTGAGCAGCCCCTGGGCGCCCGCAGCAGAAGAGTCAGGACATGTGCCATCTCCTCGTTATAGAAAAGCCCTTCGGACCCCAGAGCCAAGGTTTCGATGACTCGAGTGTGGAAAGGGCCGTTTGCTGCAAGAAGGACGGTCCTGGAGCCCTCACCTGCCTTGGAGGCTGGGTTCGAGGCGTCCAGGGCAGGCAGAGCAGCATCACTCTGTAAGGCAGGCACACGCGTCCTCAGTCTGATGTCCAAAGGTCATGGCCGACTGTAGCCATGGGGGCTGGTGGGGGGACGGGCACCAGGACCGCTCGGGCCTGCCTTGACCCGTGCCCGCCCTGGGCCATTGGCCGACTGCACCCCAGGCCCTACCCACAGTTCCTTATAACAGGGAGGCAGGCAGGTCACGGAGCGGACGTGTGACAGGGGTGATGGGGGCAGGGGTCCGAGCTCCGTGGGGCGGGGCCCAGGAGCCTCCGGAAGCTGGGGGCTGTCCTCTGTGTTGCTGGAGGCCTCCCTGGCAGTGGCGCCATCCATTGCAGGAGCCACGGGAGGTTCATACACAGCTGATCTGGGCCCCCGCACACCCCCAACTCAGCCGTTGCCCCTTAGGCCGAGTGACGTGAGAGCCGCCGGGGGCAGCAGCTTGGCACACGATGGCCCCTGCAGCTCGCCGCCTCCTCAGAGGGGAGAGTAGCACTCAGGACCCCCCCAAGGCTGGAGGGATCACCAGCCTGGGCGATATTCCCCGCTGGGCGTGTGTGCTGCGTGTCTGGCTGGCTGGTGAGCCGTGAGCGCCGAGATTGTCGACCCCGCAGCTGGGGGCAGGTGGGCCCAGCGGGAGGGCCACGTCCCGGCCCCGCCTCTGGGGGGGCACTTGGTGAGCGATCACTTCCTCCCGGGGAGTGCTGTTTCTGCCCCTTTCTCAGGTAGGGAAACCGAGGCAGCACCAGGTTTCAAACCCAAGGAGTCTGGTCTCAGGTTTAAGGTCCAGGCTGTGTGAAAGCGTCCGCGGCAGAGGGAGCCCCAGCGTTTCTGTTGAGCGGCACGGGGGGAGCGGGCTTGTCTGCCGGTCTCAGGGCTGCCCCCTCTGTGTGGGCACAGAGCGGCCGTCCCCAGTGCCCGCCGCCCAGGCCTGCCGTGCGCGCCGCCGCCCAGGCCTGCCGTGCGCGCCGCCGCCCAGGCCTGCCGTGCGCGCCGCCGCCCAGGCCTGCCGTGCGCGCCGCCGCCCAGGCCTGCCGTGCGCGCCGCCGCCCAGGCCTGCCGTGCGCGCCGCCGCCCAGGCCTGCCGTGCGCGCCGCCGCCCAGGCCTGCCGTGCGCGCCGCCGTGTCCACTCGGGGCACTCTGTGTCGGCGTTCCTGAACTCACGCCTTCATATTTACTCTTGCCGCGTCAATTGAATTAGAAAAGGCCGTCGTGCACTTTTGAAGCAAGAGGCCTCGTAAATACTTTATTGGAACAAGCTCAGGATTTACTTGCTCATAAAGATACCCTGGACGGCTCTGCCCTGTGATGAGTAATTGATCGGCCAGCTTAATGTTCGTCGTTGGCAATCCAGCCGCTCGGGTGCATGGCAGCGTGCAGAGCTGGGCTGCGTGGTCTCTGAGGCCATTGGCGGATCCTTGTTGGCGAGGTGGGTGCTCCAGCCCCTTTGCTTGCGAGGCTCCTTCACGTCCATCCTGCCCCCTGTCCCGCCCCTGCCCGCGAGGGTGGTGGGCTTGGAGTTGTCCGGTTGAGCTGCTCTGCTGATCTGTGCAGAACGAAGCAGAGATGGATGAAGGGTGAGCAGGTGAGCCGGGACTTCCCGAGGCAGCAGCCCGCCTCCAGCCTCAGCGTCCTGACTCCTGGGCAGAGGAGTCCACGGCCCCTCCTCGAGCCAGCCCTGGCACGCGCCCTGGGAAACCTCAGTTCCGTGTTGGAGGTGCCGTTTCTCCCACGGTTGCTGGTCAGGGGCACCCGGGGGTGCGGGACACAGCTGGAGCCCCGAGTCCCAGGCCTAGTTGGGGGATGCTGATGACCTCGGCAGACGCTCACACAGGGATGGGCGGCCCCAGCGTCCACTTGAGGGGCAGCATCAGGACGGAGACGGCCCGGCCGCACACTGTCTGGCAGAGTCCTCCTCCTTGAAGTCAGATCCCACTTCCCTTGTCTCTGAGCCGTACATGTCCGAGCCCCAGGCCCTGGGCGCTGCAGCCTGGGTGTTTGTGGGGCTCAGCGCTGCAGGGTGTTATTGAAACCCCCATGTCAAATCCAACCGGAAAGGAAGAAAGAAAAGGAAGCAAAGTGAGTCTGGGTTCCGGGTGGCCAGGCTGGAGGATGGGCGGAGCCAGGCCCCCTCCCCGCCTCTGACCCCAGCCCCTCTGCCCCAGGACGCCTCGGCCTCTTGCTCTGTGCCTGCGCCAGCACCAGAGGCTGGATTCTGTCTGGTGACTGATGGCTCAGGCCCCCGCAAGAGCAGACGCCGTGGCTGAGCCTGAAGCCCAGGTTGCAGATGGATCCGTCCGATGGGTCCGGGCCAGCCTTCCAGGCCTGCCACAGGCTCCCACCCTCGCCTTCCTGAAGTGCTGCCCTGCTGTGGGCCCCTCACCCCTCGCTGCTGCCCGGGATGCCGCCCTTGCCACTGTGCACGGTCAGCGTGCCTAGGTTGGCCGCCTCCTCGGCTCCTGACTTGGCTCTGCTGTCCTTGCAGAGGACAGTTGAATCCGATCCCCGAGTGCGAGTCTCAAAGGCTGTGGCTGCCCATGTTGGTCGGCTGGCGTTCTCAGCCCTTCGTGCGAGTATCTTTACAGGGGAGCTGGGGACTCCAGCCAGCCAGCCCGTGGGGTTTGGATCTTGGTCCTGCCAGGTTATTTATCCAGCACCTGTTCTTGGGAGCCCCACACTGTTCCAGCCTTGAGGCCCTGGTCAGAGAGAATGGACCCTGAGAGAACCTCATGGTCAGCTGCTTCCCCTTCCTCCCTCCCTCTGTCCATCCATCAACCCATCCATCTATCTGTCCATCAATCCATCATCCAGCCACCCATCTATCCATCTACCTTCTCATCAATCTGTCCATCCACCCATCCATCCATCCGTCTGTCCATCAATTCATCATCCATCCGATACTCATGCATCCACCCATCTGTTCATCTGTCCATCAGTCGATCATTCATCCACCCATCCATCCATCTGTCCATCCATCCACCCATCTATCCATCCATACCCATGGACAGTGCCTGCTCTGTGCCGACAGCAATGAGCAGACCCGGCCTGGCAGGCGGGCACAGCACCCATGGTGAGGACTGTGTGGCAGGTGGGGACCTGGGAACAGGCACAGGTCAAAAGCCACTGGATCCCAGGGTGCAGGTGGGGAAGATGGGCTCCCTGGGGGCCTGTCCCTGGGCTGCGGGGCTGGCGGCCCTGCTGTGACAGCTGCTGAGTGCCCCAGGCCGCAGCAGGAATCTGCATCCTCAGATTCTCCCTTCTTTGTGGGGCCGGCCGGGCAGGTGCTGCAGAAGCTCTGACCTCTGACCTGAAACATGGATGTGGCTGGGGCTACCCTGGAGACCCTGATTCTGGGAGCGAGCAGGGGTGGCTAAGCATCCCGATGCATCAGAACTCTGTGGACTCTCCTCAGGTAGCCGAGCCTTTGAAGGGGGCCTCACCCCACAGCAGGGGCACGTCTACAGGCCGCTGAGGCCAGCCTCCGGGGGTGGCTGGGCCCCTGTTTCTCTGTTTCCTCTTCTTGGAAAAGGAGTTTGGCTCTGCCTGGCCCACAGGGTGACCCAGGCTGCTTGGAGGCCGGGACCCTGGGGAGAGGCTCTGGATCAGGATGGGAGGGGCAGACCACCCTTGGGGGCCTCGTGGCCCAAGTAGCCACTTCTCCCATTGCCTGCCAGAAGCACGCTGCTCACGGTGGAGGCAGTCACTACAAACAGCAATGCTGCCTCTCTGGAGCAAGGTCGGGGACGGCAGGGTCTTGGACGTGTGGGGCAGGGGGACCTCTCGCAGGGCCCCTTCTCCCCGGCGATGGTCTGTATGGCCCCGCCGGATGCCCAGCCCCATCCAGGGAATCGCCCAGCGTGACCCTGTGATTCCACTGGGCTCCTGGTGCCTTGGAGCCCCAGGGTGTCCTGTCTGTGGTGCAGGGTATAGGGCCAGGAGAGGCCAGACCCTGCCCAAGGGGAGGGCCCCGGGGGACTGGGGTGGGGATGGGGCCGGAGTCCAGAGGCCCAGCCAAGGTATTCCCGATGCTGCTGACACAGCAGGTGCCCGCTTCTCCAGGGCCCCACTGGCAAAACGGCGCTGGGCTCCTGGTTGCAGGGGAGGCCGCGGTTCATGGCATCTCCAGGCTTGGCTCTGACCGGTGCTGGGCACCATGGGGGCCGGGTGGGCAAGACCCAGGGGAGTGGGGCCCCGAGGCAGGGGTCTGCCCCGTTCTCTGGCGTCTCTGTCTTGGGCTGCTCCAATGCAGAGTGATGCTGCGTGCCTTTTATCGACCTTTGTGAAGTCGTAAACCGCGGCGTAATTACCCCGTGTTTACGATGTGTGCCAACAGCGTTCCGGTCCAGCTCGGGCCGGGCCCCCGGCGCCGCAGGGACCCGCCAGTCGCGCTCGCCTCATTAACAGACACGTTCGTGGGGATAATTGACGGGGAGCCAGCTGGACTGGCCGGGCGCTTTGTAACGGACGTTTCGGGGCGGTGAGCTGCCTCAAGGAGAACGGTGGCCGTGCTCGGTCCCCCTCACTGTCCGTGAAGGCAGGCAGTGCATCCGGGAGCAGGCTTCACTCCCCGCTTCTCCGCCTGAAACCAGGCAGCCAGGCCAAGGGCCAGCCCAGGGAGCCGTGGCCCGGACCCTGGACCGTCCCGCCTTGCTGGGGAGAAGGTTACACCCAGAGAAGTGAGGTGGATCCCGCAAGCTGCGGAAGTGCGCGGCAGACAGGGGCCCTGCAGTCTCCAGCTGGGGGCTGTACTCGGAATACAGAGGGGTCTCGTGCTCGCCTTAAGGGACATCCGGGAGGGTCAGCCCCCGGCCACCCTGCTCTGCGCCCTCACCGGGTCCCCAGAGCCTCAGCCACTTCTGAAGGTCCCCTGAGCCCCATTGCTGTGGCTGAGACCTGCCAGGGAGACTTCTGGGGTGTTGGCCCCTCTGCCAGGCCACCTGGGCTCCCGCCAGGGACCATGCCCTGCTAATCAGCTCAACACCTGTCCTTGTGGCCGGGGCTGGCCGCACCCTCTCCCCGCGTTTCCAGGAAGGAGCTGGCCCAGAACCATCTCCAAGCTGGGGAGGGAGCTCTCCAGGACCCAGGCGTGGGGCTCCTCTGCCTCTGACACCCCCAGCAAAACCCAGAGTGGGGGCCATGTGGGCTACACTGACTGGCCCACTCACCGCGGGCTCTGCCTCCCAGAACCAACATCTGGAGGCCCGTGCCCACCGGGCCCAGCCTCAGTGGTCCCTGGTCATCAGTGCCGGGGTCTGGTGACGGCGGTGCGGCCGCTGCCCAGGGCCTGTTCGCCAGGGCTGCAGCTCAAACACACCACCCTCTCTCGTGCTCCTGCAGGTCACAAGTGGACGCGGGTCTCACTGAGCCGAAGTCAAGGTGCAGGCAGGGCTGGGTCCCCCCAGAGGCTCCAGGAGGGCGTCTGTCGCTTGTGTTTACCTAATTCTGTGTCTCATGGCCGCTTCCTTCCTCCAGCCTCTGAGCCCAGCATCACCTGACCTCCCCTCTCTGTGGTTAGGCTCCCTCTGCCCCCTTAGAGGGACCCTGTGATGCCGCGGGTACCAGCGTTAGGGCCACACTCAGGACCTTCACCCACATCTCCACTAGTTAAGGCGATGCTCGCTTGTGTGAGGCTCTAGGGTTTAGGGCATGGGCCTCTCTGGGGCCATGTTTCTCCTGGCTACATGGGGTCATTTGTAACCCCTTTTCTGAGTTCGGGGTCTTGCTGTCTGTGACCCCAGAGCCTGTCAAATGGCTGTGACCCTAGCGAGGAGACCCACGGCAGCGGATGGCTTGTGCCCACCCTCATCACCCTAACCGCTCGGGGTCCATTGCTTTTCCCCAAGCAGTCTACTCTGACTGAGGAGGCTGTGACCCCACATGGGCCCTGCAGGCACACCAGGGAGTGTGGGGTGGAGAGGTGGGGTCTGCCCCACTCAGCGTGCAGGCCAGGAGACAGAGTAGAGCACCCGCCGGACGGCCCGGAGCCCCCTGGGGCAAGACCAGCCCGCTGGAATCCAGGCTCAGATGGCCCCTCCCATGGAGACGTCACAGGGCGCCTGGGGGTGCATCCAGCTCTGACCTGCAGGCCTCGCCCACACCCCTGTGGAGTCTGTCCTGATACAGGGAGTGGGCTGCGTGGCCACCAGTGTTCTCCCTGAGCACCTCGCCCCTCCCAGCTAGAGGGGGAGGACTGCAAGGCCTGTGGTTGTAAGTAGGGCGGGCCCCGCGTGGACCTGGCAAGGCAAAGGCATAGCTGAGGGGAGCAGGGCTCTGATGGCATGGAGGGTGGGCCAGGGGCCTGGGAAGGCCGGCGGTGCAGCAGGGAGGGGCCGGTGCTGGGCCTGTGAGTCCTGGGGGGCCTGGTCCCCACCCAGCATTCTCCAGGGCAGAGCACAGACCCACACACCACAGCCGACCTTAGAGCCATCTGCCCTCTGCAGGCCCAGCCTGGGCCGCCTCTGATGACCCTCCCCTGCCTGACTGATGGCCCAGAACCGGGAACCCACAGCTGCTCCTGGGGGAGGCTTCCGTCGCCCCAATGTGGCGGCTGCAGGGGCATCTCGGGGGCCTCCATCGGCTCCTGCGTTTCCGTCTCGCAGCCCCATTGGCAGCCGGCTCTGTGATCTCACATCCCAAGGATGCGCGTCCCGCCTCCGGGCGCCGCCCTGTCCTCTGCAGGTGGCCAGCCAGCTGTTGTGGAGACAGCAGGGGTGGTCCCCGACGGCCCACAGTGGCTTCTGCTAGCTTGGGTCACGCAGCGCCCCTGCAGCTCCTCTCTGAGCCTGGGTGAGCCTGCGTGCTGGGGGCGGGGGGCTTGGCTGGGGGCAGGACACTGGCTGACCGCGGGGGCCGCCGTGGCACTGCTGCGGGGAACTCGAGTGCAGGCTCTGGTCTCTTTCCCAGAGAACCCATTTCACTGCCAGGTTCGCAGCCTGCCTTCTTCCCTTCGTATTACAGGTCCCTCCTGCACCTGCTCTCCTGCGGGTGAAAAGGCCGGGCCCTCGGGGCACCCAGGCAAGCATCTCAGGAGGGCCTGCCGGGTGGGCGTCTGTAAGCCAAGGCCACTCCTGGAGCTGGCGGCCGTGAGGGGACCCTCTGCTCCCTCCCCCTGCTCCCCTGGGGCCCTTCCTGTGTCTGGAGGCTGCGGGACAGGCTGGGAGGCACCCAGGGGGCTCCTCACACGGAAGGTTCCAGAAGGCGCGCCGGCCACGGGAGGGGCCACCACCGGCCCTTCTCGTCCCAGCTCATCTGGATTCCGGGCTTGGGGGGAGGACGTGGCTGTGGACAGAAGGAGCAGCGACCGGAGGGAGCTGGCTGGGACGGGTCAGCGGGCTGCTGGGGGCTTGCATACGATCGGGGGCTTTGCTGGAAAAGCCACAATGATACTTCCCGGCTGTGCTGACGGGAGTGGCCAGGGGCTGACCCACAGGGCAGGGTGAGCTCGTTCAAAGGCTCATCTTCAAGCTGGGAGAAGGCGGGTGTCATGCTCCGAGCCCTGAGGCTCATCTGTCCGTCAGCGTGGGCTGTCCCCCGATTACTCCCATCCTTCCTGACGGGTCCCCCGTGCAGCAGCACCAGGCAGGGTCACTGGGGCAGGACGGGGTGGGGGCCCTGACTGCCTGGCGTGGCCGGGACTGTCGGACTCTCTGCCTCTGTGGCCAGCGGTGGGACGGAGGGTTAGAGGGGAAAGGTACAGTTGGCACTAAGTGGCAGCGTGTCGCATCTGCCCGGCTGGCACTTGGCCTCCCATATTTCTGGTCCGTTGCAGGTGGCTGGCAGCCTTTCCTCTGCAGGCTGGGGTCTGACCGCTGACCCCTGGCACGGCCCCCTCTCCTCCAGGGTCCCCGCACCGGCAGGGTCGGGGTCTGGAGTTCCCAGGCCCGTTCCTGTCCAGGGAGGTCAGGCCGGCCCCACAGCCAGCGCCCCGGCGCGTCCGGACCCTCTCCGAGGGCAGAGCAGCCTCGTTGCCCGGGCCCTCCTTCCTGTCGGGACCTGCCCCGGGCCCGGGTCTTCCTCACCACATATGTGCCAAGTGGCGACCCAGCCGGTGGTCAGCTCCGGCCCCTCCGGCCGCCTCGTCCGCCCTGGTTTCGTCCTTGTCCAGGCACAGGCTGATGTCCGTGATCACTCGAGGCCTTCCCCTCCAAGTGCCCGTCAAGGCGGCCTGAACCTTTGTCCTGTCATCCATCCTGCCAGACACCTCCCAGATGGATGTCAGTGCAGCCTGGATACAGCGGCTGGCGTGGGCTCCGGGGGCGGGCAGTTGGGCGCTGCTGGGAGGACCTGGCCCTGCCGAGTCACCGCAGAGCCCTCGCCCCTCAGGCCAGCCTTGGCTGCCCTCTCCATGTGGACCGCCCCCGCCGACACCCCTACCAGGTTACACAGTGCTCCTGGCTCTGAGAAGTGACTCCTGAGCTGCCTTTGGACTGTCCAGGGGCTAGGCTTGGGTCTGGGTGCTGGCCGCCCTGGTTTGGGGACCATCCTGGGGACAGCGAGGAGCTGGTGACCAGCCATCCTGCCTGCTCTGGCTCAGGGACTAAACGAAACCTGGCCAAGTTGACTCACTCAGCCAGAACATTGCAGCAGAGGCTACGCCCCTAAATGCCCAGAAGACGGCCCGGGTGGGCTGCAATGAGGACCGGGGACAGCGGAGCAGCCCCAGAGCTTAAATAACAGCTGGACAGAGCCTGCGCCGCACAGAGTTAACGACTGCACAGGGCAGTGCGAACCCGCATCCTCGCCTGAGCCCCCGAAACCGCGCCCTGCAGGCTGAGCCCCGCCTGTCACCAGACGCACCCTCCTCGTCCTCCCGGGACGCGTCCTTGCCACCCCTGTGTGTCTGCTGACTGACGTACGCCTCTGTCCGTCTCTTGTCGCCCTGGTCCTGGTGTTGTCTATAATTTTGCGGGTAACTAGCTCAAGTACGTTAAACAGGCTGCTGCCGCTGCAGCCTCAGCTTCAGGAGGCTGTGCGGTGTCGGCCTGAGAAGGGGCTCTTCTCAGGAACAGGGAGGTCCCGACGGTCTGGGAGGAGGTGCCCAGGGCCCCGCATCCCTCCTACTGCGCCTGTGTGGCCCCGTGAGCTGCCCACCACGGGCCCCAGGTGGCTGGCTTGGGGTCACTGTGCACAGCCCCCTCCAAGCCCGGGACCGGGCGGTGCAGACACCCCTGGTCCTCCTGGGTGAGGTCACACCCAGGTGCAGCTTCCCCTGGTCAGGGCGACCCCGGTGGCTCTGGGCCAACGGAGCTGGTTGCTACTCCCGGCACTTTGTCCTGCCAGCTCGTGTGATGCTGCCCTGGACCCGGCCCCAGGCTGGGCTGGGGACCTGGAGGTGACCTCAGGGACAAAAAGGCAGGATGGGTCTGTACAGGGGTCTGCCTGGAGGAGGGGATCAGAGGTGACCCAGTGCATCCGAAGGGCCCCTGGGGCTGGAGGCCGCCAGCTGGTCCCCTGCAGGGTGGACTCTGCCCCCCACACTCCTGCAGGTAGGGCCCCTGTCCTGGGTATCACCTCCCTGCGGTTCCCTTGTCATGAGCTGCAGCATGCACCCGACCTGTCTCCCTGCCGAGCTCATGGGGCGGACAGTCCCCGAGCTGGGAGGGCCCCTCGGGGCCGCGTCCCACCCACTTTCTCCTACGGTGGTCCCAGAGCTACGCTGGAGGCAGCATACAGTAGGTGCTTATTATTTGCTGAGGGAATGAGAGTGTGGCAGAGTGAGAGGGCGCCCTGGTGGAGGCCATGGCCACGTGGCGGGGCACAATCTGGCCCGCGGTGGGGAGGGGCCACCAGGAGTGCTGTGGTGCCTGGGGTCGCGGCGGGGATGACCTGGGGCACCGGCCGGGCTCAGGGAGCACGTGGGGCCTCCTGGGGCGAGCGGCTGGGCCACCCCAACCAGTGCGACCGCTCAGAGCTCGTGGTTTACGGGGGGCGGGCCCTGCTGCTGGGACACTCGCCACGCCAGCTTCTCAGAGCGATGACTGCTCTCCCTGGCTGGTATGTGTGTGGTGTGTGTGTTGGGGGGGGGGGTGTGTGTGTGGTGTGTGTGTGTGGTGTGTGTGTGTGTGTGGTGTGTGTGTGTGTGTGTGTGTGGTGTGTGTGTGTGGTGTGTGTGTGGTGTGTGTGTGTGTGGTGTGTGTGGGTGTGGTGTGTGTGGTGTGTGTGTGTGTGTCTGTGGTGTGTGTGTGGTGTGTGTGTGGTGTGTGTGTGGTGTGTGTGTGTGTGGTGTGTGTGGTGTGTGTGTGTGGGGTGTGTGTGTGTGTGTGCTGTGTATGTGTGGTGTGTGTGTATGTGGTGTGTGTGTGGTGTGTGGGTGTGGTGTGTGGGTGTGTGTGTGTAGTGTGTGTGGTGTGTGTGTGTGTGTGTGGGGTGTGTGTGTGTGGGGTGTGTGTGTGGGGTGTGTGTGGGGTGTGTGTGTGGGGTGTGTGTGGTGTGTGGGGTGTGTGTGTGTGTGGTGTGTGTGTGTGTGGTGTGTGTGTGTGGTGTGTTTTTGTGGGGGAATGTGTGTGGGGTGTGTGTGTGTGTGTGGTGTGTGTGTGTGTGGTGTGTGTGTGGTATGTGTGTGTGTGTGGGGTGTGTGTGTGTGTGTGGTGTGTGTGTGTGTGGTGTGTGTGTGGTGTGTGTGTATGTGTGGTGTGTGTGTGGGGGGGGTGTGTCTGGTGTGTGTGTGTGTGTGTGGTGTGTGTGTGGTATGTGTGTGTGGGGGGGGTGTGTGTGTGGGGGGGGTGTGTGTGGTGTGTGTGTGGTGTGTGTGTATGTGTGGTGTGTGTGTATGTGTGGGGTGTGTGTGTGTGATGTGTGTGTGGGGTGTGTGTGTGTATGTGTGGTGTGTGTGTGGTGTGTGTGTATGTGTGGTGTGTGTGTGGTGTGTGTGTATGTGTGGTGTGTGTGTGGTGTGTGTGTATGTGTGGGGTGTGTGTATGTGTGGTGTGTGTATGTGTGGTGTGTGTGTGTGTGATGTGTGTGTTGTGTGTGTGTGGTGTGTGTGTGTGTGTGGTGTGTGGTGTGTGTGTGGTATGTGTGTGTGTGTGGTGTGTGTGTGTGTATGGTGTGTGTGTGGTGTGTGTGTGGTGTGTGTGTATGTGTGGTGTGTGTGTGTGTGGTGTGTGTGTGGTGTGTGTGGTGTGTGTGGTGTGTGTGGGGGGGTGTGTGTGGTGTGTGTGGTGTGTGTGGGGGGTGTGTGTGTGGTGTGTGTGGGGTGTGTGTTGGGGGGGTGTGTGGTGTGTGTGTGGGGGGGTGTGTGTGTGGTGTGTGTGTGTGTGGTGTGTGTGTGTGCGCGTGCGCGCGTGTCTGTGTGTCTCAGGGTCTGTGTGCCTCTTGGCCCTGGCATGTTCACACCGCAGTCCTACATCCGTATAAGCTGTCCGCCGTGTGCATGCGCCAGGCGTGTGGAGTGCATGTGTTTGCACCTTCTGTATAACTGTGTGTGTGTGTGCAGTTCTCGTGCACACGCGTGAATGGGTGTGTGCCCACCGGGGCAGAGGAGACCCTGGGCGGCACGGCCTGGAGTTTAGCACATGCGGCCAGCTCTCCCCGGTGGAGTGGCAGCCGGCGCAGCCCCCAGAGGTCCTGGGAGAGGGTTTGGTCCCCCTGCTCAGCCGGGCTGACCCGATCAGCCCAGGCCCCCATCGCCCAGCTCCGCGCAGCCCCGCTCCTGACTCGGGACTGGGGGTCGGGCCCTTCCCTCCTTCCTTTCTGGCCGTGACCGAGACTGCCCACAGGTAACGTCCTGGCGCGAGGGCAGGGCCTCCAGCGCCCCGCTGCGTGAACGGTTAGGGCACCAGGGCCACCTGCGCGCTCGTCGGCATTCACAGGCAGGGCTGATGGCATCGCTGGCGGCGGCTCGGATGGCCCTCGGGGAGCGACACCCGTCCCCACGCCGCACTGGGTCCTCTCCGTGGGGCGGGCGCCTCGTGGGCGCAGCGTGAGCATCGTGTGGGCTGGTCCCCGGAGCACGTCCACTGAGCTCGCCTGTGCGTCTCTTGCAGGTCAGCTGGCCGCCGGCACCTGTGAGATTGTGACGCTGGACCGCGACAGCAGCCAGCCGCGGAGGACGATCGCCCGGCAGACAGCCCGCTGTGCCTGCAGAAAGGGGCAGATCGCGGGCACCACGCGAGCCCGACCCGCCTGCGTGGACGGTAAGAGCCCAGGACCCCCCAGCACCTGCCCCCCCGCCATCCAGGACATTTCGCCCAGGCCCCCTGCTCACTGGATGGGCCTCCCGCTGGACGGGGCCCCCAGCAGGCTCCTTGGGCTGCCTGTGGGCATGGGGGCTGGGACACTGCCCACGTGGCCCAAGGGCATTCCTTGGCCAGTCAAGTTTGCCGTGGACAGAGCGGTTCAAGGTGGTGCCATGGGGAAAGGGGGCCTGAATGCCCATGAGGCTGCTGTCGCCCTCCAGCCTGGCAGGTGGCAGGTTCCCCAGGCTCCCAGGACAGCCAATGCGCTTGGGAGGTGGGCTGGCGGTTCCCCGGAGGCTGAGCCGTCTGGGGAATGAGACGTGTCTTGTTAATGTCCTTGCCTTTGGGACCATCCTCGATCTTCACAGAGAGGAGCCCCTCACCTTCCGTCAGGCACTGACATGGGTGCAGGCGATGCTGTGGGCGCCGTGTGGGGTGCAGGGCACTGACCCGGGGGGGCCAGCAGGATGCCTGGGCATTCAAGGCCGACACAGTGGGTCCAGCAGGGGTCTGGTGATGATACCAGCTAGGGGCGGGGCAGCTGGAGAGCTGGGAGGGCACAGGTTGCAGTGGGCGAGGGAGCCAGGTGCCTCTGGCAGGGCAGACTCACTCTCCAGGTGGCATGGGGGCTCCTGGGGGCTGCTGTGTTGGTCCGGGTTCCTTGGGATGGGTGGCCCTGCACAGGGTGTGTGTGGGGGGCTTGGTTCTGCAGGGGACTGGGGGAGACGCAGTCACAGCAGTCCCTGAGGCCAGCTCCAAGGTATTAGCCAGTCCATCCCGCAGGGGCGGTGGGGTCACACGGGGTCACCCGGAGCTGGACTTGGACCCGGGCTCTTCCGGCTGAGCCCTTGCTCCCCTAGGGCTTCTGTGTGGGCTCTGGGGTCCAGGCCCACTGGTTCAGTCTCCTGCCCCCACCCAGAGTGGTGCCGCCCCCCAGCCCCTGCTCTGACCCAGAACGTGGGGTCCTGGTTCAGTCTCCTGCCTCTGCCCGGAGCCTTCCTCTGCTCTGATCCGGGAGACTCACCGTGCCTGCGGGGGACGGTGGTGAAGGAGTCAGAGAGGTGACGGGCGTGCACACACGGGCGAGCTCTGGGCTCTGAGGCCAGAGATTCACCAGCAGTGGGGGCAGGCCTTCGTCGGGAGTGGGGACGTGTCATCCGAGTTGGGGGACAGTCTCTGAGGAGCCGGCGGGTCCCAGGACAGCCCCCACAGCGAGAAAGGCCCCCAAGGAAGGGATCAGCAGAGCTGTGAGCCCCACCCCCAGGGACAGGCTAACTCAGGAACCCGCCGGGTCAGCAGCAGCCTCTCTGAGGGCTGGCCGGGGACCTGGCCGGACGGTGACTCTGCTCGGGGCCTGGAGCCCAGAGCTCTGGCCCCTCCGGGCCTCTAGCAGGACAGGGAAGCCCTGGGTGAGGGGCTCACCGGTCCAGGCCCTGGTGCCCTGCGCACCTTTGGCTGCAGGGGCCTCACCCGCAGAGCCTGCGGTGTCCAGAAGCTCCTTGGGGGCATGCAGGGCTCTGGGACCACCCCCCACCCCCAGGACCCACCCCACTTCCCTCAGGCCTGTGGCCATGGCTGCTGGTCTGGAAGGGCTCCCTGGGCATGTCGGGGGCGCCTGGAAGGACAGGACCTGCCATCTGGGGCTGGAGCGAGTGGAAGGGTGCTGCCGGGGCCGCTGGCACCCTTTGAGGGTCTGGAGCCATTTTTGTCTCTAAGAAGCCTAGTCTGTCTTTGTTAAGAGCACCTACCCATCAGTGTCCCGTGTACGGGCTGTGATTGAACAGCCAGATGTTCATGCGTGGTGCTAGCATCCTTGCCTTTGGGACCCTTCTCTGAAACAATCACCAGGGCTCCTCCTGGCTTACGCAAGGCCGCTGCAGTGACCCTGGACCTGGTCAGCCCCTCAGGTCCCGGGTGGATCATAGTGACCCCAGCGAGCTGGGCTAAGTCCCCACGTCCTGTGTGTCTGCAGCTCCTGTAACTCCAGACGGCCGAGAGCCTTCTAGTGCCTTCTGGCTGGCGTTGATGGATTCTTCCCGGCCAGGAGGGAGGGACGGGGAGGCGCAGGCCTGGCGGGAGCTCACAGCCCCGCTCCCCTCCCCTCTGCTCGTTAGCTCTGCGCGCCTACCAGGGAGTCGGGTCAGAACTGATTACTAATTGAATCCGGGTCTGCTCATCTGAAACCGTGTCCTCGCCCCTCTCCGGCGAGCTCCCCGCGCCTCAGGAGCCGGGTCCCAGAGACCCAAATTAAACCCGGCCGTTTGCAGGCGAGGCCTTGCAAACCAGTTAGCTGGCATTTTTTTGCACAGTGGGCATTTCCAGGCTGCCATCTAATTTAATTTTTGCTTTTCTGTTTGCTTCTCGGTGTGCATAATAAGTCTCCTCACCTGTGGATTGTGTCGGTGAACAGGAAACTCGCTCTGCCTGTGTGTGTGGGGGGGGGGGAGTGGAGTTCCGTGTGAGCGGGGCTTAAACTGGGCGGGAGGGCGTGTGCTGACCCCACCCCCATGTTCAGTAAACACGGGGCCTTGAAATGCCGGAGCCCAGCTGCCTCCGCTCACTTACTTATTAATATCATTCACGTATTCACCCACTCAGTCGTTCCATCAGAGAAGGTGTTTGCTCCTGGAGGGAGGAGAGCTGGAAGGGAGATTGACTCTTAGGCTGTCCAGGACCTAGTACATGCGGTGCTGGGGGGCTGGGGTCCAGGCTGTGGGGCCCCAGAGTACAGCCATCTCTTCCTACGTGTGACCTTGGCAAAGCTGCATCTCTAAGGGAACATTTGAGCAGGGTACTGAAGGATGAACAGGAGCTCACCAGGAGAGCATCTCTTTGTGAAAGGAGAGGGCTGGTGGTCAGACGGGAGCTCCTGGCCGTGTTTCAGAACCTGAAGTGTTTCCCGACAAACTGAAACCAACACCCCTCCCCCCCCGAATGCAGGTGACCCAGTACCTGCCTGGGGCCGCTCCCACTCATGGGACCGTCATGGAAAGAGGTTCTCAAGCAAACAAACCCACCGTCCCTGCCCAGATACAGAGCGGCACCCCCCCAGGGGGCACCTCCTCCCACAGCTCTGCTGCTCCCAGAGGCTCTGGGGCTATGGGCAACCCCCCAGGCAGGTTCCCCGGCGGTCCCGATGCCCCCGCAGCACCCCTGGGAGGACCGAGGCCAGGACCCCAAGCCACACCCCGCCCAGACACAGCAGGCCATCCATCCACAAGCAGCCCACCTCCCTGAACTGGCCTCTTTCCTTATAAAGAGAGGTCCTCCCCCACCGGCTGAATTCTCCTGAAACTCTTTTGAAAGGAATCAAAGCAGAGGAAGCAGCACGGTGCCTGGGCCGGGCACAGGCAGTGGGGAGAGCGGAGGTGCTCTCAGCAGCAGCAGGGCCCTGGCTGTGCGGGGAAGCGAGGGTTAGAGTCCAGGTGGGGCCCGACAGGGACCCCGGAGCCTCGTGGGCGGCGGAGGGCAGGACTGTTGTGAGGGCCACCGCGGCCCTGGGCAGGAGGCTGTAGCCAGGACTGGTGCGGCCTGGGGAGGGTCCGCGGCCAGGCTCTCCAAAGGCCCTGCAGGGCCCCTTGGCCGATGCTGCTGCCCGCCACCTCTGATGGGAGCCCGCCTGTCCACCAGGCACCACGCCCTGTGCTCCCAAGCAGAGGACAGATGCCTCCAGGTCACGTGCCTCAACGTTAGGGCCAGGCCACGTCGTGCGCCTTTCCTTTCCAGGGGGCCCAGGAGCCGGGGCCCCGGGCCTCAAGCGTGCTCACCGGCTGTGCCTGCCTGTGCCGCCGCCAGTCGGGGTAGAGCATCACAGCTCCTCAGGGGGGAGGGCGTGTGGGGCTCCAAGGCCCGCCCTCGGTGGCCGTACCCGCCTCGGCAACCACCTGTGCCCATTGGCACCCTTCCCAGCAGTTTAAAGGCATGAGGGTCCCGGGCGTGGCCGTGAGGGGCTCTGAACAGGAAGCATGGATCAGGGAGGTGGGCTTGGGAGGGGCCTGGGCACAGACGGCTTCTGTGGTTCAGAATCAAGTGAAGACCCAGAAGAGGCTCCCAGGTGGAGCCCTAGGAGGCTCCTCATGTGTACACACAAGGAGTCAAGGGTCCAGAAATGAACCCTCCTGGCACTCCAGCTGATTTTCGACAAGGATGCCAAGACCACTCAATGGGGAAAGAGAAGTCTTTTCAACGGGCAGCACTGGGACATCCTGATTTCCGCGTGCAGAAGAATGAAGTCAGATCCCCGCCGCACACCACGTATGCAGACGACCTCAAGGTGGATCAGTGTCCTCGGTGTTCAAGGGCCAAGACGTCAGAACTCGTAGCAGGAAACTGAGCGAACTCTTTGTGACCTCGGGTTTCGCAAAAGATCCTTTCATAGGATGCCAGAAGCACAAGCAGGAAGAGGAAGATGGATTAGATAAGCCTCATCCAAATGACGGAGAGGGAAATGCCCGCCCGCTCCAGTGTTCTTGCCTGGAGAATCCCAGGGACGGGGGCGCCTGGTGGTCTGCCGTCTATGGGGTCGCACAGAGTCGGACACGACTGATGCAACTTAGCAGCAGCAGCAGCAGCAGCCAAATGAAAAGCTTTGGGGCTTCAGAGGACACCTTGGAGAAAGTGAAAAAACAGCCCACGGGACGGGAGGAAACATTTGCAAATTGTGGGTCTGACAAGGGACTTTTATCCAGAACATATGAAGAGCTCCTACCACTCAAAAATGAGAAGACAGTTAACACAATTTTTTGAAAATTGTCAAAGGATCTGAGTAGACACTTCTTCAAAGAAGACGGACGTGAATAGCTAATAAGCCCCTGAAAAGACGCCAGCCACCATGAGTCAGCAGGAACCTGCACATCAGATCCACAGTAAGACAACCCGCACACCCCGCAACGTGGCTGCAGTCGGGCCGCAGATGATCGCAAGTGTTGCCAAGGATGTGGGTAATCAGAGCCTCGTACCCCAGTGCCGGGAGGTGACAGGAAGCAGCTGCTCTGGAAGAATGGTCCTGATTAAACAAGAGCTGTCCTGTGAGCCGGCAGCCCCACTCTCAGGGGAATCCCAGTTCTTTCTCCAGGAGGAATGAAAACACACATCCACGTGTCAACTGCAGGAGGTCCACACCGTGACGGTTGCGAGCTGAGTTTCATTTGGGGCAAAATGAGGACCGCAGCCCGGGAGACAGCCCCTCAGTCAGCTCCTAGAGACCATTCGCTCCAAAGAGGTAGAAGGGAAGGTCAGTATTGGTGCGATTTTGGTGAAAGCAGAGTCCATGCAATCAAGCACATATTTTTCACAGGTTTCTGCTGGTCACGAAGAGCAGGCGTCACCAGGAAGGATTATAGTGCTTTTCTAGCTACAAGGAGATGCAAGAATCGGGCTCATAGACCCTCCTGAAAATACCTTAACTCTCTGAAGACCTGTTCTGCCAGTTTTTTCCCAGGACCCAGAGCACCCGCTTCCTGATCTCCATCCTGAGCTCCTTTGGGGGGTGTTGAAGGTCGGCAGCTGCAGCAGCTCACGATTTAATCCTTGTGGAGGTAGATGACAAGTGCCAGTTTGGAGCTGGCGACTCAAAAACTTGTCCACACTCATTCACAGCAGCCTTTGCCGTAATGGACAAAAGGCGGAAACAGCCCGTCAGTGGAAAAACGGGTCAACTGAATACAGTGTGTCCATAAATGGATGTTACTGAGCTGTAGAAAAGAATGAGAAGTGACACACGTTCCGCGTGGACCAACCTGGAAAGCGTGGTGCTCAGTGAGGAAGCCAGACCCCAAGGGCACGTGGTATGTGATTCCGGGTACGTGGAGTTTCCAGAACAGGCAGATTCGGAGAGACAAGGGGCTGGTCTGTGGCTGCTGGGGGCTGGGGAGTGACGGGCGAGGGGATGGGGTTTCTTCTAGGGGGAGAAAGTCTTAGTTACTCAGTCGTGTCTGACTCTCTGCAACCCTACGGCGTCCATGGCGTCCTCTGTCCCATGGGAGTCTCCAGGCAAGAATACTGGAGTGGGTTGCCATTCCCTTCTGCAGGGGATCTTCGACCCAGGGATTGAACCCAGATTGCAGACAGATTCTTTACTGTCTGAGCCAGCAGGGCTAAAACTGACATGACGGACGCACGGCTGTGCACACACTGAAACCGCTGAGGTTGTGCGCTCTTGAGTCGTGAACTGGAAGGTGTGTGAACCCCCCACCACACGTGAACACGGCGGATGAGGAGGAGGGTGAGCTGGGAGCAGGGTGCCTGGCAGACTTGTACCACAGTGCGGGACTGGCACCACCCACCCCCCAGAGGCGAGGGTCAGGGGTGAGGACGAGGGCTGTGCTGCAGCCCGGCTGGGTCGGAACTCAGGTTGGAGAAGGTCTGACAGGGCAGGCGAGTGTCGACCCCCGTTCCTTAGACTGCAGGCAGGGCCCAGCATCCGTCTTGCAGGATGTGGTAAAACTCGCGCAGCTGGAAAATATACTTGCAGAGGGCGCTCAAGTCCAGGCGTGCTCGGTGTTAGGTCCAGCGGAGCCTGGGTGGCCCCTCCCTGTCACACCGGCCCACTGTGTGAAGAGCCGTGTGGTCAGCGGCCCCTGATCACGGCCCGTGAAGGGGCAGGAGGCCGGGACGGGGCTGAGATGCTCAGAAGCAAAAGGGAAGCAAACGTGAGGTCACTTAGATGCTGGTGAAGAAGATGGGGAGCTGAGAAGGACAGAGAAACTGGAAGTGGCTGGGAATCCCCAGGAGAGGGCTGGGAGTGGGGCCAGGGCCACCGCGGGGAGGAGCCAAAGGCCCAGCGGGAGGACCATAGCTGGGAGGCCGGAGCGACCCTGGGCTCTCCGTCAGGCCGGGGCCGTGGCATTTCAGCCCCCAGCCCCTGGATCTCGTCACTTCTCCCCGCTGTCAGTGCTGGCACGCTCGGGTGGGGCCCAGAGACGAGGCGTGAGACGAGAGGAGGGGGCATCACCAGGCAGCACAGACCTGACGGAGGCTGAACCGGGCAGGTGTGGCAGGGAAAATCCAGGAAGGCTTCCTGGAGGAGCTGGCCCTGTGATCCAGGGAGGCGGCCACGCCCTATGGCCCTGGCTGTGCTGGACTCCCGGAGGTCCTGTAACAGGCGGTGTGCATGAGTGGCCACCCCACATCCATGCCCATCCCTGTGCAGACCCCCAACCCGCTCTCTGTGAAGGGGATGTGCAGAGTGGACAGCAGGCCCCAGTCTTGGGGGAAAAGCTGTTATGTTTTATAATACTTAGATAGGTGAGTTCTGGTGTGCGTTTAAAACCCTGCATGTGTGGCCTCCAGCTGGCTGACTCAGCTCTCCGAGCTGTGGGCAGATGGACAGCAGAGGTGAGCCAAGGCCCAGCCCCGCACTTCCTCACCTGGGTCACCTGCCCTCTGGCGCCTGCGAGCCCCACCCCATGCTGTGCCCAGCAGGCTGGCAGTGACCCATGAGGGCCATGTGCTACATGTTAAGAAGTGTTGTGAGCTGACTGCCCTACACAGCCATTATCACAAAGAAAGTTATTTAAATTTATCTGTACATAAATGATACTAGAAAGAAATACACCAAAGAAAGGTATTCACCTTAAGACTCTAAAAAAGGAACAATCTAAACCCAAATCAAGTAGAAGGAAGAAAATAATAAAAATCAGAATGGAAACGAAACAGAATAGAAAAAAAAAAAAACAGTGGACATCAGCTAAACCAAAGTTAATTATTTGAAAGATAAACAAAAATATCAAAATTTTATTTGTAACTAGTCTGACCAGAGAGAGAAAAGGCTTAAATTACAAAATGAGAAACAAGTTACCAGCTGGCTGCCGACACACTAGGCAGCTCGGAGGAAACGGACAGCTTCCTGGAAAGACAGACTGACTCCAAACGGAAAGTCTGGTTCGACCCGAGAAGTCACGATAATGAGGTGATCATCTGACAGCACCTCAGCAGGAAGAGCCCAGGGTCAGATGCTTCCACCGCCGAATTCTACCTCACTCAGACAGGAATTCATGTCAATTCCTCTCAAACTCTTCCGACAAAAATATAAGAGGAAGCATTTCTTGACTTGCTCCATGAAGCTGGGTTTACCCTGAGAGCAAAAGTCTGAGGGAAAGACATTACAAGGAAACTGCAGAGGGCTTCCCAGGTGACTCAGTGGTAAAGAATCTGCTTGTCAATACAGGAGACCTGGATTCAGTCCCTGGGTCGGGAAGATCCCCTGGAGAAGGAAATGACAACCCGCTCCAATATTCTTGCCTAGGAAATTCCACAGACAGAGGAGCCTGGCTGGCTACAGTCCATGGAGTCACAAAGAGTTGGACACGACTGAGTGACTAAATTACAGACCTTATAAATATAAGTGCAGAAATCCTCCACAAAAGACCAACAAACTGAGTCCAAAAACATAGGAAAAGGGTTATATGTCATGACCAAGTGTGATTTATCTCAAGGGTGCAAGCATGGCTCAATAGAAAACCAGTAGCTGTGATATTTTGGGGGGTTTTTGGTGTAACTTTATTTCATATTCAAAAAATGAAAATTGCTGATCTTTGGTATTGATAGAATAAAGATCAAAAGTCTCATGTCGTGCCAATAGTCGCAGAAAAAGCACTTCACAAAACCCAACATCCTTTCAGGATAAAAACACTGAGCAAACTGGAAACAAAAGGGAACGTCTCACATGACAAAGGGCATCTATGAAAAGCCATCAGGTGGCATCACATCCAGTGGGAAGACTGGTGCATTTGCCCTCGAAGCAGGAGCAAGACTAGGATGCCTGCTCTGTCCACTGTATCCAGCTTTGTCCTGCAGGCCTTACCGGGTGGTTGGACAAGAAACGTAAGTAAAAGTCACTCTCATTGGAAAGGAAGAAGCAAAGCTGTCTATTCACAGACTGTGTGATCTTTTACAAAGAAAATCTGAAGGAATCCACACACACACATTTAAAAGCAGTAAAAGAGTTTGGCGTGGTCGCAGGATATAAGGAGAGGATACAAAACAATGGAATATGTCTGCGATGGTAGTGAACACTCTGAAGATGATCTCAGGGAAGCAGTTCCATTTACGGGAGCTTCAGAAAGAGTGAAATACTAAAAAATAAATTCAACAGAAGTGCCAGACCCTTGCGCCGAAAGCTATAAAACAGAAAGCTAATAACGCCGCCTCCCTCATTGTATACATTTTCATCAGCGTTTGAGGATAATCAACACGTAGAAAAGAAAGATCTTAGCAACATCTTGGAGGAAATTCTCTCCAGGAGCAGGCGATGTCCTGCCCCAGGGAGCGGTGGGAGCCCTTGTGCTCTGATTGCTGACACACTTGCCACATTATTCAGGGAACCACGCCGGGGTGGAGTCTGTACCAGGCAACAGACAGATCTGCAGGCTGCCTCCATCTTGCCCTGCTCCTGCTGCTCAGGGTCATCACAAACCCTCGTCCTCGCAGAGGGAGACAGGGGCAGGAGAGCCTGGAACCCTGGGCTCGCCCAGGTCCCCAGGTAGCCCCTCGGCCCTGCCCAGGATGCTGGGGGCAGGCCCACCGCCCTGAGATGGCTGAGTCTCTGTCTCCCCCAGGGAAGGAGGGTGAAGTGGGTCCTCAGCTCTGGAGCCCCCAACTCTGGGTGGAATTTCGATCTAGATGTTTTTCAGCACCCCAAAGCAAAGCTACAGTTGATGTGAGGGTGGCAGAGCTTTGTAAGCAGTTCCTAAGGCCAGCATGCCTGGGCCTCACAAGGGCATCAGGTCCTTGCTGAAAGCTTTAAATGAATCACTGGTTTTATTTACAAAAACACCCATGGAGAGAAGCAATGTCCTCTGCCCGCCTTTAAAGACCAAAGCCTGGGCCATTTGGGGGATGGAGCTTGCCCCTCATGGTCAGCCACGTTGGGGGGGCACCAGGGTTTCAGAGCCACCGGGGAAGTCGCAGGTCCTCCTGGGAAACACCCCAGCAGGGCTGAGCTGGTCCAGCGCTGCATGCAGAGTAAGAATGGCCCAGGCTGGTGGCCTCATCGAGGACGCAGGGAGATGGCACAAAGGCTCCTGAACTACCCTGAGACACATGGAGGAGGCACGAGACCCCAGGGGAGGGAACCAGGGACTCAGGCTGCAGCGACAGGGAAGGCTTCCTGGAAGAGGTGACACCAGCGCTCATCACGGGGCCGCAGGTGTCCGGAGCAGACGGGCGTCAGTAGGCAGCACATCAGGGTGCTTGCTGGCTGCTGGGCCGTGAATACTGCCATGAACAGAGTCTCAGGGGGCCGTGCCTGCAGAACCTGTGGTTGAGGGCCCCCCTTCCTTCCTGGTGTGGTGGCTGCAGAGGAGAGAGGCGGAGGCCCCTGCCTCCTGTCCACACCCTGCCCACGTGCCCATGTGCCCAGCAGAGGGTCACACCAGTCCTCAGCCTGGTGACCAGGGCTGTCCTCAGCCTCGGTCCATCTCCCAGCCCTGGGCCCCTGCATGGCGGTACCCCAGCCACCCTGGTCAAGCGTCGTGAGGCCCTGCCTGGGGTCGACCTTAAGGAGGGGCAGAGTGGATGCAGCCCAGCCTGCCATCCTGATCGCATCCAGGCTGAGTCCGAGGGTGGGATGTGGGAGCTGGACACCGAGGGTCCCATCCCTCCCCAGGAGGCCAGCCCTTTCTCCAGGAGCCCAGCTTCCACAGAACAGTGGACTCAGGTGCCATTCCAGTTACAGGGCAGGGCCTGGCCAAGAAGTGCGGGTATGGGGGCCCTCTGGGAGGGAGGTGGGTTCCCCCCAGTGGCCTGGGCAGAGCCTGGGGACTCCCTGGGGACCTGGGCAGGTGTCACAGGGATCTCAGTGCAGAGAGGCGTCCGTGCTGACCGAGGAGGTCCTGGGCTTGGCCTGAGCACTGTCCTCCTCCCCTGGCTGGTGTGGCCCAGCTGCGGGCGGGGGAGTGGGTGGACTACAGGGGCCTGGAGGCAGGCTCGGAGGGCTCCCCTGGCTGGCGGGAAGGGGCGTGAGGTCAGCAGGGAGGCGGCTCAGGACGGGAATGCTGCCGCAGGCCCGGTGGCCTGACACCAGGTGGTGACTGCCACTCGGAGCCCCGCGCAGGAGGGCTGGGGGTCAGCGTCCCCTTCCTGCCCTCTGCGGCTGGGGACGCAGAAAGGAGGCCCCTAGTAAGGGAGCCACGGAGGTGAGTAAAGTTCTGCCTTTAACTGTTCAGTCGCCAGGCAGGACCAGGCAGAGTCGGCCTGTCTGATGGGAGAGAAGGCGCCCGGGGCCTGGGGGTCGGAGGGGCCTCGGGAGGGACGTGGGCCCTCAGGGCCAGGTGCCAGGGGCGGGCGGTTCTCTGGATCGGCCAGAGGGGTCCTCCCCTGCGCTTCAGCTGCGCCTTGTTTGGCTGTATGGTCACCTTGTTGAGTGTCCTCAGCTGACACTTGAGCAGCTGAGCTGAGTCAGGTTTCATCCGGAACCGAGGAGGACATGATGCTCACATGCTGGGCCCACAGCCTGGGGGACAGGTGCTGCCCTGAGAGTCAGAGCCCCCGGCCCCGGGTACTTAAGTACCCAACGCCTCACAGGTCCTGAGAGTCAGAGCCCCCGGCCCCGGGTACTTAAGTACCCAACGCCTCACAGGTCCTGAGCCCAGCTGCCCGTGTGACCATGACCCTCACCTCCACCCTGAGCACCCAGGTCCCTCCCGTGTGGAGCAGTGACAACAGCTGGCCTGGCGGTCAGAGTTCCCCAGGGGGCAGCAAACCAGAGATGCAGGTGTGTGTGTAAAGAGATGCTTCTCCTTTAACTGTGACTGCGCCTGGGGAGCCTGAATAGTGGACGGGGTGTCCCAGGGCCAGGGAGAAGTGAACGGGGCCCCTTCTGCGACGCCTCCTCTCCAGCACCAGGTGACCTGGGGAATCTGTGTCTGAACAGTTACAAACCCGTAAATATGCCCAGGTAACAAGTTCAGAAAAGATTCCATGACCTTGCGTAGGATTTGGAAGTCCCAAACCAGTGTTTATTCTTTTTAATAAGCACTTTGAGACGAACACACACACAGGCTTGCACACAGCTGGCCAGCCAGGACTGGGTGCTTCTCCCCCGACCGCGGGCTTTCCCTCCACCTCCCATCCCGGGCGTCCCATCCTCTGGAACCTCCCGTAAAAAGAGCCAGGCAGGAGGCAGGCCTCTGTGTGCAGCTTCGTTCACTCACCATGTCTGAGCTCAACCAAGTTGTGTGGAGCGATATTTTGTTATTTTACAGCTGTGTAGAATCCCATTGCATCATTGTACCGTAATCTGTCTGTTTCAAAGAAGACGGGTGTTTGGGTTATTTTCAGTTTTTCATCATTACCAGTACAGCAGCTGTGAACACGTGTGTGTGTCTTGGTAAATGTGCACTCCTATATCGTGGGCGTTTATGCCCAGTGTATGTACCCAGACGTGGCAGGGAGGCCAGGCAGTTACGGTAGGTACAGCCGGAGTGTTTCTCCAAGAGCCTGTGCCATTGGACCCGCCTCTGCCCCGTGCCCTCGTCAGCACTTGTCACTGTGGGTCTTTTCCCTTTAGCCGTCCTCCGGGGTGCGGGCGGTCTCTCGTTTTGGAGTTGACATGCATCTCTTCCGATCCTCAGGCTCGCTGAGCAGCTGGAGAGCATTTCTTATTTGTTTGGTGATTCTCAGCAGCTGTTTCCTTTATTCTGCACCCGACTTCTGCCTTGGGGGCTTGTCCCAGCCTGGCGTGGTCAACCGGCTTCCGGGCGTCCACCCACCACGAGGACGGGGGTCTGTGACGTCCCTGAGTCGCAGGAGGGGGGCAGGATGGAGGCGGTCTGCAGATCTGGTGAGTGGCGCAGACCCCCACCCAGGACTGTTCCCTGCGTGATGTCACAGGCGTCCAGCAGTCAGAGCACGAGGGCGCCCAGGCAATCTCTGGATGAACAGACATTCCTGTTTTAAGCAGGTCTGTTTCACCGGTCTCTCCTCTTAAGCCACGTGCTTTGAGGTCGGGGGCTGCTGCCTTATGTTTTTCTACGAGCTCTGCCGTCCACATCACACCTGTGGGTCTGTGAACACTTCTCATTGATGTTTTATGTGGTCTCAGATGGAGCTCGGATTTCAGTTCCAGCGTAACTACTGAAAAGTTCTAGTCTTTGGAACTCATGACAGTTTTATGTGAAGTTCTGAAACATGATTCTGAAGCGGAGTGGAAGAGCTGGGTTGTTCCTCTGACTGAATTGCAGCTCATTAGCTACTCGCCTCTTGCTGTCTGGTCAGCTGAGAGCGGGGGCTCAGGTCACAGCTGTGTCACTGTGTATCCTCACCCCCTCCCCCACCCAGAGCGCTAACAAACCCGTGGCACCTCTGTGTCCTTTCCACCTGGATGGGCATCGCAGGGCGAAATCCACGGGAGGAAGTGGTGGGCCCACCACTCGTTCCCCAGACAGTCCTGGCCTGTGGGTCCTCCCACGGGGGTACAGGGCCAGGCTCTACGGGCTGAGGGTGCTGGTCACTTAGAGGGACCCTGGCCTGGCAGTCTTGCACTCGTGGCATGAAGACGGGACAGACAGACAGGCAGAGAGGGGTCTGGCTTGTTCCTCCATCCTGGGCGTCGGCCTGGGCTGCGCTGTACCCGCAGACGGGGAGGATCTCTTCTGTCCGTGTGGTCGGGCAGCCGGCAGAGGGCCCGGGGCGGGGCTGGCGGGCTGTGAGCCCTGGGGGGACGGGTCTGTCCTCCCGCCGAGGACCGGGCCACGTGTCTTCTTCCATATCGCCTGGGCTGGAGCCTGTTTCCTTCGTCTGTTTGTTTTCAGTTTATAGGCTTTGTTTTTAGAGACGTTTTCGGTTTACAGAAAAACAGAGCAACAAGTACGGAGTGTCCCCAGCTCCCCGCAAGCTCCCCTTATTGGCGTTAAGGATAGCATTGTTAGTGCCTTTGCTCCAGTTGAGGAGCCGGTAGGGAGAGACTGCCATTGACCAAAGTCCACGTTTGTATCAGGCGGGTTTTGCCAAATACTTCGCGTCAGGGACCCACGGGAACGGCGTCAGCCACAATGGGCGCTCTGCCCTGGAGCCTGCTGTCGGAGCGAGCTGGGGCCCCTCCGCACTCTGGGGTCTGTTCCCCAAGACGGGGGTCCCTGTGGCAGGTGGAAGGGAGCTGGTACCCAGGGTACGCTTGCGCCTACTGAACTGGGCGGCGTCCCCCTGGAGGTCCTCAGGAAGGCAGGTATGAGGCCACTTCCCTTTCACACCAGCAAGCCGGGGCGACGGTGATAGGGGAGGCCAAGAGCTGACCTAGTCTGTGTTCCCGAGGGCAGCCTACCCTCCCAGCTCCCGGGGACCAGAGGAGCCAGCCTCGCAGGAGCTGCTGATTCTGGGGCGGCTGTCACCAGGCCAGGGCTGGAGCCAGACACCATGAAGGGGGACCCAGTGCATCCAGAGACCCTCCTGAGCATCTGCCAGGCCCCGGGGTGGTCGGTGGGGCCTGGGCCTCCTGCCCCTCGTGCAGGGCACCCACTGTGGCCCGTGCCCAGGTGCTGACCGGCCAGTTTGGGGAAAAGTCTCCAGGCTGCAGAGACCCCTGCGCCAGCTGCTCCTGGAGAGGCTTCTGTCCACACTGGCAGCCTGTCTGTCTGGGAACGTCCAGCGAGGCCCCGAGCGCGGGGTCCAGAGGGCAGCAGGACAGGGCCGCTGTTCCTGCCCAGAAGGGCGGGGGCATCCGGAAGGCAGGTGCGTGGGGCAGAAGCTGGTTGCCCCGCGGGGAGCTCGGGGGAGGGAGCCCCGGGCCGGCGTCCTGTGTGCAGCGGGTTCTAGGGCTCCAGGGCCCGAGAGGTCGACCCAGGAGCAAGAGCCACCCCTTCCTGGCTGGGTTACCTCCGCCCGCCGGGGAAATTCTCCAGGAGACACGCCCATACTGCAGGAGGAGGGCTCCCGGCCTGAGAGTCCGGAGGCAGGAGAAGAGGTTGGAAACCTCCTGAAGGACTTGCGTTTCCTGAAACAGCGGTGGCCGTGCGGGTGATGCGCCTGCCGCCGTATTGGTTCTGACACGGGCCGCGCCTGAGCAGCATCGTCCGCCGGCCCTGCCGGCCTGGCCTCTCTCCCCTGCTGACACTGACTCGCCTCGCGGGCGCTGCTGGGAGGGCGGCACTGCGTTATAACTGCCGCCCGCTTAATTCAATTTCCCTTCTCTTCTGACTCCGCTGACAAGAGTAATCGGCTTCTGGCTGCCAGGGCCACAGAGCCTCCCCCGAGAGCCGGGTCTCCAGGTGCCCTGAGGTCCTGGCCTGGGGGGTTGGCCCCGTCCTCCTTGACCTTGTCCTTGGGGTCGGCCAAGCCCACAGCACCCTGACTGCCAGCCCCAGGAGACAGAGGAAGTCCTGACTTTAACCTTGATGGATGAACGGAGATGAAGGTCTAATCAGGCGTAGGCTCATCTCCAAAACCCTGGAGAAAGGAGAGTGGGACCCGCTGCTCAGCCCCCGGGACCTCACCTGGCCGGAACCCAGAGGCCTGTTCAGGCCGCAGGCGCTTGGGGTCGCTGACTGGAGAACCAGTCGTTCTGGGAAGGGCGGGGCGCCTCTGTCTCCCTCCTGGTGACCTTCCCCCGGCGCCACCCTGAGCGTGCCCTCAGGCTGACCTGGGTCACAGTCACCGCCCACGAGCCTCAGGCCACGTCTGGAGGGAGCGTCCGAGACCTGCCCCAGGCCAGCAGGGTCCCCAAGGCGCTGCCTGGCAGGTTCCTTGGAAACAACCCACGAGAAGGTGTCCTTATGGAGCCCCTCCCAGGGGTAAGCTGGCACTACATCCTCTCTTTCTGAACACACCTGGTTTAAATGGTGCAGGACTGTGGCACCTCGGAGCACCCGCTGGGTGGCAATGAATTACTTGCCTTGGCCACTGCCCGCCCCGGTCCTGTCCCCCCCAGCCCCCTCCCTTGGTCCTGTCCTCTCCAGCCCTCTCCCAGCTCTGTTTCTCCTGGACTTTGCACAAGGAGGTCCCTGCCCATTGGTGACCAAATAGCAGGACCTCACAGAGCTCAGGTTTTCAGCCAGATCTCGCAGACCCCCAGGCAAGCTGCCTCCTGCCCCAACCGGCCTCTCCACTCAGTTTGTTGGGAATGGAAAATCCTGCCCTCTGGCCCCTGCTCCGTCTGGCAGGCTGCCCTGGTCAGCGGTCCAACCCTGTGGGAATCACAGGAAGATGAAGGATGGCCTTTCGGGGCTGGACGCCCCGCCTCTGGCCTTGGACGGTTCATCCATTACTCTTGGAAGGGGCAGCTCCGGGCTCTGAATGTACCCTTGGGCAGTTCAGTTCAGTTCAGTCGCTCAGTCGTGTCCGACTCTCCGCGACCCCATGAATCACAGCACGCCTTGGGCAAGCCACCCTCAATCCCGTAATTGGTTGCTAATCACTGTGCACTTCTTGGGGTGGTCTTCCTTGATTGTGGCTTTTTTGATAAATAAGTGCAGTATCGGTTACAGTCTGTTATGAAGGGCAGTGTTGCATTGCATGGGTGTCATGATTCGGCTCGCAGAGACGTCTGGAGCTCTCTTTAATGGAGGGTCTTGCTGGAGGAGGGCTCCATGGACAAACCATTTGGAAGCTGCTGGGAGGCCCGTCCAGGGTGCCTATGACAGACGCACCCAGGCGAGCTCTGTCCACCCTCTGTGGCCAAAGCCGTGGCCACCGTCAGCTCGGGTCCAGGAGAGGGCTGGCTGAGGGCAGCCCCCGTCCCAGTCTGCCCTGCAGAGGAAGCTCGAGGGGCGAGAAGGGAGGGGCGTCTGCTGGGGGCAGCCGGGGCAGAGCAGCACCGTGGTCACAGCTCCCAGCAGGACAGAGCCGCTTCGGAGCCACTGGGTGATGACCACGCAGACTTGCCAACTCATCAGGAGTAGAGACTGTGGGGTCGGGGCATTTTGTCACGGACCTGACAGCAAGGAGGCGCCTCCCGTGTTGAGTGAGAGAGGTTTTTCGTGATGCAGACGGTGATTAACAGCAGCTTCTCCGCAGCGGGCTTTACGGGCCTCTGGTGACTGTCCTGAGTCGTAAATACAACGGGAAAACACCATTTCCAGAGGCTGGGACAGACGGTCCTGACTTATCTGTGCCGATGAAAACCCTAAACCCTGGGGAGTCAGACTGTCATCACACATTACCCGTAAATTAGGGGCCCGGGGAACATTGCCTGCAGGTGTCCAGCAGGAAACGCCAGAGAGCTTCCATGTTCCAGGGACGCGGTGAGGCTGGGAGGACCAGAGCCTGCTATTCAGTCACACTGCTTAAATATGCCTGCGATGCAGAAGCTGGGGGAGCCGTAGCCTTGGTGACGGTGACCACGGCCAAGTCCTCCCCATCTGGGCTGCCTGAGGAATGAGCCGATTGGGAAGAAACCCAGCAGGGAGGTGGCCCCTGACCTCGAGTTCTTCCCCGCCGCCACCACTGCAAGACCACCGTCTTGTCCCAAACTGGAGACCAGAGCACCCAGGGCACCTCTGTCAAGGCCACCTTTCCCTTCTCCCAGACCTGAGGTGCTCTGCTGAGAAGCACAGAAATCTGCAGCTGGATAGGGAGGGGGCTGCCGGGCTTGTGACCACAGCAGGCGGGAGCTCCACTCCTGCAGGGGGGTCAGAATGTCCAGCCCACCCGAACCAGGGGCACGAGGCCTTTGGGGTCTCTGCTGACTCTGCTATTCGGGTGGAGTGGCGTCCAGGAGGACCTGCCATCTGTGGGAATCACCCAGGCCCCCAAGCCCTGTGAGACCCACAAGCACCCTGGACACAGGACTTATGACGGAGGCCCCTCCCCGAGAATCACTGTGTCCTGGAGCCAGCCGCACCTGCGACTCACCCTTGGCTCCTGCAGCCCTGGCTAGGCTCGTGGGAAGAAAGAAAGAAGCTGCCTGTTTCCAAGACTCAAACGATCTCCAGTGACCAGGGGGTGAGCCCAGAGTGTGAGCGTGGCCCTTGGGTTCAGTCGTGATTCTTGCACTGAGTAACAGTGTGTCTTTGAAGAAACGCCTAAGCCTCCTGAGTCTGCTTTCTCGTCTGTCAAGTGGGTAGAGGGCCCTCTCCTCAAGGACCAGGAATATCACGGGGGAGGGGTGGCGACTGCCACGCTGCGTTCGC